>NW_028238615.1:0-566930 GCF_009769465.1 Tauraco erythrolophus | reverse complement strand
AGCCGTGTGCGTCTTGCTGGTAACGGGACGCTGCAACCAAAAGGTTTAAAATTCCCGTGGGTCAGACCAGAAGCCAGCCTGGAGGACAGCGAGGACAGCAGCTTGCCTGGAAGAAGCAGCCTGGGCTGCACTCCTGGCCACTGTCTGACAGCCCTCGAGTGTGCAAGCAGCCTCGAGTGTGCAAGCAGCCCTCCCTGCTCCCAGCTGGATCCCGAATGTGGCACCAGAGCCGGGCACGTTCTTCCTCAGGTTGGCATGAATCTGATCTTCACGCAGCCTTCGGCCACGGTCCAGCCCCTCCTCGGGACGGTGGGAGTTGTCCCATCTCTGGCTGTGCGGGACACGTTCGTGGGAGGTGTGGGCTTGAGCTTCATGGCGACACCAGGACCTGCCACCTCCACGGTGGTTTCCGTGAGCCTCCAGCCCTGGGACCCTGTCCTGCAAGCAAGGACAGCGTCGGCGCTTCTCTGCGGTGCTGGGTCTGCCGTGGCTGCCCCTGAGCTCTTGATTTAGCAAAGTCCGGGCCTGTGCAGAGGCTTCCTCGGCGAGGAACTTCCTCGGGAGCTTTGTTTCTGGGACTTGATCCGTTTTAAGCTCAGGAGGGTGCAGGTTTGCCAGCTGAGTTGTGCTGCTTCAAGAGCCATCCGGCCGTCGTTGGTGCTGCCGCCCCGGCGCTGGCGCAGCTGCGATCCGGCCGTGCTGCGTGTCAGCCCCGCAGGAATCGCTTCCATTGCTGCGGACCGTGCTGCCTCGCAGCTGCTGGTGCCAGCTGGTGGGAGGTGGTGGGCACCAGCTGAGGAGCGGACCAGCCTTCGAAACAGCAGGAGCCTGGGCTGGCGTCAGCTGATTCGGAGGCTGCAGGCATGGCCCTGGCCGGCGTCGTGCGTAAGGGTCGGTGCCAGCGCAGCGAGCACGGGTCACACCTATCCCAGGCTGCTGCCCTCACCACCCACCGTTCCTCTTCCAGGGTGTCGCTGTTCTCTCCAGCCACCTTCCGCAGACAGACTCCAGCGTTCGTATTTTTAACCCTGACTTCTTTACCGCTCCGCCTGGAGAGACCTCCCTCAGGTTTTTTCTCCCTCAAGCTGGTAACTTTCAGCATTTTCTTTATTTCTCTGCTGTTGCCAACACAGGATCTCTAACGTGTTGTAGCTTTAACTCGTTCCTTGGTCACATTACCCCAGAGTTACAAAACTCTGCTCAGTAAATTAACTTTTCCAGTTTTCAAGATGTATCCAGGGCATCATCCTGCCTGGTCCCGTACCACAGCTGCCACGGGGTGCCCTGCTCTGTGGCGTTCAGCTGCGAGAGGTGGTCGGCTGGAGGTAAAGCTGGTGGGGTATCCGGGCCACGGGGTGCCATCCCCGACAGTCACAGGGAGACCTGTATGTGCTTCCTGAACATGGCATGTGCCATCTGAAAGCTGCCTTTCTCTGGATGATTCTCATCCTCCCTACTTTCACTGGCAGGCTGATCCCAGGCTGCCTGTCGTAGCCAGCCCGCATCCAAAAGGAGAACGTTTTATCCCTGGCAGACTTATTCATGCTTCCCCCACCCAGGTGCTCGCTTCAGGTGCGTGTTTTGTCCCACAGCTTTTGGTTCCTGTCTCCGGGACGCGATCCCGTGCCGTGTTACTCCGGAGCGCCAAGCTCCGCCGCGGGTGCAGACGCCGTGCACGCTGCCCGTGTGCCGTGCGCGCTGCTTGGCGACGTGGGCGCGTGCCGTGCTGACAACAGCGGTGGGTTTACCCCTCCGGCTCCGTTTGTTCCAGAAAACAAACCCAGTCTCTTCTCACGTGTCACTGCTTTCTCATGGATCCGGTTCGTATGGATTCTTCCCACCTCTGGGTGCCCGAGGCCTCGGTGCCCGAGCCCTGGTGTGGTCCTGAGACCAAGGCCGGGATCGAGCAGAGCTGAGCGATGCCCGTGCCATGTGTGCGACACTTCGGAATGGGACGGGTCTTTGCTGGTCCCGGTGCTATTCCCGGCTCACCGGGGCTATGCTCTGCCCTCCGTGCCAGCCCGCCGCTCGCCCGGGGGCTGCTCCCTTTGGCAGCCACGCTCTGGTTTTCCTCTGCAGTGGGGAACTTCCCGCGGGTTTTGGCTGTTTCACGTGTTGAGCTCGGGCTCTGCCCCGTTGCCAGGGTCGCTTGAAATCCCGTCCCGTTCCTGGGGGGAGCGCAGCCTCCGCGCTGGCTCCCGGCCCCCGCTTTTGGGTTTTGTGGCTCGGCACGGGAAGGCTGTAGGAGCTCCGACTCTGAGCCGTAAGAGCTCTGACTTTTTTTTTCCTTTTTGCCTGTGTGTGTTGGAGCTGATGCTACTTAATTTATGGCAGCAAAGCACAACCGAGGTTCTCAACTCTGCAGCCGCAATGCAGCAGGAGAACGAGCTCATCGTTCCCTCTAAGGCTCCTTCCTATCTGTCTTCCTCTTTTAACAATTACAATTTCCTTGCTGTAGAAAGCGTCCTCTGAACTTTTTGCAGACACTGTTGAGGAATATCAGATGGCAAATACAGAGAAGTTCTCACAGTCTCCCCCCCGTCTCTGCCCAGAGCTCATTTGTGCTCCATAAAAATGAGGCATTTATGCTGGGGAAGATGCCAATTCCCTGGAGTTCTTGCCTTGCCTGGAGATTTTTTTTTTTTTTCCCCACCAGCGCTGAAGTCAAGCTCAGTAACAAGCATAAAGCATCGCTGTGCGGCCATTTCTGTTTAATATTCATTTTGCAGCTCACCCAGCTCCCGCTCTCCGTCGCTTCCCGTGCAGCCCTGGTCCCCACGGCGTAGCAGTACCATGCAGGTGTGGAGGCATCTCACTTCTCATGAGTTCCTAGCAGGAACCAAAGGATGGAGGGCTCGTAAGAGCTGTTAGGAGGCTGAGTGGGAGAGCTGGGGGAGGAGGGGGACAAACAGCAGCCGTGGGCACAGGGTCCTTTCTTTGGGGTGTTGCTGGGATCTTTGTGAATATCTCAGCAAATCCTGGTTGCTGTGTAAATGAAATCGTAGTCGTAAAAGGTGTCTGAACTGCTTCAACATCTGAGAGAGACATTAAAGCTTTCTCTCCAGCCTCCAGTGCATCCCAGAGTCCCAGTCCAGCGGCCTGAGGCAGTGGGAAGAGAGCACATCGCTGGAGGCTGGAGCGCGGCTGGCTCAGCCCTCGCCCAGAGCTTTGCTGCTGTGGCAGGACAGAGGAGGGAACGGGGGGCATTTGCCAGCTTTGAATCCAGGACTTGCAGAAAATAGGACTGGAGGGAACCTGGAGAGACCAACTAGTCGGTTCCCTCCCCAAGGCAGGATCATCTCGCCCCGAGCAGTTTCAGGTGGGGGCGAACCTGACCTGATCCGAAATCCTCCGGCGATGCGGGTTCCCCAGGCACAGCACCCAGAGACTGGCTTACTGGCAGGAAGCTTTTCCCAAAGCCAAAGCTAAACCTCCCTTGGCATTGGTGAGCAGAGGCTTGTTGTTGAGGAGCCCGTGGGCTCCTCGCTGCCTCTGCAGGGATCTCAGGACACGCTGCCTGCTCACCCTGGTCAGTGCCCTGTGAAGGAGAGGGTTGAGGGTGGGTGGGTGGAAGGAACAGCTGGCCCTCAGCAAGTCGTGCAGGTGCTGTGAGCCTGCCTGGCCGGTGCAGTGCATGATGGAGAAGGCAAGGCAGGAGGCAGGAGGAAGAAATATTTTACACTGAGGGTGGTGAAACACTGGGCCAGGTTGGCCCAGGGAGGTGTCGATGCCCCATCCCTGGAAATGCTCAAGGTCAGGTTGGATGGGGCTCTGAGCAACCTATAGAATCATAGAATGGTTTAAGTTGGAAGGGACCTTAAAGATCTTCCAACCCCCCTGCCATGGGCAGAGACACCCTCCACTACACCAGGTTGCCCAAAGCCTCATCCAACCTGACCTGGAACACTGCCAGGGATGGGGCAGCCACAGCTTCTCTGGGCAACCTGTGCCAGCGCCTCAGCACCCTCAGAGGGAAGAATTTCTTCCTCAGATCCATCGAAATCTCCCCTCTTTCAGTTTAAAGCCATTGCCCCACGTCCTGTCACTCCACACCCTTGTCCAAAGCCCCTCTCCAGCTTTCCTGTAGCCCCTTTAGGCACTGGGAGGTGCTGGAAGGTCTCCCCGGAGCCTTCTCTTCTCCAGGCTGAACAGCCCCAACTCTCCCAGCCTGTCTCCAGAGCAGAGGTGCTCCAGCCCTCGCATCATCTCCGTGGCCTCCTCTGGCCCCGCTCCAGCAGCTCCATGTCCTTCTTGTGCTGGGGACCCCAGAGCTGAAGGCAGCACTGCAGGGGGGTCTCAGGAGGGCAGAGCAGAGGGGCAGAATCCCCTCCCTCACCCTGCTGCCCACGCTGCTCTGGGTGCAGCCCAGGACACGGTTGGCTTTCTGGGCTGCCAGCGCACGGTACATGTAGTCCCTCCTCCAGTTAGCCCCTGGTCTGGAAGGGCCTTCACAAACAAGGGAGGTCAGTCTTGCTGGCCTCTCACACGCTTGGGTCAACTGGCGAGATCTCCAGCAGGGACAACTGGGAAAAGGCAGGTTATTTTAATTACAACATGGAGTGTTAACTAGTACTGAGCACTGGGACGGAGAAGAGCTACGGGACGCAGCATCCAAGCCCAGGGTTCCCAGATGCTGTGCTACAGCTGCCAGGCTGGTTGCAGGGAGCTTTTCTAGACCGTGTCCTCTTGTCCCCATGGTCTGTGAAGGAATCCTGTGGTTGACAGCCCTGGATCCGTCATCTTAAACTGGTGTGCTACAGGTAGCGATGACTGTTAGGTGCTCAGAGAGGCAATTTGGGTGTGAAGGTGTGTGTGGCTGGTCCAGAGAAGCTGGAAATTGCAGGTTTGGGCACATAGAGTCTCTTTTTAATGCTTTCTTTTTCCTTTGACTTGCCTGGTGATTAACTCTTGTCGCGTGTCATCAGACTCTTCTTCTGCCTGACAGAGGGTATTCAGAGCTCCATTCCATGGTGACGTGCAGGATGTGGTGTGTCTGCACAGAGAGGTGTTATCTCCACTTGCTTGTGGCTGCTGCCTTAAAGGGCATTGACACAAAACCTCTTTTTTCAGGAGTTTTAGGAGGTCCTCCCTGATCTCTTTGGTCCTTGTACCGTAGGTGATAGGGTTGACGCCACACAGCAGTAGCAGGTACGTCACACTGATCGGGTTGTGCACGTCCTCAGAGACAGACTTCCCCATGCCAGAGACTATCGAGGAGGAGAGGCTGGACAAGTGTACCAGGATGGCCACAGGGTGAGTGGCACATGCGTGGCAAGCTTTGTGCTGCACTTTCCCAGAGGCAATTCTCAGAGACATTTGGATTATCCTGCAGCAGGATGTCAAGAGGAAGCCTAAATCGGAGACAATTGTGATGGCTTTCATGACCAGTCCTACCATCTGTTCCTGGAGATGTCCACAGGACAGATTCACCAGGACCATGTGCTCACAAAGGGCTTGATGACGTTGAGTGGCACAAGTGCACCTTGGATGCCAGGATCACCATAGGACAGCCAAAAGTTCCTCACCATGCAGCCAGGGATAACCGGGACAGGTATTTTCTGGCGTTCTGCCTGTGTTGCGCAGCAGGTTGCAAATGGCCACATACCTGTGGCCATGAGAAGGAGGTCGTTGCAATCAGATGTGATGTAGTAGTGCGGGAAGAAACATCTGGACCATGCAGCCCCCCAACGAGCTGTGGCTGAGCATGAAAGATGCTGCTGGCACAGCAGCATCTTGGGCACAAATGTGCTGGAGCTGCAGAGACTGACTGCCAGGAGCAGAGTGGTCAGTGAGTAACATGGGGCAATGGAGGGTCGTCCTCCACTCCCGCGGTGCAGGTGAGGATGGAGTTTGCTGTGGTGATCAGAAGGTACAGGCAGAAAACAGGGATGAGGAGGGGCAGTCTGTGCTCGTGGAGCCCAGGGAAATCCAACCAGGAGGGATTCAGCCTGGGACCTGCTGGTTGACCCCGTCTGATTCCCATCTGCCATCCCAGAGGGTCAGCCTGCTGGAAGGGCTCAGCTTCCCTGGGCCTGAAAGGAGAAAGCACAATTTCTCCTGCTGTGCGTGTAGATCTCTTCTCCCTGTGGTAAAATGCTTATTACTCTGGACATACCTGTGGAAACTGACCTACAGGTGGTGAGAATGGGAGAAGGCCTGATGGCAGGTGATGGGCTGTGCTCACACCACAAGTGTAGCACTAACCCCCACTGCTCTATTATCTCTTCAGTTCCTTTAGTAAGTGAAAGGCAGCGAAAGCCTTGAAAAATGAGCCAAAACCCTGATTATTTTTATTAAAGAAGCACCTGCACACCCCAGGATTCACTGAACTCGGTCCAGCTCTACCCTGCCAGCGAGTTGACCACTATTGAGCAAGACTGGGAGGAGAGGAACAGGATGGAGGAATAAAGTGACCTGCTTGGAGTCAGGACCGCAGCCAAGGGCTGAGCCAGGTCTCCTCCGTCTCACCCCGGCCACCAAACCATCCGGCCTGTCCCTCTGGGCGATGCTCAGAGCACGTTTCTCGGGAGGAAAACACGGAGGTGACTTTCCTGGGAGGTGAAGAGCAGGTTTCGGTGAGCACGGTGAGCCCAGCGTTCCGTGCGCTCTCCGCTCCCGTTGAGCCCCTTGGGGCAGCAGGAGCTGAAATGCTGTATCCGTGCCAGGAAAATAAACTGGGACCAGATCCTGAATGTCACAGCTTGACTGTCCACACTGTTCAACTGCTGGTGTGGCCACTGGTCCAGTTTGGACAAGGGCCGACTATCCCAAACGATTCCAGGGCATGTATCGGGGGCTGGCAGGGGCAGGGGCAGTGTGGCCACCTTCTTTGGGAGTCCAGGAGATTTTTAGCGTGGGGGTGGCACATGCGTGCCAGCTGGCCATGGGGCCACAGGAGGGTGCTGGGCACCATGTGGTTAATTGTATAGGTGTGGAGAGAAGACCTGAGCAGACGTGGGCACGGGTGGTTTGGCGTTCTGCGATGCTGTGGGCATGTGAGCTGGGACTGGTCAGACTGGAGAAGAGGAGGCTCAGGGGGGACCTTCTCGCTCTCTACAATCACCTGAAAGGAAGTTGTAGGGAGATGGGGGTCGGTCTCTTCTCCCACGTTAGGAATGACAGGATGAGAGGGAATGGCCTCAAGTTACGCCAGGGGAAATTTAGGTTGGATATCAGGAAAAATTTCTTTCCAGAGAGGGTTGTGAAGTATTGGAACAGGCTGCCCAGGGAGGCGGCGGAGTCCCCATCCCTGAAGGTGTTTAAAAACCGTGTGGGTTTGGTGTTGAGCAACATGGTTTAGGGACCCCGACAGTGCAGGGTGAACGGTTGGACTCCATGATCTTGAAGGTCTCTTCCCACCAGACGATTCTATGATTCTAGGATTTAGGATTTAGAGCCAAACCCGGCTCCCTCAGGGCACCGCTAACCCCTGGGACCTCTGCCCACGCACAGCCGCGTCCCAGCGCCCAGGGTGCCCCCCGTAACCGGGGACGGGGCGGTTAACCGCGGGCTCTGCCGACGCGCAGCCGGAGGTAACGACAGCCTCTGTGCCCGCAGCCGGGTTTCCCGGGTGGCAGGTTCCTGGCCGGGAAACCGGCTGCATTTTCCTGCAGGGTTACGTGTTCCTCCGCTGAAGCGCGTGGGCTTCGCCACGGCTGGGTTTCTCCGTGGTTTCTGGGCGCTGGGAGAGCTGCAAACCTCGCTCGGCGAGCGGGAGCGGCGGAGGATGCTCAGGGCAGAGTTATGAACCACGAGGCCTCCGGGCTGTTCCCAGCAAGGACTTCCAGTAATTGCTTCTTCCTCCGCTTCTATTAGCGATTTTGTTGGCAAGCTGGGTGCCAGTGCGAGGGCTTGAAACGTCCCTCCTCCAGGTCCCCTGCGATAAATCCCCGTCCTCCCAGCCTTGGGCTGTCAGCAGGTTCCATCAGACCCTGCAGTCTGTGAGAAGGTCCTTAATGACAACGTCAGACCAGCCCCAGGATGGGATGGCCACTCCGAGCTCCCTGAGGCTGGCATGTCCCTGTCAGTGCTGCCAGATACCATCTCTCCTGGTCCCATTCCTTGTCTGGTCACCACCTCCTCCTCCTGGGCTGCCCTGGGGGCATCCACTGCTTTACCAGGGTCCAGGCTGGCCCATTCCCACGGCCATGAGTTATCAGAGTCAGCTGATCTGACACCTCCTTCCCCTTTGGGTCAACCCTTGATGTGTTTTACCCCATTTCCACTAAAGTCTACTTATTCTTCTCAAGCCAGTAATCGTTTACTGGGTGGGTCACAGAGGAGCACGACTTGGGCAAAAAGAAATTGTGGTTGGCAGGGGATTTATAAGCCCTCCCCCCCCCCATCTATTACAAAATAAAGGATAGTTAAGGAGTAGTCATTATGAATGCTAATTATGACGTTAATAAAATTAGAAAGAAAAAGCCAAAGTCTTTCAGAGAGATTCCTGACTGCAGGTTGAAGGCTGAGGAAAAAAACACAACAACCAACCAAATACCTTGTGAAAATATTTTAGAATGAATATGAAGCACAGCAAATACTCTCACTAAGTGATGGGTGTGGTAAAACGCTGGTGATGCTGCAGAGAAAAGGGAGGCGTTGGGCTGAGTGCCGTTGTTGGAGAGAAGCCACCCGTTGCCTGGCATCACAGGAGATCGAGAAGCACCTTTAGAGACAGAGTGTCTGATCATCTGCTGTAGGTAATGGTTTGAACTGGCTGGCTGACTTCTCTTCATATCTGATTTGGGTGAGCAGGACCTGGCCCAAAATCTGGAAGCTGGGACGTGCTGGTGTTTCACCGTCCTGGATAAGTGGGTTTCCCTCCCTGGCAGGAGAGTGGCATCAGGGTCGTGCTGCAAAGACAGGAGGTCATCGATGCCGGTCGGTTGTGGCCACCTGGCGAGTACAGTGTGTTAAAGCTCCAAAGTCAGGTCATTTGGGAGAGGTGCCTATTTAGCCATCGCATGGTAAGGTGTCCGACCAGCCCAGGGACATGTTCCCACCCAGCTGCACGCCCTTTGAGCGGCACCTGCGGTTGGCAGCACAAGGAGTGTCCGGTTGGGATCTCAAGAAGAGACCAACAGTGCATGATGTGAGCCAGGAAAGGGACAAAAATCATCTGCGGTCCAGAAAAGGTGGCCAGAAGGAAAGGCTGAAGGATCTGGTGAACACTGCGGGAAGACACAGAGGGACTGACCAGTGGCCGGCCAAGGTCTGTTCCAGCCCTTTTTTTGGGATGCGTGCAAGCGAGGCTTGGAACTGGGGACATCTCCTGGCCCAGGAGGAGCGGGCGCTGGGGTTCCGGAGCCTGGTGAGTGGGTCTCAGCCAGCTGCACCCTAAACACAGCCCGAGGGAAAGGGCATCTCCGTCCCCGAGCAGAGGAGCCCTCCCCACGCCGGCACCCCGCCTGTCCCGGCCCCTGCTCCTCCGGAGCAGCCGCTCGCTGCGGGGCCCCGGGGCTGGGACAGCGGGAAGAACGAGGCATCAGCCATTTCCTGCCCTGCTGCAGCTCCCTTGGATCTCCTCACACTCCAGGATCCACACTCCTTGGATCTCCAGGCACACTCCTCCGCCTTCCGCCGAGGATTCCCTTGGATCTGCGTGGTCGCCGGGGTGAGGAGGTCCTGGCCGTGGGGCACCGGGCGGCAGACGTGATGCTCCTCCAGCGCGTATCTCGCCTGCCTCGCTCATCCGGGATGCGTCACCGGGCTGCGGCGGGCGGGTGGGATCGACCCCGTGGACATCGCTCTGTCCGTGCCCCGAAGAAAGCAATGCCTTTGCGGCCCGTGCTGCTGCTGCCGCCCTCTCCTGCCAACATGGTGGAGAGGAGCGACCTCAAATGAGTGAAATCCCGGCAGGGTCCATGAGAACTGGCTGGCAGGAGATGGGACAGGAGGATGCAGAGCGAAAGGCTCCATAGAGGAGACACCTCCACAAATCCCAGTTTTGTGAGTTTGTCCATTTGCTCTGTTTTCCAGGTTGGGCGCTGCAGTCTCGCAGTCCACCCAGGAGGAAGGCATCAAAAGGAAAGAGCCAGTAGAGGTTGTTCCCTCTCACTACATCCTCCTGGAGAGGTCCACCACTGCCTGGGGATGTTCAGGTGGAATAACGACTCCTCAGCCCACATATTTCTTCATCCTTTGTGCCTGGCACCTCTTCCCCAAAATCGCAGTTCAGCTTCTTTGTTGGACTTTGACAGCATCTCCCAGGACTCAGATGCTCCTCCCCGCACTGTTCCTCCGCAATCCCGGGGCTTTCCTCCACTGTCTTTGTCTTTGCTTGGGGTGGGCACCCCCACTCCCACCAGCACCTCTGAGCGGGACTGGGACAGGGCAGTGCTGAGCAGGTTTCCTCGCTCCCACCATCTGATGTGGGCCCCTTGGTCACCTTTAGGATTGGGTCACCTTTAGGAGCCTCAGTGGCTCTTGACTGGCACTCAGAATCTGAATCCTGTGAGTTGGCCTCTGGGTTTCCATGGAAGCTGAGGCTGTTCCTGCAGCCTCTTCCTTTACGTCGCTTCTTGCACCGTTTGCGTTCCACCGTGCACGGAGGGTTGGTTGGAGCCTCGGCAATAGGGCGGGTGGGAAAAGCACAACATGGACACTGGAACAGGTTGCCCAGAGAGGTGGTGGATGCTCCATCCCTGGAGACGTTCAAGGCCAGGTTGGACGAGGCCCTGAGCAACCTGATCTAGTTGGAGATATCCCTGTTCCTTGCAGGGAGGTTGGACTAGATGACCTTTGAAGGTCCCTTCCAGCCCTGACCATTCTATGATTCTATGGAGCATCGTGTTGTGGTTTGCCTCCGGTGACGGGGTCCGTTGGGATGCGATTGTCACTGGGTGACGGGAGCATCTAAGTCCCAGTCGCAGGCAGGGCCTCCTTGGACTCATCCTGGCCAGACCCGTAAAGACCCTGGGAGCACCAGGAAAGGCTCCTGGACACGTAGTCGTGCCCCACAAGCTGTTTGCTTGCAGTGAGCATCCCCCAACCAGGTCCCAGCTGCGGTTTCAAGAGCTGCCATGTCCAGGGACTGTTGCCACGGACAGGTTAGACACAACCCCCCTGTTCTGGAGGCCAAGTGAGTTTAATGCATGGACTTGGGTTGGAGGACACCTCAGTCAAATGTTCACAGTATCAGAGCTGTCTGTAGGCACTTCCTAGTCGCAAGGTCCAGTCTGAAGCCCTCATGCTGGTTCCTGATGGATGCTCGTGGTGTTGCCCGGCACCAGTGAAGTGGTGGCTCCCAGGAACTGGGGATGCTCTGCTCTGCCCACAGGGCAATGGTCTCAGGAAGGACCGTCTCAGGTGGATGTGCTGGTGCTTTATGCTTTCAGCCAAAGCTGGCGCTGCTTCACACTGGGGGGAGATGTCTCCAGGGGCAGGGGCTGCGCTCCGAGGAGGAGTGTCCCTGCAGTGGTCTCAGCCCGCAGAGCTTTGCAGGCAGAGGTAGAGGAAGGAGGAACAAGAAGGTGAGGGAGAGACTGGGACACGGGTGGGAGTGGAGGAGAGGAGGCTGCGATGGGCAGCAGTCCCTCCTCCCAGGGAACGGGGGCAGAGGGTGCTGAGGGTGCAGTGGCACTGGACGGGGATGGCTGTGGGGGCTCTGCTCTCTGCTTCTAACCCGGAGGGCACAGAGCCCCATCCCTGCCTGGGCCTCTCCCAGGCTGCCCCATCGGGCTGTGGGGTGCTGCAGGGTCACCCCATCACAGAGCCATTTAGGTTCAAAGAGACTTTGAAGATCACCGAGTCCAACCGTTAACCCAACACTGCCAAGCCCACTGCTGAACCACGGCCCTCAGCACCACATCTACACGGCTTTTAAATATCTCCAGGGATGGTGGCTCCACCGCTTCCCTGGGCAGCCTGTTCCAATGCTCCACAACCCTTTCGGGGCATAAATTTTTCCTCATATCCAACCTAAACCTCCCCTGGTGCAACTTGAGGCCATTTCCTCTCATCCTGTCACTTGTTACCTGGGAGAAGAGCCCGACCCCCACCTCGCTACAAGCTCCTTTCAGGCAGCTGCAGAGAGCGAGAAGGTCCCCCCCGAGCCTCCTTCTCTCCAGGCTGAACACCCCAGTTCCCTCAGCCGCTCCCCATCACATTTGTGCTCCAGACCCTTCGCCCGCTCCGTTGCCCTTCGTTGGGCGTTGCACCCATCCTCGCAGGGCAGCACAGCACAGGCAGGAACAGCAGCAGGTTGGTGCTGTCCTCTGCCACTGCCTGCCCTCCGTCCCTGGCCATGGCACCCAGCCTTCGCTCCCCGCCGCAGCCCTGCACCCGCGCACGGACCGGGGCTCAGGGGGGGGCCAAACCAAAATTACTGTTTGAGTGTTTAAAAGCTCCCGGACAAACAGGACCCTGGTTTTCAGGTGTTGTCCCAAACCGGAGCAGGGGCTGCATGTGCCCAGGGAGGGTGGCACAACCCTCGGGCCTGCCCGGATGCCCCAGAGCTGGGGGTGTGGGCGCTGGATGTGCACAGTATTGGCAGCCCTGGCACTGGGAAGGTGGCAGGGCCAGGGGGTGGCAAGGGGGAGGTGGCAGCTCTGGGAGGTGGCAGGGGGTGGCATGGAGGTGGTGGCAGTGTAGGGAGGTGACAGGGAGGTGGTGGCAGCTCTGGGAGGTGGCACGGGGTGGCATGGAGGTGGTGGCAGTGCAGGGAGATGTCAAGAGGTGGCAGTGCAGGAAGGTGGTGGCAGTGCAGGGAGGAGGTGGCAATGGAAGGAGGTGGTGACAGTGCAGGGAGGTGGCAGAGGCTGGCATGGGGGTGGTGGCAGTGCAGGCGGGTGATGGCAGTTTCAGGGAGGTGGCAGGGGCTGGCAGGGAGGAGGTGACAGTGCAGGGAGGAGGTGGCAATGCAGGGAGGTGGTGACAGTGCAGGGGGGTTGGCGGTGGCAGTGCGGGGGGGGGTGGCAGGGGATGGCAGGCAGGAGGTGGCAGTGCAGGGGGTGGCAGGGGGTGGTGGCAGGAGGTGCAGTGCAGGGGGTGGTGGCAGTGCAGGGGGGGTGGCAGCGGGTGGTGGCAGGAGGTGGCAGTGCAGGGGGTGGCAGGGGGTGGTGGCAGGAGGTGGCAGTGCAGAGGGTGGCAGGGGGTGGTGGCAGGAGGTGGCAGTGCAGAGGGTGGCAGGGGGTGGTGGCAGGAGGTGGCAGTGCAGAGGGTGGCAGGGGGTGGTGGCAGGAGGTGGCAGTGCAGCCTCCTGGCCAGGAGGTGCCCCCCGCGCCCCGCGCTCGGTGCCACCGTGCTCGGTGGCACCAAGGTGTCCCCGGGGCAGCCCGGCCCCCGCCCGCCGCTCGCCCGGGGCGGAGGGAAGAGCTTGGGAGACGCGTCCGTCGGGGTCGTTCTGCTGGCGGGTGGCCTGGCAGTGCCAGCGGCGGCAGCAGCAGCAGCGGCAGCGCTGCCCTCGCCGGGCTCTGCGGTCTCTGGGCAGCGGAGCGATGGCCACATGGCAGCTGGGAAGGGCCACATCTTACCGGAGAGGTGCTGGAGATGTGTGGGGTGTCACCGGACCCCTCTGCACCTCCAGCTGCCCCACGGCCCTCGCTAACCCACCGGGCTCCCTACCCCGGGTGCGGGTTTGGGCACCTCTCCTCTTGCTGCCCCTGCCACCCCGGGACAGGGCACCTGCTCCTGCTGCCACCGTCCTCTCGGTTCACCCGCCAGCGGTGTGAACGCTCCGGCCCTCCTGGCTCTCCTGACCGTGGTGCAGATCTCAGGGCAGGGAGGAAATCTGCTCCGGGAGCTCGGCTTTGTGCCAGGAGCTCGGCTTGTGCCAGGAGCTCGGCTTTGTGCCAGGAGCTTGGCTTTGCACAGCCCCACTGTGGGGTGAGGAGGGCTCGTGGCCAGGGCTGGACCCTGCCCCTCTGCAAGAGGGGCTGACATAGTGTGTGGGGGGGATGTGGGATGTTGTAGCTCAATGGGGTTCACCATGTGAGCATAGAAGGGGCTTCAGGGCACCATCCAGCAGTGCCAGCGTCACTCCAGCAGCTGTGACTGGGTGTGTAGGACTCTGTGGAGCCAGGGGCTGACCGTGACCTGGAGCGTGCACATCATCTCTTATACCACCCGTTGCCAAATGGGTCCACCAGCAAATCCCCCACTGCTGGCCTGGCATCAGATCCTGCGCATGCTGGGCTCTGATGGGCTCAGCCCGGTGCAGCACCATGGGGCGGTTTGGGGAAGGTCACTGGCAAACTGCCCGGTGTGTGCTGTGCCAGGGGCTCAGCCCAGCAGCTCCCTGCAGCCCTGCCGGGGCTGTCCAGTCCCTCCCCTCTGTTCCCCTCAGGATAAACGCTCTGGGGGTACCCAGGACACCCCATTCCCAGGGTATTAGGCTCTGGGGTTGTGCCCACACAGGGAGATGCAGGATAATGGGGATGTTTTTAAATCCAGACTCGCTCCCTGACCACTGCCACACCAGTCCTGTCCCCTTGGCCACCCCTCAGCTGCCTGGACCCGCTGGGACTTGGCCCAGTCCACAGCTGGGATGGGAGCGATGGCACCAACGTGCTCAGCTCCTGCTGCTGCCTCCATGGCCATAAAGAACCACACCCTGGCCGGCTCCACAGCGTGAGTTCTGCTGGGACTGGACCTGAACCAGCTCAGCAAAGGCCCGATGACACTGGAGCCGATGCAAGGGCAGTGGGGCTGCACAGCTGGGCACGGCGCTGGGCATGGGGCAGGGGGGTGGCTGGGGCGGGGGCTGCAAGACCTCCCCAGTCCAGCCCAGTTGACAGGTTGTCCTTTCCTGACAGTGCTTCTGAAGGAGCTCCAGGATGGCAGACCCCCCAGGAGAGCGGGGTGCATGGTGCATGGTGCAGAGTGCATGGTGCAGGGTACAGGGTGCATGGTGCAGGGTACAGGGTACATGGTGCAAGGTGCATGGCGCCCAGTGCCTGGTGCAGGATGCCCGGTGCAGAGTGGTTTGTGCATGGTGGGATGCCGAGCAGGGTCCACACCCAGGGCAGTGCTGTCCTGCTGGGGAGGGGACTCGGGTTTGGGGAAGCACAAGCTGACGGGTTTGCTGGGGAGCCCAGTGTCCCGTGCAGCTGTGTCCCCCCGCACACAGCTGGCCACATCGCGTGGCCCGAGGTGGAGCGTCCCTTACACCCCCCCTTACACCCCGAGTCTCGCACCGCCGACATGCTGTAGGTCACAGGCACCCCTAAAACGGGGGCAGCGGGGACACGTGTCGGGGCACCCCCAGCATTTCGTGCTGGGCGAGGGGTGCCTTGGGAAGCGGAGGCTGGAGCAGGGCTCGGTCCCACCCGATGCGCTTGGCATGAACCCCCGGGGTGGGGACAGGCTCCTGGTTTGGGGAAGAGCCATTCCCAGGCTCAGGACCCCCCGGCACCCCCCGCAGCGCAGCGGGACGCGGTGTTTTGTGGCGGAGCACGGCTGCGGTGGCGGTGAGCGGAGCACCCCTCACCCCAGGGACGGGGCCTGATCCTGCTTGCAGAGGGGCACGTGCCATTAGCCTCGGCAGGTGCCTCGTGCACCGTCCCCTTGCCCTGGGCAGAGATTTTGGGCTGTGTGGCCAGTGACACGAGGCAGCAGCATTCCTCCAAGAGGTCTCGGGCCCTCTGACTCCTTTTCTTCCCTGGGCTTTCAAACAAGTCCAAGTTAAAAGCAATTGAACTTTATTTTTTTTTTTTTTTTTTTTTTTTCCATCAGGCTCCTTCCTGGGAGTAGCCAATTAGTGCTAACGAGCTGGATGGCCAATTACAGCACACGGGGCCACGGGAGGATTGATTGCTGGTGGCCCAGCTCTTGCACCCCTGGCCCCCTGGCTGGCTGCCGAGGGGCCAATTAGCAGGTTCCCAGCCGATGAAGGTGAGGATTTTGCATCTGTTCTCTTGGCTGGGCCCAGAGCTGGTGGCACTGGGCTGCGGGTGACTGTCCCCGCGTCCCCTTGGTCGTTGCGCCATGGGGAGAGAGACCTGGCTGCAGGACCCTGGTCCCTCTTTCCAGCCCCCTACCTTCCCAGTTAACCCCTTTCCCATCCACCTCCCAGCCCCTGCTAGTTCCCCAGTGCATGACAGCCCCCAGCTCTGCACGGTGGCACTGGGACCCCCTCTGTCCCTGTGCGGGGAACTGGTGGCACTGGGACCCCTCTGTCCCCTCGGTGGTCTGTCCCCTTTGCAGAGGGAGGTGTGTTTGGGCAGCTGTGCCTTGCTGTCCCCCAGTGCTCCCTACGGGCAGGCAGGGACTCTCCTGGGGTGTTCCGTGGGGACCCCCAAGCTTTCTCCTGGTGCCGGGGGGGTTTGCTCCAGCGCCCCACGCTTGGGGTGGCTGCAGACTTTGTGCAGCTCCCCGGGGTCCGCGGGGCAGCTGCCTGGTGTGACAAACAGCAGCCGCGTCCAAACTTCTCAGAGGTCCGTAAAAATCGGAGCCACCCTCCCCCAAAGCCAGCCCCAGGGCTGGGACATCTTTAGGGGCTCAAAAATGCCACGGTTAATGAGAAAAATCTCTTCTGGTGGCACCTCCGGCAACCACCGCTGGGACCTGGAGTCCGGGTGGTGATTCCCGAAGGAGCCTTTTGTGCTGCGGATCCCGAGAAGGGCTGTACCCTACAGCAGTGTAGGAAATGCTGCTGAAGAGTGTAGATTTAGCTGGGATTAAAATATACATTAGTTTTGGAAGTGGCCTGGGGCATGGGCTATGGTGGGAAGGGATGGTGCGGGCTCCGGGCTGCTGCAGGCAGGGGTGAGCAGGCAAGGAGACTGGTGGGACCGGGGGTCTGTGCTCAAACTGTGGCCCCACGCAGCCAGTGTTGGACTGGAGAGGGGCAGTATGGGCTAAAAGCTTTTAATTCTTAATTCTACTCTGCTCTTGTGAGACCTCACCCGGAGTACTGTCCCTACCCATGGCAGGGGCGTTGGAACTAGATGGTCTTGAAGGTCCCTTCCAACCCGAACCATTCTGAGATTCTGTAATTTGTTTTCATCAAGAGCCTTCTTGGCCATGTGTCAGCTCATCCAGCTCTTTCATAGATTTTATAGATTTTCTAGGTTGGAAAAGACCTTAGAGATCATCGAGTCCAACCATCCCTAATCCCCATTAAACCATATCCCTAAGTAGATCATCCACCCTATTCTTAAACACATCCAGGGACGGGGACTCAACCACCTCCCTGGGCAGCCTGTTCCAGTGGCTGACAACCCTTTCAGAGAAGAAATACTTCCTAACATCCAACCTGAATCTGCCCTGACTAAGCTTATACCCATTTCCTCTTGTCCTATCACCCATCACTGACGTAAGGAGCCCTTCCCCCACCTCCCCACCACCATGCCATCCTGCAGACACTCACAGGGTTAAGCTGTTGTTTGCTTTGGACACTTCACCCGAAGGAGAGATTAAAAATTAGCGAGTGAGCTATGGCGAATAGCTGGAGGTGTCCTGAGGCTAATTACTCAGCCGTGATGCATCTGTCTGTTGCCTCTCATGGCTACTGTGCAGGTAAACAAGGGAAAGGGCCTCTTTCCTTGGGCTCCTGTAGTCACAGAACCACAGAAGGGTTTGGGTTGGAAGGGACCTTCAAGATCATCCAGTTTCAACCCTCCTGCCGTGGGCAGGGAAGCAGTGGTGGACAAACCTGGGTCAGGGGAGTGGCTCCATGGCCAGGAGCAGCTCAGTGTCGCAGGCTGAGCTCTGGTGGCACGGACACCCCAAGCCCCCCGCTGTCGCAGCCCCGTGCACGGGCTGCTCGGGGGCTGTTTGCAGAGGGCACCCTGCAGGGCTTGGCTGGGCCAGGCTGTGGCCCCGGGTGCAGCAGGGTGGCCTTTGCTGCCAGAGTTCCCCAAACTTGCCAACAGCCAAGACCCCCTAACTAGGGGCCTAAAAATTAGGGACAAGAAAGCTGGAGATGGACTTTTGACAGGGGTGTGTAGTGATAAGACAAGGGGCGATGGCTTTAAACTGGAAGAGGGCAGATTTCGGTGGGATTTAAGAAATTCTTCCCTCTGAGGGTGGTGAGGCACTGGACCAGGTTGCCCAGAGAAGCTGTGTGTCGTGGTTTTAGGCTGATCCAGCAACTAAAACTCACACAGTCACTCCTTCTCCAGTAAAGTGGAGAGGAGAAAAAATATAATAAAGGGACTGAGGGTTGAGACAAGAACAGAGGGAGCACCCACCAACCATGGTCCCGGGCAAAACAGACTGGGCTTTCTTAAAAGCAAAACAATTTATTGATGGTTACTTAAAAGGACAAAGGGAAACAAAACCGGTTATGTGAGAGGATAAAAGAAACAAAGCCAGATTTTAAAAAAACTGACACCTTCCCCCCCCCCCCCCCATACCCCCCCAGCAGCACAGGGGGCAGGGACTGGGGGGTGCAGGTCAGTTCATTCCGTGCTGGTACTGCTGCTTCTTTCTTAAAGGAGGAGGAGTCCTTACACCCTTTTCCCCTGCTCCAATGGATCCCCTACCCACGAGGAAAAATCCCCAAACTTCTCCAGCGTGAGTCCAGCCCACTGGAAACAATCCTTCCCCACAGATTGCTCCGGTGTGGGCTGCACCACAGTCTCGGGTACTTAGGGAGCTGTAGCCACTCGCTCCGGCGTGGGTCGTCACGCAGACTCCAGATGCCTTTCTGCCTCGTCGTGCCCCCAACACGACCATCCTCGGGCTCAGGCATCTTCTCCCCACGGGCTGCGAGTGGGTCGCTGCTCCACCGAGGCCGTCCTGGTTGCAGGGGGCCGCCTGCCATCTCACCACCAGCCGCAGGGGAAACTCGGCTCCGGCACCTCCTCCCGCTCCATCCTCACTGACCTGCTGTCGATGCGGCTGTTTCTCTCAGATCTCAGTCCTCTCCGGGTGAACTCAGCCCAGTGGGCACCCCGGGAGTGGGGTGCCCCCGAGTTCCCCAGCTGGCTCCGCCGCTGCCATTCTCCGTGGGCTGCCCCATCCCTGGCAGTGTTCCAGGCCAGGCTGGATGAGGCTTTGGGCAACCTGGTGTAGTGGAAGGTGTCCCTGCCCATGGCAGGGGGTTGGAACTGGATGATCTTTGAGGTCCCTTCCCACCCAAACCATTCTGTGGCTCTATGATTGATGCAGGAAGCAGGAAGCAAAGCCAGAAAAGATCACCTTTAATTGTCAGTCCTTTGCTCTCTGAGGGTCCCTCCGTCCAGAGCCATGCACTAATCTCTGGCAGTGTTCTACGAAGGCAGAAGCATCTCTTAGGGCATTGATGACACGGAGCCCACTGGACGACACCATCACTGACAGCAGTGCTGGTCCTGAGCGGTGATAAACCCCCCGCTTGCTTTGCTGACTGAGGGAGCGATGGGAAACCACCGGAGTTTGTAAGAACAAACGTGGAGGCTTCTCCGTACAAGCCAGGCTCTGTCCTCCGCTCAGCGAAACGCTCCCAGTTTCAGTCTCACACTAAACATTAATTTATCTAAACCCCATCAATGCAGTGTCAGAGGACCTGGGGAGGTCACCTGGCCCTTCCTCCTGCCCTGCAGCAGGATCAGCAGATGCTTGTCTAAGGTTCTCCAGAGGTGGATTACCTCTCCAGGCAACCTGTTCAAGTGCTGAGCACCTTTGAGACATTTTAAACACATCTAACCTGAGCGTTCATAGCCAAGATCCATGTACAGGTTACACGTACAACAAACAGTAGCCTGGCAGAATTCAAGGAGCATCTGGATGATGCTTTTAGTCATATAGTTTAGTTGTAGGTTGTTCTGCGAGGAGCAGGGACTTGGACTCCATGATCCTTATGGGTCCAGCTTGAGATATTCTATGATTTTTTGATGTTTTCCAGCTGAGGCATATCAGTGGGACTCTGATGATTTATGTCAGTTCTGAGAGAGATTTGGATGGTCTAGAAAGGGAGGGAGGAAGGAGGCAAAGACGGATGGGTGCATCACATTTTACAGGAAACGTTTTCTTTTCCTTCTTGAGTAGACCACCCTCTCTCCAAACTGGGTGATAAATCTGCATTCACTCTTTGCAGAACTATGAACTAACTCTATTTCCTGGAGTGATCTGTGATCATTCCTGGCACCTGGAACCACAGGTTGTGTCAGGAATAGGAAACAGTTTTCGCTTTAGATCTCTGAGTGATTTCCTGAGCTCAGTGTACGTAGCAGCAATCGCTTCTACGCAGAGCACAGTCCCCAGCCCGAGTTCCTCCTTTCCAGCTGATCCCTGCAGTGCTGACGTTTGGATCGGCTCACGGTTCCTCCCATTGGCTTTGCTGGATTTGCAAATGCCCGCAGGAGGACTGGAGACACTTCACTTTACCATGTTGTCTTTGCATCAACGTGCATGTGGTCCCAGTCAGGGCTTATAGTGGAGATGCACAAAGAACCGTGGGCAGTGATGGCAGAGACTGCTGCAGCAGATGTCCATGGAGAGGCTGGTAGCTATGACTTTTCTCAGATAACACTGGTCTGACTCCTGATTAGAAGTCAGGAGAACAGGCTGAGAGAGTTGGGACTGTTCAGCCTGGAGAAGAGAAGGCTCCGGGGAGACCTTCCAGCACCTTCCAGTACCTAAAGGGGACCTACAGGAAAGCTGGAGAGGGGCTTTGGACAGGGTGTGTAGTGACAGGACACGGGGCAATGGCTTTAAACTGGAAGAGGGGAGATTTCGATGGGATCTGAGGAAAAAATTCTTCCCTCTGAGGGTGGTGAGGCACTGGCACAGGTTGCCCAGAGAAGCTGTGGCTGCCCCATCCCTGGAAGTGTTCCAGGCCAGGTTGGATGGGGCTTTGAGCAACCTGGTGTAGTAGAAGGTGTCCCTGCCCATGGCAGGGGGGTTGGAACTGGATGATGTTGAAGGTCCCTTCCAACCCAAACCAGTCTGTGATTCTATGATTGATTTCATGTGAATAAACTATTGCCGTATCAGCAGTAGCCATCTGGTCTGGGTTCCCTTTCAAGTCAATGGACACACATGGACATTCCTGCGGGATAATTCATTGCAATTAACTTCACACCCATTCTAGGATGGGATAAATTCTTTTCTGACGGTGCCTCCCCTCTCAGCATCTGACCTGTCTTTATCAGCTTGTGAGGCACTGAGTCCTGCCAACTGCCCCAGCAGTTTGAAAATCCCTTCCTGGATCTGCTTCATCTTTATGCCATAAATGAGGGGGTTGAGCATGGGAGGGACCGTCAAATAGAAATCAGCCACCAGGACTTGGACGTGAGGTGGTAAGCCGAAAGAGAACATCTGCAGGTACATGGAGAGTAGGCCACCTATGTAAAACAGCAGGATGACGGAAATGTGGGACCCGCAGGTCCTGAGGGCCTTGAGACGTGCCGCTTGGGATGGCAGCCTCATCACAGACCTGAGGATCATACCATAGGAGAAAGTGATGAAGGCAGAGTCTGTCCCCACCAACAGGGTTGCCACGACGAGGCTGTAGAGATCGCTGGCAGACGGGTCGGCGCAGGCCAGCTTCACCACGGCCATGTGCTCGCAGTAGGAATGAGGGATGACTCTGGTTTTGCAGTAGGGTAAGCTGGTGAGGAGGCACATTAAAGGTGTCATGACACCAGCTCCCCTGGCCAGAGACAGCAGTCCTATCTGCATGGTCCTTGAGCTTGTTAGGATGGTGGTGTATCTCAGGGGGTTGCAGATGGCTACATAGCGGTCAAAGGACATTGCCAGGAGCACCCCTGACTCCACCGCAGTGAATGTGTGGATGAAGAACATCTGGATGAAGCAAGCCTCAAAACCAATCTCTCTTGAATCTGACCAGAATACACCCAGCATTTTGGGAACTACAGCAGTCGAGAAGATGAAGTCAATGGCAGCCAGCATGCAAATGAAATAGTACATAGGCTCATGGAGGCTTTTGTCCAGCCTGACAGCAAGAAGGACCATGCTATTTCCCAGCAATGTCATGATGTATGTAAAGCAGAATGGGATGGAAATCCACATGTGGAGATCTTCCAGGCCAGGGACACCCGTCAGGAGAAAAGGCATAGAGTTGGTGTTGGATCGGTTGGTGGTTGGCATGGCACAGGTGGGCCAAGGCACGTCTGTCTTCCCGACTTTAGTTCCCTGTAACAGTGACAGAAAGCTTGGGATTTTGCTGCCGCCAGTTTGACCATAAAACTGTGCACCCCGCAGATCTCAAGCATCACACAATTCTGTTGCATTTATTCGGGGAAAAACTTTCAGAACCTGTTACCTACAGTCAGGCTTTTAAACTGGTGCTGTGGCCAGCACTTTCCAGGGGACACATCACTGGAGAGTCCTGGCTGTCCTACTGCTCGCATGGGGCCACCTTCCCTTCTGCTTCTCCTCCCAGCCCCTCTGGTTTACTTCTTGCTTTTGCCATAGTTGTGTCTATCTAAAGGCTGGCACCACGGTGTCCTGCCCTGTTGTGGCTTCCAGCCACTGTTGCCACTATCAGTGAGTGGGCAGAAGTGGGGCATAATGATGCCAGGCTCTTTGGCCCTTGCCCAGCCTCCATGAGCCGTGCAGTGGCAGGGCTTAAGGACTTGCAAGGACTTGCAAGGACAAGTCCTCCCTCCCTGTGCCCTGCTCAGACGGAGGACTGGGCGTATGGGTCCAGGTCACACAAGTCCCACCCTGTTGCTGCTTTGGGTTATGCAGAAGCTGCACCTATATACCATGTCCGTGGTGAAACTGGGCCGAGAGAAACTGCAGCCAGAAAAATGATGCTTCAAACTGTTGCCTGGCACTAAGAGGACTTGGTTGCCCAGAGAAGTTGTGGCTGCCCCATCCCTGGCAGTGTTCCAGGCCAGGTTGGATGAGGCTTTGGGCAACCTGGTGTAGTGGAAGGTGTCCCTGCCCATGGCAGGGGGGTTGGAACTGGATGGTCTGTGAGGTCCCTTCCAACCCAAACCCTCCTGTGATTCTATGACACAAGCATCATTGACAGCCTCCAGCTGCTGCCGCAGTCGAGGAGGGTACAATTAAAATGGTGCTGCCCCTCCTCCACCCTCATCCATCCGTGAGACTGAAGGCCAAACTATGCAGAATGCTGTCCTGTCAAAAACAGTGCAGTTACACCCGGTTTTCCCTCTCTGGAGCCCAGTGACGTGGGATTTGCTAAAGCATGCTTTCCTGGGAGAAATCAGTGCAGGCCTGTGGGCATCCAGAGGTGGAGAACCACCACCCTTTGCTTTCTGCCTCAGGTGCTACTTGTCCCCATGGTTATAACCATGTGCTTTTCTTCCCATTTGGCATTACCTGTCCGCTCCAGGCACAGCATCCTCCTCTCCCTGTGCTTGGCCGGAGAGCCCTCCATGGCAGAGCACCTTCATAGCATGAAGGTAGGTACTTCCCATGACCAGGGAGTTATTCTTGACAAACTAAAGACCCAGAGCATTTTGCAGGTTTCTCTTCTCCACTCACCTGTTCCACTCTCTGTCTTACTGAGGGGAATTTTTTGCACATCCCCAAGATTTCAAGATCTTTTTTTGAAAAAATATAACCTCTTCCATTTCCCTCTTATGCATCCAAAACTGTGCTGGCCCTTTGGGTGCCCTCTCAGCGTGATGTCAGCTGCTTTCCAGAGCCTCTGTTCTCCAGGATACAGTGCTCCACTCTGAAGACCTGCCCGACTCTCCTTAGCCTGGTTTTCAGCTTATCACAGGCAGCTCCTTGGAACCACCAAGTCTGCCGACCTCTCTGGGCTGCTCTGCATGACGTGCCGTTCCCCAGCGTTTGAGTCACAATTTGTGCTGATTTTGGGACAACGCTGATGAAAGTTGTACAGAATAACTTCTAGTCTAGAGCCGGGCACTGTGGCATCCCTGCAGAAACACGAGCTTTTTGTGATGATGGGTCTGACAGCTTCATTTTGGGGTCTCTTAATCATCCAGTTCTTCGTCGACGTTACTGATGCTTCCCAGATATGACACGGTGTCGGCTCTTCACCTGGAAGCAGCGTGGTGGAGGCACATTTCTTTCAGATAACGCTGTGTGCTGGACTCAGACACGCACACATTGATGAACTAAACTTGCTATCTCATCAGAAAATGAAATCAGGTTTGTTTGACAAGAGCTGTTTCCTGCAAAGCCATGTTGATTGCCATAATTTAATTTGATTCCAATCCTTTAATTCTTTATTGGCCCAATCTCCTGATAACTTCTTGGGCATTCTGCTGGGCATTGACGTCAGGCTCAGCAATCTGCAGCTAATCACATCATCCTACTTTCTCGCTCAGCTAATGGCCCGAGGAAGCATCTGCAGTCACTGCAGCGTGGTAGGGACCCGTAAAAGTTCGGCAGAACAGACCAAAGACCTCCTTGGCCAACTCAGAGATGCTTTTACCTTGTGCAAATTACCCAGATCTGCTGCTGCATTCATTTTCTGTTCTTAGCAGAAGCTGTTTAACATCCTTCTCGGCTACCAACCAATTAAATTACATTAAAAAAAATAAGATTCTCTGACTGTCTTTCTCTCAGGTAGGCTTAGACCTCTCTTCTCCATGCAGAGGGGCACACTGGCTCCTAGAGAGACCACCAACATCTTTTTCCTGTGGTTTAACTCCTCTTTACTCCTCCCAGCTAATTAGTGCTGGATGCAGAACCCTTTGATTGAAGGAGTGGCCCCTGTGCTCCCCGTGACATATTTTTTATCTGCTTTGTCACATCTTCCAGACTGAGCTCTCCCCACCTCAGCCCCTGCAGCCCTTTCCTTCTCAGCACAGACACCTCGCTGGCAGCGGGGGATTGCCCACTGCAGCGTTGTGCATGCGTTGCTATGGAGATAAAATAAGGTTATTTCAGGATGGGGCACAACTACAGGAAAGCTGGAGAGGGGCTTTGGACAAGGGCGTGGAGTGACAGGACACGGGGTGATGGCTTTGAACTGAAAGAGGGGAGATTTCGATGGGATCTAAGGAAGAAATTCTTCCCTCTGAGGGTGCTGAGGCACTGGCACAGGTTGCCCAGAGAAGCTGTGGCTGCCCCATCCCTGGCAGTGTTCCAGGCCAGGTTGGATGGGGCTTTGGGCAACCTGGTGTAGTGGAAGGTGTTCCTGCCCATGGCAGGGGGGTTGGAACTGGATGATGTTGAAGGTCCCTTCCAACCCAAACCATTCCATGATTCTATGGTAAAGGTGGACTCTGCCTGGCCCGGCTGCTAGCACTGTGTTTAGGACACATGTTCATGTTGAAGGCAAAGCTGCAACTCCAGACCGTGCCCTGGCCAACAAGCGTGTAGCCCCTGGTGTGTGCCCCTGGGGTGCTCACTCTGCCTCCACAAATTGCACCACGGATGCAGGATACCTCCCCAAAATGATGCTTTGTCCCTGAGCTGGGTCAGGACCCTGGGCCAACGGGCTACCTGCCTCCTTCACCTCTCCACCTGGTCCCCAGCGAGCTGCACCACGCACGACATAATCCCAACTATCTCACCAAGTTCTGCCCGACAGCGAGAACCCCCCAGCTACGTGCCCGTGGCTTTCTGTTCAGATACCCGCTGTCGTACGCAAGGGGTTAAGAACATTATCTGTGGCTGAAAGGTTAGTTTGTTTTACAGAAAATGTGTATTTAGCTAATTACTGATTGATTTATACAAACAGAAACACGCCAACTCTTTTTTCAGCAAACAATTTCTGGTTTTGGTTAGAGGGTTTGGTATTTATTTGTTTACTTTTTTAGACTCAGGTCCTATTTTTACCTAAAAAATACTTAAAATATCAGAATTCTGCAGCCTTGGGTCTGCAGTTTCGTTTGATAAGAAACTTTAAAAGTTTTGAAAAACTACTTTAAAATTTTTTTTTCCAGCAATTACCTTTTTTTTCCTAACGGATTCGCGTTGTGAATGCCCGCAGCCCAGACGCCGATGTCCCACCAGCCTCCCGTCCTTCGGCACCCGGAGCAGCCTGCCGTGCCCTGGCTCGTGCCGGTCCTGCCGTGCAGCCACCCACCTCACTCTCCGCTTGCGGCCGGTGGCCACCCTCGGGGACCTTCACGCTGAGAAAGAAACATCTCCTGCACGCGAGGGCAGAGCCAAGGTCTGTGCCTAAGTCACTCCAGGCAATGCCGACGGGAGTCTCCTCCTGGATGGAGATTCCCAAGAGCACAAGTTCTCTCCAGACACCTTCTGCAATAACCCCAGCGTAGGGGCTGGATGGTCCCAGGTGATTTCTCTCTCATCTAATTCCCTTTCCAAGTGGCAGGTGCCAGGAGATGATGGCCAAGCCGGATGGGAATAGGCTGCGCAGGTTGTCTCCAGCAGAATGAAAGACCTTCTTTGTGCTCCTACCCGCAGCGACACAAGCGCCGTTTCCTTTCTGGCTCTGCTGAACAAGTAGCTGGAAGTTTCTCCTGGCTCTCAGTGCGAAGGGCCATTGCCCCCACCAGACCACCCCCTCCTCAAGCCCCGGGCAGCATAAGGCTAAAATGTGCAAAATCAGGATAGCAGAAACATTCTGTTGACTGTTTTTTTTTTCAAGATGTCAGGGAAGAGCGGAGCAGAAAGCCAGAAAAACCCCGCAAAGACAGGATGAAATGTTTGTGATGTGGGGAATGACACATTCAAACCAGTTTGGAAATTGGATGCGTTTCACTGAGTTCAATTTTTAAATGAATGTGGAAGTGGGGACTGAACAGGACATTTTGGCTGGGATTCATCTGAACATGTGGACATGGTGTCAGTCTATGGCTGGAGCTAGTCCTCCAGATTGCCTTCATCTCCATGGAGACAAAAAGTGGTTTTAGGGCAGTATTTATCCCAACCTAAAGCTGATACCTGAAATAGGTCAGAGGAATTGTGCTGCACCTGCTGCTTTCATTGCCATGACTGCAAGGGAGACGATGGTGGCCATGTGGACCTGTGCCCTCAATGTGTCTGAGGACGATGAGGGTTGTCCCATTCCTTTGCTGTCGGAGGAAACGTGCCAAGCTCTGTATGCTTTTCTTCTGAATCCTTGTGTGAATGGAGACAGTTCCCCAACTCCATCCCTCTGCTCCTCCTCCACCCTCAGACCCAAGTAGGGTTGTGGCTCCTCTCTTTGGATGAAACTCCCCCACCCGGCAGAAGGCCATGAGCACCTCTGAGACACAGCCATTCACCTCTGCTGAATTCTGTTTCATCACTCAAGTTGAGGTCGGTGCTGGTCTCTTCTCCCAGGTAGCTAGCGATAGGACGAGAGGAAATGGCCTCAAGTTGTGCCAGGGGAGGTTTAGATTAGATATTAGGAAAAATTTCTTTACTGAAAGAGTGGTCAAACATTGGAACAGGTTGCCCAAGGAAGTGATGGAGTCACTGTGCCTGGAAGCGTTCGAAACACGTGGGGATGTAGCACTTCAGGACATGGTTAGTGGGCATGGTGGTATTGGGTTTGCGGTTGGACTTGATGATTTTGGAGGTCCTTTCCAGCCTTAATGATTGCTATATCTTAAGCATCCTAACAGGAGCTGTCACATAACTCTGGCGAAACACCCTGGGCAAACGCTCACCGGCCTGCCGTTTTTGTCCCAAAACATTGACTCTTTGGACTTTAGACGTTACTGAGTCTCAGAAGACTCCAGCCTGACCCCAGGAGGAGCATCCCAGCAGAGCGGGTGCAGAGCATCCCTCTGTCATCAAAGCAACCTCAATTTCTGAGGAGCAGGAGCCCTTGTGAGTGGCTGAACTTTTGAACCTGCTGAATCTCTTGATACTAAAGAAATGCAAGGTTTGGAGATGTTGGAGATGTGAGTTGTTGATGTTGGTACTTTGGATTGTTGCTGTTGACATGTATCTCCATGTTCACTCTAAGTGCACCTCTCCCAGCGAGCCTCCAGTACCAGTTCAAAATAACTCCTGTGGAGTATCTCCTTATCCCATGTCAGAGCTGGACTTTCCATCTGCTGGTGCTAAGCTGTAGAGCCTCAAAACGGCTCCTTGTGCCTGCAGTTTGCAGATAAAACCTGTCATTGCTGGGGGACCTGACCTGTCTGGGTTGTTGCCAGCTGGATCCCGCTTTCCAGAACAGGAGGGCTCTTGCACTCTGGGAAGTCTCAGCGTGGTTGGGTGCTGCAACCGCCAACACAGAGCCTATGAGTCCTGGTTGGACATAGCTGGCTGGCTCAGAGAGGGCTCAGAAAAGCCTGGGATGCAGCTGCTCTACCAGCAGCAAGAGCTGGCTGGGCTCAGGACACTCAGACCTGCTGTCTTTCAAGCCTCCAAGACATGCTAGATGTAGCTGTTCAGGTAGTTGTGGCCATTACAGCAAGCAGACACAGGACTGGTAAGTATCCCCAAGCAGATTCAGTGTGCATTCCCACCGCTGCAAGGTGTGGACACCCAGATACGGTGATAAACACCATCGTGCTTCTCCCTCCTTCGTTTTCCTCACCCAGCTGGTGTGACCTGTCAGATGAACAGAATGCTTTGAAGTGCTCAGTTTTGAAGATGCTCAGGTTCCATCATCACCCAGTGATGGTGATGTGGTCCGTGCTGGTCTGTGCTCAGTGAAGGTCAGCCTTTTGTGCAAGAGAGGCCCAGAGAGAACAGCCTCTGGGGCTACAGCACCTGCAGGGACTAGAAAAGACAACATAGAAGAAATTTCCCCATTTGGGGTAGAATCTAGGTATTGACACAAATACACCTGGAGCCCTGAAATGTTGCTTTATATTATCAAAGGCATGTTCATGGCATCGGGAACAACTCAAAACTCGAAGGTTTCCCTGGAAAGGTTCTTCCAGCAACCTTAGAGGTTCTTCCCTGGAAAGGTTCTTCCAGCAACCTTACAGATTCTTCCCTGGAAAGAAGGAAAGGAAATAAGACTCTGATATTTGCTCATGATCTCAGTCTCAAATAACTCTTGCCACAGAGTGGGGTCCCTCTCGTGGGGTCATTAAAGCCAATGAGTCCTGTTCACCGTGTGCATTCGATGGGAATGAAATCGGTGCTGTCTTTGTGTAGATGCATACACCTGGAAAACCACTGACTACTGTGTCAGTCATGAACCTTCCTGGAAAACAGCATTTTGAGCACTGCCTGACGGATCTGCTTGGTCCTCATGCTGTAAACGATGGGGTTCAGCATGGTGGGGAAGGTCAGGTAGAGATCAGCCAGCAGAACCCGCGCCTGCACGGATACGCCGCTGCCGAACTGCTGTGCGTATATGGAGACTATCCCGGGGATGTAGTACAGCAGCACCACGCAGATGTGACACCCGCAGGTGCTGAAGGCCTTCCAGCATGACTTCTTCCCCAGGGCGGTTTTAAGGATCATCCCATAGGACACAGCAATGAAAGCCATGTCCATCCCTACGATAAGGGAGGACCCAGCCACGCTGTAAGCCTGCTGGGTCTGGGGTCCGCGCACGCCAGCTTCGCCACGGCCATGTGCTCGCAGTACGAGTGGGGAACCACACGGGAACGGCAACAGGGGAGGTTTGTCACCATCCCTGTCAAGGGGACCATGAAAAGGAGAGCTCTCACCACAATGGCCAGGCCTATTTGGGCAATTGTTTGGCGATTCAGGATGGCTCGGTACCTGAGGGGGTGACAAATTGCAATGTAGCGGTCAACAGCCATGGCCAGGAGCACTCCCGACTCTTCTGATGTTGTGGAGTGAACAAGGAACATCTGAACAAAGCAGGCCATGTAACCAATCTCCGCAGAGTTCAGCCAGAACACGCTCAGCATCTTGGGGACGATGGATGTTGCCATCACCACGTCGATGATGGCCAGCATGCCCAGGAAGCAATGGTTGGGGTCACGCAGGGAGTTGTCCAGCCCAATGACAAGCAAAACTACACCATTTCCTACCAAGGTGATGATATAGCCTGAGCAGAAAAGGATGCCCAGGCACGTGGGGAAAGCTTCCAGGCTGGGGACACCCACAAGGATGAAAGAGGAGGAGCTGCTGTTGCGGCAGTTGAAGAGATCAGAAGCCATGCAGGAGAATCTTGCTTTTGTGCTTAAAAAAAGGAGCCTGGTTTTGAGCCCTGAGATGTCCGGAACTAAAGAGGACAAGGTGGGGACTCTGCATCAGTGCAGGAGTCAAATCAGGAATCCACATCGTTATCACCATGGGTGAGATGGGAGTGCTACAGCATAACATGACCAGGTAGAGGGGAATGGATCAGAAATGTTGAATAAACGGGGCTGTCATGGCTTGAAAGTTCCTATAAGGTGAAGAAGTTCATCTTCAAAGTTGTGCCACCAGGGATAACCAAGGGAATTTACTGTTTGTTACTTGTAGGAAGGCTTATTTCTTTGTTGGTTGCTCAGCACCACTCAGCTGGTGTCTTGAAATAAGCTGCAAGAGGAGAGAAAAAGGTCAACATCCAGCTTCCCTTGGTGTTTCTGCCTGAGCAGTCCTGGCTTCCCTGCCATGGGCTCGATGTAGGAAGGTCCCCCAAATTTGTAAGGTAAAAAGTGGTCTCAGAAAGTGCTCTGGGACACTAAGTGTGATCACGAGAATGCCTTTTGCTGCCCTGTCTTCGTTCTATCATTCACCAGTGAGAGAAGCCTGGAAAACTAGGTGGTAGTCAGAGGACAAGACTGATTTCTGAGGTTTTATTCTGATGGGACAACCTTGAAGGTAGTACAGAAATTCCAGAGGACAATCCTGGAGAGATGAGAAGAGCCCGAGTACGGTGGGCAGGATCTACATATTCACTTGTTATAAGACTTTTCTACTGCTTCTGCTGCTTCTCCCCACGCAGCTGCCAAGACCAGGCGAGTGGTGACCACACCAGATCGCTGCCTGCCAGAAGAAATGGTGCTCAGCCTGGACAGTTGTCCATCAGAAGCTTTTTAGCAAGCAGCAATCTGCGGGGTGGCTCGTGGCTCGTGCTAGTGACAGCACGGAGTAAAATCCACCTGTGTGCAGGATTGTTTAGGGTAAAATTTAACATCAGACATGCTCGGTGTGGCAGCAGTGAGAAGGAGAAGCTGGACAAGTTCAGAATAGAAATAAAGATTTTGGGAGACACTAAGGAAACTCGGCGCTTGAAGTTCTAAAATAGAGAGCAAAAATAGAGAGGAGGCTTTTGTGGGCTTGGAACCCTCCGTTTGGACTATGGCTTAGCCCAGGTTTGGGGCTGCTGCAGGAGATGCTGGCTGAAAAGACGGGCTGGGGCAGAAGCACTCACCTTCTGGCCTAAATGTCTGCGAATCGGGACATTTCAGAAGCTGAGACAGGATGAAAATTCCTTTTTAATGACTGTGCTGTCCTGACCCTCTGCATCCTGGTAACCAGCAGCTGCAGGAGTCAGGAGTGGCTCCAGATTTGAGCGGTGAGGTTATCCCGGGGCTGCTCCTGCTGACCCACACTCCCCAGCAGACCCACGTACCGCCGGTGACACGGACCAGCCCTTGGGACCGGCCCCTGCCGCAGAACGGAGCTGTGCACCCCGGGATGGTGCGAGCCCCGGCGTAGCACACCGGATCCCAGTATCCGCGTGAGCGTGCCCCTGCAAAGACTCAGGGCATGGTTCATCCACCTGAACATAGGGGCCTGGAGCCATCTGAGACCCCTCCGGTGTGTCCCATGGCCTCTCCTTCCTTTATGCCTGGCAGGGTGAAGGTCCCTGCAAGCCCTGGGTGATGGTCTGCCTCTCCCACATGGATGCCGTGGGTTCCTGGGGGCATCTCAAGTGGCTGTAGACATCCGAGTAAGGGGCAGTGGAATGAGACTGGGGGTCTGAGACCCTGCTGCAGTCAGAGGAGAGCTTGAGCCTGGAGCTTATAGAGTAACTGGCTCCCTAAACATAGGGGTCTGCCCTAGGGTGAGCTGAGTTGCTCTCCAGGAGCCACTGACCGTAGGGGCTGGATCTCCACTGGCTGTACTCAGTGCTCATGCACACAAGCCTGTGTGGACACCTACCTCCAGACACGTACGTGTGTCTGCATCCAGAGCTGCATCCCCAAGTGCCAGCATCCAAGGCAAGAGCATGTTTGCTTCCAGAAACTCTCTTCCACAGCCCATGCCTGGCACGATGTTATGATCGGCACTGCAGCAGTACTGAAGAACCCTGATCACAGGGGCTTCTTGTCCTGGGAGGTGGAAAAACATAGCGCAGAAGAGCTTTGCAAAGGCTTCTGATCCCGGTCTGCCAAAAAGGATGAGCACAGGGATGTGTCTCACCTGCAGGACTGTCACCTGCAGCGAGTGTCTGCGTACCTCTGAGTGCAGCAGTGCTGGGGTGTTAACCCATCCTCTGAAAATCTCCTGAGGGACAGCAGATGAAGGACACGGAGATCAGGTTGTCTGTCCTGTGAGGAGCTGGAGATTTTCAAGACTGCGTCAGCTTCTTTCATTAGCTCTCCTTCATAGCATCATGCCGTTGGTGCCTCCGGGGCATGATGGTCTCCAGAGTCTACCCCGTGCCCATGAGACCAATGCACAAAATGTAAATGAAGAAGTCCATCTGAAGCTTAGAAAAATCCCTTTGGTTTTGCCAGAGAGAGTAAGATGGTTTGGAAACTCTGGATTTCTATTCTTCTCTCCACTCAGAACCACTACAGCAAACTTTTATGTTTCCCTGAAAGGAGTTTGTGCATGAATCCATGCAGGGAGGTGGGATCTCGCAGCAGGTCACAGAATCATAGAATGGTTTGGGTTGGAAGGGACCTCACAGACCATCCAGTTCCAACCCCCCTGCCATGGGCAGGGACATCCTCCACTACACCAGGTTGCCCAAAGCCCCATCCAACCTGGCCTGGAACACTTCCAGGGATGGGGCAGCCACAGCTTCTCTGGGCAAACCGTGCCAGTGCCTCAGCACCCTCATATGTCTCAATGGCAGATCAGGAAGTTTCCATACACCCAAAGCAAGAGTTTCTTCCCAAGGGAGGTCCCCTCCACTTCTCACACACTTTGAGGGCTGTCATGTCATACATGTCAGCGTGTTTATTGCTCTTGCACCCAGGAGATTCCTGGCTGCTGATCTGCACCACAGGGTGCAAACACAGACTCTGCCCCAGGTTGTTTGCAAGCAGAGACCAGTCAACCACACAGGTCAACGCAGGCTGAAAACACACACGCAAACACAAACAGCATCGATGGCCTCATCTAGACCCCACCTGGAATACTGTGTTCAGCTCTGGAGTCCCCAACAGCAGAAGGACATGGAGCTACTGGAGCGGGGCCAGAGGAGGCCACCAAGATGATGCGAGGGCTGGAGCACCTCTGCTCTGGAGACAGCCTGGGAGAGTTGGGGCTGTTCAGCCTGGAGAAGAGAAGGCTCCGGGGTGATCTTTCAGCACCTCCCAATGCCTAAAGGGGCTACAGGAAAGCTGGAGAGGGGCTTTGGACAAGGGTGTGTAGTGACAGGACACGGGGCAATGGATTTAAACTGAAAGAGGGGAGATTTAGGTTAGATATAAGGAAGAAATTTTTTACACCTAGGGTGGTGAGGCACTGGCACAGGCTGCCCAGAGAAGCTGTGGATGCCCCATCCCTGGCAGTGTTCAAGGCCAGGTTGGATGGGGCTTTGGGAAACCTGGTGTAGTGGAAGGTGTCCCTGCCCATGGCAGGGGGGTTGGAACTGGATGATCTTGAAGGTCCCTTCTGACCCAAACCATTCTATGATTCTATGATTCTATTATTCTATGATTCTATGATCCTGTTCACCTCCCTGGCTGGTTAGGATGAAGGCTTTTAGAGGACATTGTATATCCATATATACAATGCGGATCCCTCTTGTAGCTGTGCTTAGGTGCTCAGTCTACCCAGTAACTGGCCCGGGGTACCTGGTGTCCCCAGTTGCCTCATGCACATACACACAGGCGAACGACTCTCCAGTATCTGGCTGTGTCCCATGGCATCACTAGTAGCCGACCCCATGGTCCCTGCAGTTGTGTAGCTCGGACCCTCTGGTCCCTCCAGTAGCAATCAAACCCTCTGGTCTCTCCAGCATCCAGACTCACAGCCTCGCTGACACCTGGCTCCCAAATCTCAGCCTTCGTGCTAGCTGGTCCTGCTTGATGTTTGCTGGTGATCGCACACTGATGTACGTACCCAGCCCACGTGTGTGCGCCCCAGTTTCTCCAGTTTCTGGCAATCTTGTTACACTGAAATCAAAATAGTTAAAAATTTTCTTAATAACCAGTGCTGTTAAATCCACATCTGTAAAGCCCCATCCTTTAGAACAAGTTAATGATTTACCCAGAACACAAAAGTGAACATCAGACCACCTGGCAACCTGGTTTGTACCAAACAGTGTGATTTGTTTGAGACACACACAAAGTCTCCCTGGGTGATAAATACCACGTGTGGTCAGCAAAGCAGACAGAACAACCTGGAACTGCCCAGGTGAAGGAAAGGTCATTCCGTCAGGGGGAGATCGCGACCACCGACCCGTTGACCACCTGCCCAAATGATGCCACCTACTCAAAGGAGAGCAACAGAAGTAGGAAACTGAGCGCGCGTTCCGATTTGCGTCCTGGGCAAAGAAATATTAACCAATCATTTAACAGAATAACAATGTGTATGTATTAGAATAATAAATAATTAGAATAATAAATATGTTAATGTTGCAATTGTTGATTTGGAACTTCAGTGTGTTGTCTCGGAGCAGGCGCCCACATGTACGTATATATGTAATAAAAGAAAATAAAAACCTCCACTCTGCGCGTGGATTGGCGTGTTGCACGGCGGGTGGGCGAACCCCAGGTTTTGGGACAACACCCCGGGCCCCTGTGGTCTGTGGTCCCCACTCCAGTAGCTGGTGCTCAGCCCTCCGTGCTCACACGTGCACACGGATCAGGGGACTCTTACCCAGGGGCGGTGTTAAAATGGAGACAGGAGCCCCCGTTGGACAGGGTGGACTGCGCTGACCAGGCACAGGGCATGGACGGCGTGTTGACCAAGACCATGCTGATATGTGACTAGACCCTTTCATCCCCTTATCCCTCTGTTTTCCCATGCTCGTTTGCACTCAATCCGCCCTGATCCCTCCCATTCCCAGCCTTTGGTTCCTCCCCTAAACATCCCATAGTGAGTGCTGCACAGTCCCAAAGTGCTCTTCCTGGCATCCCATACTGATTGTCCCCCCACCCAGTAGACACCATGCCAGTTTAGCAGGAGTGAGATCCTCTGTCATTGACCAACTTGGAGGTCTCACACCTGGCCATGGACTGAGCATCCTCCTGGGACAGCCTGGGGAGCAGTCAGGCTGGGGGTCTGCTGGCTCCGAGGGGGATACTGGGATTCACCCGCTTGCCGTGTTCCTCTGCTCCTTTAGGTTTATGGAGGTGAACCTTTAATCACACAAACCAACAGACAAGTTCTTGCTGCAGATCCCTGCAGGATGGCATTCATGGTTGTCGTAGTTTGACCCCGGTAGGCAGCTGAGCACCACGCAGCTGCTTGCTCATTTCCCACCGCCCCAATCAGGAAAGTGCAAAAACTCGTGGGTTGAGGTAAAGACAGTTTAATAATAAAAAAGAAAAAAACAAAACCAAAACCAGAACCAACAACAAGGAAAACCAAAACCAAGAAAAACAAGTGATGCAAAAAAAACCAGTTGCTTACCACCAACCTAACAATGTCCAGCCGGTCCCTGAGCAATGGCAGTCATGGCGAACCTCCCCCTCCCAGTTTTCATTGCTGAGTGTGATGTCATATGGTCTGGGATATCCCTTTGGTCAGCTGTCCCAGCTGTGTCCCCTCCCAACTCCCTGTGCACCCCAAGGCTGCTTGCTGGTGGGATAACGTGAGGAGCAGAGAAGGTGTTGAGGCTGTGCAAGGACTGCTCAGCAGTAACTAAGGCATCTCTGTGTTACCAGCACTGCTGCGGTGGGCTGACCTTGCCCGGGTGCCAGGTGTCCACCAAGCCGCTCCGTCACTTTCCTCCTCAGCAGGTTGCAGGGGTAGAAAACGGAAAAAAAAACCCCAAACAACTCGTGGGTGGAGATAAAGGCAGTTTAATACAGCAAAAGCAAAGGCTGCGTGCGGAAGTGAAGGAAAATAAAAGATTTATTCCCTATTTCCCATCAGCAGGCGACGTCCAGCCACTTCCCGGGAAGTTGGGCTTCAATATCCGTAGTGGTTGCTCTGGTAGACAGAAGTCATAATAAATTCCACCACCTCCTCCTCCTTTTTCTCAGCCTTCATCGCTGAGCAGACGTCACACGGTACGGAATATCCCTTTGTCAGCCGGCCTGGCTGTGTCCCCTCCCAAGATCTTGGCCACCGGGTTGGAGCGGAGCGTTGGATGGACAACCTTGATGCCGTGGGAGCACTGCTCAGCAGCAGCCAAAACACCATGTGTCACCAACTCCTTTCTACCTACCAGCACTGTGAGGGCCATTGTGGGGAAAATTAACTCCTTCTCGGCCAGACCCAATACAGCTGCTTTCATCACAAATCCAGAATGTCGTCACACAAACTGCTACGAATGAGATTAACCTCATCCCAGCCAAAAGCAGCTCCATGGTGCATGGAGAGGGCTGGTGGAGCAACGCAGAACCCTTTGCCCCTGCACAGGGCAGAGGTGCAGCAATGCCCAGCGACCGGAGGGCACCTTGGCTGCCCGTGCTGGCCTCTGCAGGACTTCTCCTGCATAGAGGGACCAACTGTCCCTTCCACTGGGGTGACTTCACCTGTTAGAGCATGAAGAAGTCATCAAGGAGACGGCAGCTGGATGCCGCTGAATTGATGCTCTGGTGCAGCCCCGCTGTAGGGATGGGGAACAGAGGCCGGGGAGGGTCAGAGAGGGGTTCAGGAGATTTACTTTGGCGAGGGACAGGTAAAGTGTGTGCTGTGTTTGTGCATCCAGGATGGTGGTGACTGTATGCGGCACGTGCTCTCCAGGGCTGACAGACCTTCACCGAGAGGGAGCAGATGTTCTCAGCAACCTGGTCTGACCTTATAGGTGACTCTGCCTTGAGCAGGAGATTGGACCAGAGACCTTCCGAGGTCCCTTGCTGTCTCAGTCATCCCATGGCCCTGCAATCCCATGACTCTTACATCTCTTGGCATGGTTCCTCTGCACGTAAAGTGACATGTTAAGGAAACAGCTATTTTCTGTGGTTCAGCTGCACCAGGTTGTTTTACCAGAACTAGGTCAGGTGGTGGCTGCAATTGTATTTATGTTGGGAGATCTGAGGGAGCTGGACCAGCCAGGGGTGCTGTGCCAATGTCACCGCCTTGTGCTAGGGACAGGCAGGAGAACAGTCATCTGAAGCTTTTGGTACTGACCTGAATTCAGTGGGCACCAGCGTCTCCTGCGGCACCTGTGTCTCTGAACATACACTGAGAGCCACACCAAGGTCCAGCAGAGGTTTTGGCCATTCTAGGGAATGGACTTTGTCTTCATAAGTCCAGCCCTGTGCCCTGAAGGCCAGGACCAATCTCTCCTGCCATGGGTCTCCTCCGGGAGATCACCCTGCGTGCTCCGTCACAAATCTGCTTCGTCCTGATGCCGTAGATCAGAGGGTTGAACGCTGGTGGGATGAGGAGGTAGACATCAGCCAACAGGACCCGCATGTGAGGTGGAAGCTCCTGGTGGTACCTCTCCATGTACATGGAGAGCAGCCCAGGGATGTAGAAGAGTGCCATGACGCAGAGGTGTGAGCCGCAGGTGCTGAAGGCCTTTCTGTGGGCTCGTGGGGAGGAGAGGCTGAGCACAGCTCGGAGGATGAGCGCGTACGAGAGGGTGATGAGCAGCCAGTCGAAGCTGACCACGCAGGTGGAGACAGAGAGGCTGTAGGTGCTGCTGAAGGCAGTGTTCCCGCAGGCCACGTTGAGCACGGCCATGTGCTCGCAGTACGAGTGGTCCACCACCGCCGGGATGCGGAGGGACAGGCGGCGGATCTGGAAGGTGAGGGGGCTCATGAAAACCACAGCCCTCAGCAAGGTGGCCAAGCCAATGGCAGCCACAACTGGGCTGCTCAGGATGGATAAGTACCGCAGTGGATTGCAAATGGCCACGTAGCGGTCAAAGGCCATGGCCACCAGCACCCCTGACTCCATGGCGGAGAAAGCGTGAACAAAGTACATCTGGGTAAGACAAGCATCCAGGCTGATGGCAGTGGAGCGAAACCAGAAGATGCCCAGCATTTTGGGGGTGATAGAGGTGGACATCACCAGGTCAATGACAGCAAGCATGGACAGGAAGAGGAACATGGGCAGGTGCAGGCTGGGATCAACCTTTATCAGGTACAGGAGGATGCTGTTCCCAGACAGCGTGATGAGGTACATGATGCAGAAGGGGATGGAGATCCAGTGGTGCAGGTGCTGCAGCCCCGGGATGCCCGTCAGGTGCAGCTCCCACAGCGAGGTGTTGGTGGGACACGAGTAGGGCATGGCGGTCACTGCAGGAGCCTGAGTGAGGAGAGCCCAGGCACATGAGGACAGCCGTGCCCTGGGTCACATCAAAGGTCCTATGTCCGGCATCAAAAGCACGTCCTTAGGGAAGAATAAGAGAAAGGAAACACGCCATGGAACTTCTCCTGCGTGCTTTTCAGCTTCCAAAATTTGAAGCTCAGGGACTTCCTGAGCTGGATGTGGTTTATCCATTTTTATTAACCCCAACCGAGAAACCCATCTAGCCTCTTCTGTGCAAAATTTTAGCACCCATGCTGTCTTTTGGTGAGGAGTTTCACAAATTTAAAGGCACCTTTTGTGAAATAACCCCTTTCCTTCCCTGTGAGCCTGACATTTGCTGTTATCGTTTGACGTTCCGTAGCTCTGACGTGGAAACAGGCAGAGAAGAGTTCAAATCATAGAATCACGGAATCACAGAATCATAGAGTCATAGAATCACAGAACGGTTTGGGTTGGAAGGGACCTCAAAGATCATCTAGTTCCAACCCCCCTGCCATGGGCAGGGACACCTTCCACTACACCAGGCTGCCCAAAGCCCCATCCAACCTGGCATCACATTATCAAGGGTAGATCTTCCCAGGCAAATCTGATTTATCTCTTTTTTTTTGTCATTTATAAAACACATTAGCAGATTAAAGTGAAGTTTCTGAGCAAATCATACTCTCAGAACTGCTTGTTCAGTGGAACACCCTCAGGTAGGGCGAACGCTGGGGCAAAGGACCGGGCTGGAGGGCTGCAGATTGAAGTGCATTGGGACAGGGACTTTATGGAAAAATATGGCAAACTAGAGGGAGTTCAGAAATAAGGATGAAGTTAAGTGGGAGAGCTGAGGGGACTGGCTCACCTGCAGAATGGTCTTGAGAAGAGCTTTGAAACATGTTAAACGCTGTAGTGAAGGGGAAAGGAATAATCTGTCCTACGTGTTTCTGGAAGGACACGCCAGGGGTCTAAACCCCAGAAAGAGCAGGAGAAATTCAGTCGAGGCTTAAAGAAAATTTCTCCCATGGTGAAGATAGCAATGCACTGATGAGAACAGCTGCAGTGCCCGAGGGGACTGGCGCTCCCTTTTTGCAGAAGACCAAACAGGACAAAAATCTGTTAGAGATGACCCTGGTACAGCCACCTTGTATCGGCAAGGGCGCCGGATCGGGTCAGGTTTTGTTCGTATCTGTATCTTCTGAAGGTCCATGGAGTGACTGCAGAAACACCTTCAAAAACCCACCACGCACGTTCCCTCCCTGCTCCCCCCACCCATGCCCTCCCACTCCTGGGAGCGAGCACAGGGAGCGGAGGAGAATGAAAGCTCTACGCCTGCGGACAAAGCCTACCCTTGAATTTATTCAGCTGCAAAGCAAACTCCCCGAGATGACAACGTGCAAGCTGGTCTGAGGATTTTGTGTCGCAAGAAGCCAAGGTTGCCTAAGATATTTTTTCAAAACTCACAGTGTTTTTTTTTTTTTGTAGAGAACGTGGTCAAGAAGCATGGGACTGGAGTGGGGCATAGGGTCTTGTTCCAGGCCAGGCTGGATGAGGCTTTGAGCAACCTCATCTAGTGGAAGGTGTCTCTGCCCATGGCAGGGGGGTTGGAACTGGATGATCTTGGAGGTCCCTTCCAAGTCAAACCATTCCATGATTCTATGATTCTATAACTGCTTTATTTTTTTTTATCATTTACAAAGAAAAGACTGCAGCTGCAAATCCTCTTGTGCTGCTTCTATTTAAAACCCGTGCACCAAGGGGTGACCTACCTGGCTCGCTGCTGCAGGTTCATCCAGAGAAATGAGGAGGTACCCGACTCACCAGCCCCTGCTGGAGCGATGCCAGCCAGCCCCGCTTCCACCGGCTCCGTTGCCTGCTCCTCTCATCCAGCAGCTTTTAGCGGTGGAAACATTTACAAGCTTGCTGAGAGGAATCCCTGGTGTGCCCGTCTCTCACTTGCTCGTTTGCTAATGACGAACCTCCTAATTCAGCTTGTTTAATTGAAAAGCTATTGTTGCCAATTCCCTGTAGCGCTTGTAACCCTTGCAGCAACTCGAACTCTTCCTCATCCTTTGGCCCCGCAGCCTTCCAAGGGTTCGAGGACCTGCAGGTCCTTGAACTTGGCATTGCCAACTCCCTCTTTTTGAGACACTGAGCCTTTCCAGATGTGAACGAGGTCTGGGTCTCCTTCCAGGAGATGGAGCTCCTGGGCATCCCCCACCCTGCCGGAGGCTGTGAGTCATGGGAGGGATGTCCTGTCTCACACTTGGCTTTTGCATCCTCTACAGCAACAGCAGAAGGAGCTGATAGAACAGCCAGATAGAAATCATGCGACAGACCAATTCTGGCCATTTTGATCTAACTGAAACTGGTTCTGTCTAAGTCTCCTTCTTCTGCAAAGTCAGGGTTTGCCACTGAAAAGCCCCTGACCAAAGAGGGCTGGCACTGCGTGGTGAAAGGGCTGCTGAAAGCAGTGGTGTGCTTCCCTGAAGGGGATGAGATGAGCTGCACCAAGCCTGGCTGGGGGACCCCAGGGAAGGGGAAGGTTGGATGATACTGGGAGCAGTGCGTCCTACCTGGGCAGCACCAGGCAGTGGCACAGGAGGCAGACCCTGTAAGTGGAGAACAAATCCACTGCCTGACAGGCTCCAGGCCATGCACCTGGCACGGGCACTTTCCAGCCCCGATTTGGACCCAGACAATGAGACCCAAGTTGGAAGAGTCTGGTCTCTAAACCAGGTGGGAGGACCTCATGAAGTTCAACAAGGCCAAGGGCAAGGTCCTGCATGTGGGTCAGGGCAATCCCAAGCACAAGTACAGGCTGGGTGGAGAATGGATGGAGAGCAGCCCTGAGGAGAAAGATTTGGGGGTGTTGGGTGATGAGAAGCTCAACATGAGCCAGCACCGTGCACTGGCAGCCCAGAAAGCCAACCGTGTCCTGGGCTGCATCCAGAGCAGCGTGGGCAGCAGGGCGAGGGAGGGGATTCTGGCCCTCTGCTCTGCTCTCCTGAGACCCCCCTGCAGTGCTGCCTTCAGCTCTGGGGTCCCCAGCACAAGAAGGACATGGAGCTGCTGGAGCGGGTCCAGAGGAGGCCACGGAGATGATGGGAGGGCTGGAGCACCTCTGCTCTGGAGACAGGCTGGGAGAGTTGGGGCTGTTCAGCCTTGTCGTGGGTTAGGCCGATCCAGCCACTAAACCCCAGGCAGCTCTCCCACTCCAGTAAAATGGAGAGGAGAAAAATGTAATAAAAGAGCTGAGGGTCGAGACAGGAACAGAGCAGCACCCACCACCCACGGTCCCGGGCAAAAGAGGCTTTTTCTTAAAGCAAAACAGTTTATTAACAGCTGCCTACAGAGAGAAAAGCAAACAAAAACGGTTACTTGAGAGGGTAACAAGAAAACAAGGCCAGGTCTTAAAATCAACACCACCCCCCCCTTTGCCTTCTCTTCCCGGCTCTACCTCCCCCCCCAGCGGCGCAGGGGGCAGGGAATGGGGGGGTGCAGGTCAGTTCATCCCGTGCTGGTACTGCCGCGTCCCTTAAAGGAGCAGGAGCCCTTACACCATTGTCCCTTGCTCCAGTGGGTCCCCTGCTCACGGCGAAAGCGTGAATCCTGCCCGCTGGGGGGCAAATCCTTACCCCATCGGATTGCCCCAGTGCGGGCTTTACCAGCCCTGGGCTTTAAGGAGCTGTGGCCACTCGCCCTGCCGTGGGCCATCAACAGACTGTAAATGCCTCCGGCGTGGGGCGGCACAGCGACCCGAAACGCGGCTCCGCACGGACTGAGATGCGCAAATGGCCTCGCCCCGTGCCCGGGAGTCACAGCAGGCTCCGGCTCGGGCATCTCCTTTAACCAAACCCCTCCCCACCGGCGGGGGCATCCCACGGGCTCCAGATGCACCGTGCTCGGGCTCGGGCATCTCTGCTCGACGTGGGTCCTCCACGGGCTGCGAGTGGGTCTCTGCTTGCCCCACCGAGGGCTGGCAGCCAGGGGCTGCTGGCAAGGGGGGCTCAGCCGCGGCACACGCTGTCCCGTCCCACCTTCACTGACCTCTGATCCGTGTGCCCGTTTCGCTCAGATCTCAGCCCTGTCTGGGTGAACTCGGCCCGGTGGGCGCCCCGGGAGCGGGGCTCTCCCCGAGTGCCCCAAGCGGCTCCGCCGCCGCCATCCTCGACGGGGCGGGCACCGGCCCGGCCAGGAGCGGGGGCCGTGCCCCCCTCCCGTCTCCTCGCCCCTGGGCACAGGCACACACCTTTCCGGTTCCTTTGCCCGACGTAAATAGGGCAATTCGCAGAGGCGCCGATTGGCTCAAGCCCCGAGGGGGATGGGAGTCCGGTCTGATGGGCAGCTCCTGCCACCCGGACCTCCCCCCCCACTTCAAACCATAACAAGCCTGGAGAAGAGAAGGCTCCAGCGAGACCTTCCAGCACCTCCCGGTACCTAAAGGGGTTACAGGAAAGCTGGAGAGGGGCTTTGGACAAGAGTGTGTAGTGACAGGACACGGGGCAATGGCTTTGAACTGAAAGAGGGGAGATTTCGATGGGATCTAAGGAAGAAATTCTTCCCTCTGAGGGTGCTGAGGCACTGGCACAGGTTGCCCAGAGAAGCTGTGGCTGCCCCATCCCTGGCAGTGTTCAAGGCCAGGTTGGATGGGGCTTTGGGCAACCTGGTGTAGTGGAGGGTGTCCCTGCCCATGGCAGGGGGGTTGGAACTGGATGACCTTGAAAGTCCCTTCCAACCCAAACCATTCTACAATTCTATGAAGAGAGTCATGAGGTGATACAGACCTGAGGAGGACCAAAGATACAAATAGTTAGGCATGATTTATCTTTCCATTCTGAACAGAAATGTAGAATTCACTTTCTAAAAATAATGTTTCACTAGTCAAATTTTCCATGGTGCCTCCATCTTTCAGGTTTGGCCAAGATGACGAAGGGATCATCCTGCTTTTCATGTAGGCAGCTTATTATTTGCTTTTCAAATACGCTGCTGTTGCTCCCTGGTCCGAATCCCATTCCTTCTCACCCAGCATTAGCAATGGGCTGGGGTCAGGATCTGGACTGTATCCGTTTCTGCCAGAGCAGGCTCAGCACCCGCTCCTGGATTGTCTTGGTCCTTATCCCGTAGATAAATGGGTTGAGCATGGGAGGCACCAGCAGGTAGAGGTCAGCCATCAGGATATGGAGGTGCACAGGGATGCTCTGGCCCCAACGCTGAGTGTAGAAGGAGAAGAGCCCGGGCGCATAGAAGAGCAGGATGACACCAATGTGGGAGCCACAGGTGCCGAAGGACTTCAGACGAGCCTCTCTGGAGAGGCCTATGACCTCCCTCAGGATCATCATGTAGGAGATAGCAATGAGGATGGAGTCTGAGCCCACCACGACAGTGGCAACTGTGATCCCGTAGACACTGTTGGGCCGAGTGTCCCCCCAGGCCAGCTTCACCACTGACATGTGCTCGCAGTAGGAGTGATGAATGACGCGGGGGCCGCAGTAGGACAGGCTGGTCACCATGCACGTCAGAGGGGTGATGACGGCGGCACCGCGCGCCGCAGCAGCCAAACCCAGCTTGGCAATGGTGGAGCCCGTCAGGATGGCAGAGTAGCGCAGGGGCTTGCAGATGGCCAAGTATCGGTCAAAGGCCATGGTGAGCAGGACCCCTGACTCTGCTGTGGAGAAGCTGTGGATGAAGAACATCTGGGCCACACAGCCCTCAAAGTCGATCTCGTGGGATTGGAACCAGAAGATGCTCAGGATCTTGGGCATGACTGAAGTGGTGAGCACGAGGTCAATGGCAGCCAGCATGGAGAGGAAGTAAAACATGGGCACGTGCAGACTTGGGTCCATCCTAATCACTAAGAGGAGTGTGATGTTCCCTAGCACTGCCATGAAGTACATGGTGCAGAATGGGAAAGCAATCCAGAACTGAGCATCCTCCAGCCCAGGGATGCCTGTCAGGATGAAGGATGAGGGACTGGAGCAATTTGGGTGGGACATGAGGCACTGCTGCAGAGCTGGAAGGGAAGACACAGGAATAGTTGGCAGAGACAGGGAGAGGAATGAGTTATAGCAAGCACTGCTGTGAACTCCAACGGCAGGCAGGACACCCTGCCCATCTGAGAACGGATGGAGAGCAGCCCTGAGGAGAGGACTTGGGGGTGTTGGGTGATGAGAAGCTCAACATGAGCCGGCACCGTGCGCTGGCAGCCCAGAAAGCCAACCGTGTCCTGGGCTGCACCCAGAGCAGCGTGGGCAGCAGGGCGAGGGAGGGGATTCTGCCCCTCTGCTCTGCTGTCCTGAGACCCCCCTGCAGTGCTGCCTTCAGCTCTGGGGTCCCCAGCACAAGAAGGACATGGAGCTGCTGGAGCGGGGCCAGAGGAGGGCCAGCCGTGGGGGCTGTCCCAGCCGGAGCCCGAATCCAAACACCCTTTCTGGAGTCCCTCTCTGAACGGACATCCCACCGACGGGGTCCCTGTCTCCTGCATTAGGAAGGAAAAGCAGCGTCATGGCCCAGGCTCCCATGGTGCATTAACCTCCTTATCCTCAAGCTTTTTGCCAAAAGAAAGAAGTGCTGTGAATTGTCCCCATTTTACAGGGAAAACAGAGGCACAGAAGGGTTAAATCAGCCTGCTGGTGGCACGGGGATTAGATGGAAGTTTCTCAGGCACTTATCCCTTCTGTTTTCCCCAACATACCAAAGGGCCAGACCTCATCTCCTTGGATTTCCAGACATTTGACTTCCTTGACCCCTAAATAGTTTAATCTCTCCTCCAAGCTGCCAAATGACACAAACCAAGGAGCGTTCCGGGCTGTTTCCAGTCGTCGCTGTCGGCAGCGTAAGGCCGAGCGCCGCGACGCCGACACTGCCAGGGCAGCGTGATGGACAACGGTTTGTCGCCACGCGGGCTCTGTTCGCAGCACGGTCGGCCACCTCGGCTACTAACTCAGGGAGGCTGAGCCACAGCTGGCACAAGCCAGTCCAGCAGGGAACGTGTCTCCTGCCAGAATTATTTACCTGGAAAGGGCAAACACATCTGAGATCCTGTAATCTTGTGCTTGGAAAAAAAGCAGATGCTCCCTCCCTCGCAGGTAATTGATGTACAAACCCAGCGTACCGTTACCTGTGCTTCACCTGGTGTAACAAAGCTCTCCAGATCGTTAAATAATGCTCTTCAGGAAGTGTCAGACTTTCACTGGGTCCTTTCCATGTGTGTTCACAGTGCTGTGCCAGTCCTGTGCCCTTGGCAGGGTCTGATTTCGCACAAACTCATGGAACAACCGCGGACGCAGCCTCTTCTGCTCAGGAGCTGCTCCCCCACCTCACCAACTCCCACCCAGCCTCGCACGGACCTCTGGCTTCTACCACCAGCCCCAAGAGCGACTGCCATCGCAGCCTACGCACAAAAGCCACGTCAGGAAGGTATTGCTGTTACTTTGGCTGTTTCCGAGCGGTACACGCAACGGCGGGGATGGGAGCAGCACTTCCAGACGTTCAGGACCGTGGAGGCACCTCTGAACGTTTTCTTTGTGCTTCGTCGACACACAGAGCTGGTAGAGTTTTATTTTGTGCAAGTTTTGCTCGTTGCAGTAGTCAAAATCCATAAGATTTTCTAGAAACAGGGGACATTACCAGGCACCTCGACCCAGCTTGCTGTTCCCCATTAGTTTTTTTGCAAACTTACTGTAATTTATTTTTAATCAGTGAAACAGGTTAAAATACCCTCAGAGAATGAGATCTTCGGTATTGATCGAAGTGCAAAAGGAGTCGAAATCTTTGATTGTTAGCAGACTGGCAAAGCTTCCCTGACTTTGTAAGGAGTGAACAGATCCCGGTGCTTGAAGTTGAGATTTTAACTCTTTCCTCACTCATTTTCGTCAGCCCTGCCTCTCTGCTGCCAAAGCAATAATCATTAAACTTACCAGATTTGGTGCACTTAACGTTTTGTGTGGTTCTTAGACATTGTAAAGCCACCAGCTGTGCAGTCTGAGCCCGTGAAAAACATTCAGCCACCTCCTTCTGCAACCGCACACTGGTGCGACGGTGCTAACAGCCCCCCAGCACTCCCCAGCAGCGTGCAGCCTGCCATGAAACACAGATCCCTTGGATTCGGGTTTTAAGAGAGCTGGAGTAATCATCCAGCCCATATCCCTTCCCCAGTATAAGATCAAAAGTGATCTCTGATAAATACCTGCACGATCTGATCTCCCATTGCAGAAACTCTACACTTTTCCCAAATGACCCATTTTAGAGCATTTTCCTAACATCAAGCTGGATGATGTTTTCCTGTATCTCACCGGAGCTCGTGACTTTTGTCCTTTGCATAAAGGAGAAGAACAAATTATTGCCTTCCTTTTGGTGTTTGCCATCCTCTTCAGCTTTGCACAAGCAGGAAGGACAGGACTAGAGTTACCATCAGGTAACCGCAGGTCTTCACAGGTGACTGTGATGTGTCCACAGCTTGTTTGAAGCTGGTTTAACCGAGGAACGGCTTGCAGCCAAATCACAAAATCATAGAATCATAGAGTGGTTTGAGTCGGAAGGGACCTCAAAGATCATCTAGTTCCAACCCCCCTGCCATGGGCAGGGACACCCTCCACTACACCAGGTTGCCCAAAGCCCCATCCAACCTGGCCTGGAACACTGCCAGGGATGGGGCAGCCACAGCTTCTCTGGGCAACCTGTGCCAGCTTGGCTCAGAGTTTAATGCTTAAAAATACTGGCATAACACCAGATTAAATGAGAAAAAATATTTACCCAGCTCACCTGGATGACCTGGATGTGATCCTGGCTGTACCTACACCACCTTCAAACACTGTTTCTCACGCAACCAAGCAACTCCTCAACTTGCCTAAAGGATCTGCATGGAAAGATTCATACGTCTTAAGGAAACTGATCATGCTAATCGCTCCCTGCTGGGACTTCAGAGACTGTAACCATCCCAGAGGAGAAACCCTCCCTGGGAAAAGCCAGGAAAGCAACAGTTGTAAACAAATCCATTCCTCTTTCCCACGGCATGGCTTATGTCTGTCTCAGCATCACGCTGTGCCAAACAGATCTCTGGTCCACAAAGGGGGAAGATTTTATCTCTGGGTGGGCAAATATCCCTCTGGGCATGGCCAGCTGTTCTCCTGGTATACACCCAACGGTGCATGTGTCCTTCAGGCTTAATCCTGTGATGTAAAACTCACTTTGGATTTGGATCCAGTGTCACTAGCTCCTTCTGGGGCACAAGATGGAAACCTGGATTATTAGGGCTGTATTTTAGTGTCACCTTTCATCTGAGGATCCTGAAGCATCCATGAACTTTAGTGAATGCTTTGTAAATGAGTGCTGATCCTTCGGACCTAATTTAGGTGTTCCCTGTCTCTGAGGGTGGAGGTCATGTATGAACCACAGATGATCAGTATGGTGTTTAGGGAGAGGGGTGCTGGGGAAGGAGGGCAGGAATTCATTCAGATAACCCCACATCTGGGACTAATAGCAATTTTTCAGCTCTTTCTGGCCCACAGCCACAAACGAGACACAAAGAACAATGTATGGGTGTGCTGGCCCCTTGGGCTACTGGTCCTTCAAAAGAAAGCAACCAAAAATAGCAGAAATCTGCAGAGGCTGGAAGATGAGGAGAGGAGGAGAAGCCCGGAAGATCAGTTTAAGGAGCCTTGTAGCTTCCGCTGGCATTTTGGCTGCAGACAAATAGATGGCAAGGTTGGAGATGCTCTTCAAAGGAGGTGACCCACACCAGGGCAGGGACAGTCCTGAGGGACCATGGGTGATCCACAGCTGGGGCAGAGGAGAGCAAGTAAGGACCAAGGAGCAGCAGGAGGAAACCACCACACATTGATCTGGACCTCCTGCACCACTGTCACCTCACCAAAGGGGCTGGGAGGGCTGGAGTGCAACACATGGGGACAACACAGGGAGTTGAGACTAGGACAGGGGAGAAGAGGTGTTGGAGTGATGAAAAATCAGGGGAAGGGGGAAGAATATCTCAATGGCCAGTTTCTACCTCCTGTTCCCCCCTATGGTGAACCCCGTTGTGTAAGGTGTCAAAACCAAGCAGACCCATGACCGAGTGCTCATTGCATTTTCTCTCAAGAGAATCTAAATTCTTGCGCATCCCATCGACAGGGGCACGTACGAATTTCCATACAGCTGCACCTGCAAATTGCAGCACATGATGGACCACAAAAATTAACCTTAGAATCATAGAATCATAGAATGGTTAGGGCTGGAAGGGACCTTCAAAGGTCATCTAGTCCAACCCCCCTGCAAGGAACAGGGATATCTCCAACTAGATCAGGTTGCTCAGGGCCTTGTCCAACCTGGCCTTGAACGTCTCCAGGGATGGAGCATCCACCACCTCTCTGGGCAACCTGTTCCAGTGTTCTACCACTCTCATAGTAAAAAATTTTTTCCTAATATCCAACCTGAACCTACCTCCCTCTATTTTAAAACCATTACCCCTTGTCCTATCATAACTGGCCCTCCTGAACAGCCTCTCCCCATCTTTCCTGTAGGCCCCCTTGAGGTACTGGAAGACCGCTATAAGGTCACCCCGGAGCCTCCTCTTCTCCAGGCTGAAGAGCCCCAACTCTTTCAGCCTGCCCTCATAGGAAAGGTGCTCCAGCCCTCTTATCATCTTCGTGGCCCTCCTCTGGACCCTCTCCAACTGGTCCATGTCCTTCTTATGTTGGGGACTCCAGAACTGGATGCAGTACTCCAAGTGAGGTCTCACGAGGGCAGAGTAGAGGGGGAGAACCTTGGACACATTAAGTCTGCAGCATGCACCTGATCCACTTTAAATGACTCTGGTCTCTTCTCATGAATCTTTCCAAGGTAATGACTTGAGAATTGCGAGAGGATTGTACGTATGTGCTGAAAACGGCAGCGTTTCAGCTGATGGCTGCCTGCAGCAAGCGGCGAAGCCTGCTTGGCACACCGAGGAGGGTGCTAAATCCACAGGTCAGCCTACGTAGAACTGGAAAATTTTCACGTTATTCAGCCTTGCCATCACCGTGCTGGCAGCGAGCTGGAGGTAAACAACACTCTTGTTGGAGCTCCGCAGGCTGCACGTCTTCTGAGGACGTTTTTGTGTGCTAAGGAAATGAGCTGATGGCCTGCAGGTCCTCTCCAAAGTGCTCTTGATGCTGCTGGACCATTTAACTAAAGTGGGTGAAGGGAAGAGGGGCCAAACTGTAGAATCATAGAATAGTTTGGGTTGGAAGGGACCTTGAAAGGTCATCTGGTCCATCTTGTGTTGGCAGGCAGCACTGGAACAGGTTGCCCAGAGAAGCTGTGGCTGCCCCATCCCTGGCAGTGTTCCAGGCCAGGTTGGATGGGGCTTTGGGCAACCTGGTGTAGTGGAAGGTGTCCCTGCCCATGGCAGGGGAGTTGGAACTGTATGGTCTTGAAGGTCCCTCCCAACCCAAACCATTCTGTGATTCTATGATTCTATGAAAGGAGCGAGGTTCGAGGTGCTGACCCTTGCTGCTGGGAGAGGGAATAGGTGGTAGGTGATGCCCACTTCTTGGGCACATGGCACTGGCATATGCACAAACCAACCAGGAGCCTCACACTTGCTCCCAGCCTCTTGGATAGACATGTGATGGCCAATGAAGCATCTGCTTGGAGAAGGGTTGCTCACATTTCCCAGTGTGAGCTCTGAGGACAGTCTCAGCAGAAGTAAGATTAAACTTGCTGCACGCACCTTATCCCCCCTCAATAGTGAAGGCAGAGCATATTCTCCTTCCTCCATCCCTGTATGCACTGGGGGCTTGGTGAACCAGCTCCCAGGGTCATGGGGAAGAGCACAAACACCTGTGAGCACCAGGTTTTTCAGGTGTCTTTTTGGTTGTGGTTGTCCTCACATGAGTTAGATGTGATTTATAGGATCACAGAATGGTTTGGGTTGGAACAGACCTCACAGACCATCCAGTTCCAACCTCCTGCCATGGGCAGGGACACCCTCCGCTACACCAGGTTGCCCAAAGCCCCATCCAACCTGGCCTGGAACACTGCCAGGGATGGGGCAGCCACAGCTTCTCTGGGCAACCTGTGCCAGTGCCTCAGCACCCTCAGTGTAAAAAATTTCTTCTGATTTCTGTTGCCTGAGCTGTTTATTGATGTGCTAGGCTGCTGTAGGTCTGATTCATAGATCAGTACTGCAAATACAGCACGAAACAAGACTGAAATCAGCAATATTTCTACCAAATTAATGTATCTACTTCCTTTATTTTCCTTGTCTGAGAGTAAGAAATGTGTTTTGCTGCACAGATGGCATGTTTATAGATCTGGCCTATTACAAAAGGAGATTCCTGTTCACACTGTCTAACGAATTTATGGGGCACGAGAACAAAGCCTGGCCTGTTTCACCAGTATGTCTGTAGCTGTTGCATCCCTGACCCAGCTTTTGCAATTGCAGCCTGGCAGGTAAGAAATCCTCGTGCCCAGCAAGCGCCCAGCAAGCTTGTGTTTTATGTGGTGGCTCATCTCCCACACTGCCATGAGGGTCACAGGGTCTTGTGGGGTCTCTGTTTGCTCCCCCCAGGCTGTTCTCAGCAATTCTTCTACGGATCAGACATCTAGGGAAGGATGTGAATTGGGATGTTATGAAGCTTTTTGTGAAAAAAAGGCTGGACGAGGCTTTGAGCAACCTGGTATAGAGGAGGGTGTCCCTGCCCATGGCAGGGGGGTTGGAACTGGATGATCTTTGAGGTCCCTTCCAACCCAAACCATTCTGTGATTCTATGAAACCACTGTATCCAGAGCAGTAGACATGAGGGATTACGGGAGAACTTTGTGATTCTGAGTGATGAAGTGATAAATTGGACAACAAAACCCAGTACAGATTCATTAAATCTGAGCTGCTCTGGCAAAACATGGCCCTGTTTTTGCGTAGACAGTGTTGTGCTATGAGCTGTCACTTCCCACTCTGAAATAGGCATCTTGGAGTGATGACTCGTGACTCCTTGAAAACATCAGAGTGGTACTTGGTCACTTCTTCGCTCCAGACTTCTCTCCTTGTTATCCCTGCAGGTTTCACTCAATCCCTTCACCAGTTGATGACTGGTACAGATCGGGGTCAGCACACAGTGGTTTCTCTCTGTCACTCCTTCCTTCCCACTCGTTTCCAATGCTCCAGCATCGGCTGATCCACAGGCTGCATTGCTTTTGGGGGTCTATCTGCTCCAGCGTGGGTCCTTCGTGGGCGCAGTCCCTTCAGGGGTGTACCTGCTCTGGTGTGGGTCCTCCGCAGCCCACAGTCCCTTCAGTGCGAGTGCTTCTACCACCATGGAGCACCTCTACTGCTCTGACCTTGGTGTTCCCCTTGCTGTTTCTCACTCTTTTCATTCACTCCTCTTCTCGTAGGCTGACATTTTCCATCCTTTATTAAACATTTTGTCACAGAGGCACCACAAACCCCTGGCTGGCTCAGCTTTGGAGCGTGAGGGGTCTGTTACTGGTCCAGCTGGAACCATCTGTGTCTGGCACAGAGCAGCCCTGGATCTCCCTCCTGGCCACCCCTGCAGCCCCCCCATTCCCAAAAGCTTACCACCTACACCCAGTACACCTCCCAGCAAATACCCTGAGCTGCTATTGACAAACACTGTTTTGCTTTGTGCTGTGTGGGTAATGAGTTAATTTGTTCCTAATTCAGGAAATGAAGCTCTTAATCAGATTTGTGCTAGAAATTTCTGCTTCCACGAAGTGATATTTATCTGTTCCTTCCAAAAATAATTTTCTAAATTATAGGCAGTGAATAAATGCAAGAAAAGGATGAGACAGTGAAAAAGTTAACAGTAAATGAAAGTGATTTATGCTGGCTGGCTGGCTGACTGCCTTTCTGGGATGCACTGGGATGCACTGCAGGGAAAGGGACGAGTCCCAGCTAGACGTTGACTCCTGAAGGGCTCTGACTACATCCATAAAGCTGCCAACCCGCTGAGCTTGTGTAGCCTTTTATTACAGTACTAGCACTTGTTGCACAAAGTGTATTTGCTCGACAATTTGCAGTCATAAATTAATGTTGTTTGTGTCGTGATAGTGACTTGAGAGCCTGTCAAGGGCCAAGGCAGCTGCGTAGTTAAAGAAGACGAGCACGTTACCCACCCCCTAAGCTACCAATCTAAGTCAGGCAAAGCCAAGAGCAGGGTGCAATTCCATGAGCAGTTCTGTCATCGGAAATTTTAATTGAAATCAGGATCCTCCTCTCTATCTGTTTGGTCCTCACCCCGTAGATGATGGGGTTGAGTGCAGCGGGCACCAGGATGTAGATGTTGCCCATGATGATATGGACCAGTGGAGCCAAGTCCCTCCCAAACCTGTGCACCACGGACAGCCCAATCAGGGCACGTAGAAGGCCAGGACCACACAGATATGGGCAACGCAGGTGCTGAACACCTTGAGCCTCTCCTTCCATGATGCCAGCCGCAAGACAGACTTGAGGATCAGGACGTAGGAGAGGCAGATGAGGACACTCAGAGAAGTCGTGGCTGCCCCACCCCTGGAAGTCTTCAAGACCAGGTTGGATGAGGCTTTGGGCAACCTGGTGTAGTGGAAGGTGTCCCTGCCCATGGCAGGGGGGTTGGAACTAGATGGTCTTGAAGGTCCCTTCCAACCCAAACCATTCTATGAGTCTATGATTCTATGACATGATTCTATGGCGTCCAACTCCATGACCAGCAGATGCCAGTGGGGCCATACACCACCAGGCATCCACAACTTCTCTGGGCAACGTGCCCAGTGCCTCACCACCCTCAGAGGGAAGAACTTCTTCCTTAGTTCTTCACTCTGAGGATGGTGAAGCACTGGAAGAGGTTGCTGAGGGTGCACTCTGCCCCATCATCTGGGTCATTAATGAAGTGGTTAAACTGTACTGGTCCCAGTGTTGACTCACTAGTAACTGGCTTCCAACTCGACCTTGTCCCACTGATCAAGACCTTTCAAGCTGGGCAGTTCAGCCTCTTTTCTCTCTGGGGACTCAAGAAGCCTGTCCAGGAGGTGAATGGTTTGGTGTGCTGAAAAGTCCAGGAATCAGTTCCCAGTGCGGAGTCACGTGGACAGACAAAATCGCTTGGAGCAGCTGGGTTCTTCCAGCATGGTGCTGTGCCCCAGGGGACAGATAAGGGTGTCCTACAAAACAGGGCAGCCTGTGGCTTGTCCCGTGCCGGCAGCGCTGAGCCTGGCCGGGACACTGTTCCGTGGTGAGAAGTGCAGGTCTGTGGGTGCCCTGGGAAGCTGTTGGGTTTTGGTCTCCAGGATCTCCTCCATCATCAACGCATGACCTCCTTGTGCTCCTGCAATCTGATTTTACCCGAGGTTCCCTCTGCCATCTGCAGCACTGCGCTTTTTGTGGTTGTCAAGATTTGTCCCAAATTTACCCAAAACTGTCTCCGAACACCAGGAGCCTGAGCCCAGACACTGAGTTGCTGCAGCTTAACGAGCTGTGGGTGTCAGACGGGCACGGTCGTTCCTCGGGGGCTGTGCCACCTTTCGGATGTGGCTCAGCTCACAGCGAGCAAAGCTGAAGCCCAGCAGAATTTCCCAGAGTTTCCTGGGGGTCGGAGCAGTCTCTGCAACATTTTCCGAAGCTCAGATGATGCCAAATACCCTGAGGAAGGCTCTGATTGCTTTGCTTGTCAGGCAGGGTCTTCGTCAGGACCGTGGGAGGAAAGAAATTATTCCCAGATGGTGTTTTGTGAATACATTTATCAGCTTGCAATGTCCCTGTTGCCATAGCGTACCTTGTGCCGTAGCGAGCGCATGGGGCGGGGGATGTCCAAATTGACAAACTATACTATGAATACAAAAACTGCAGAATTCAGACTAAGCAGAAACAGCTCAGTTTGGACTTTTCGAGGCAATTTTTTACTCTCACCTTCAAAGTCTCCTGGAACTTACATTTACAGCCCTTACGCTTTCCTAGGGCTTCTGTTCTGTGCAAGATAACGTGTGTGCTTGCAGTGGGACAAAGCATTTACCACCACCTCCTTCCTCCACAAACACGTCTGTGCCTGTGATAGACCCTATCTCAGGAGACCTTCAGGAGCGCAGATGCTGTCAGCTGTGGCGACTGATCAGTGCCCAGCACGATGGGGTATGGGTCTGTGAATACTGTCGCAAGTGGCAATCGTGTAGGTTGCTCAAGGATTGTACTGGGAATTTGAAATCCAGAGGCCCTTTTCCGGTAGAGTCAGTGCAAATATTTCCGCTGGCTTCAGTGATGTAGGGCTGAGCCTGAGCCAGGACTTTGATGCAGGATATACTGATCCTTCTTCTTAGATCTAAGGAAGAAACTCTTCCCTCTGAGGGTGCTGAGGCACTGGCACAGGTTGCCCAGAGAAGCTGTGGCTGCCCCATCCCTGGCAGTGTTCAAGGCCAGGTTGGATGAGGCTTTGGGCAACCTGGTGTAGTGGAAGGTGTCCCTGCCCATGGCAGGGGGGTTGGAACTGGATGATCTTTGAGGTGTCTTCCAACCCAAACCATTCTATGATTCTATGATCCTATAATACAAAACTGGTGGGGGTGGCTGATTGTGCCCCTTAATTCTCCTCCAGCGTCCTGCTATTTTCATTTCAGGAGGGGGCTGGTCTGCTTTAGGAAGCCCTCAGCAGCGCTTCTTCCAAGACTCTCCCAATCTCCTTTAGAACCCATGCAAATAATTTGGATCCATAGCAACCTTCAGCGAGGAGTTCCTCTGAACCTCTGACCCACAGCCCAGACAGCGACACAATCAGACCACCCCATGCTCTTGTCCTCTCCCTCCTCGCCACCAGCCTGAGAGCGTCACAACTTTCTACAAGAACGTTGACTGAAGGGTAAGGAAACATACACAGCCCCAGTCTGTACCCCATCAATAGTGGGGAACAGGCAGCTGGATGCTCCCCACAGCCATGGACAAAGGGACCACCAACCCCCTCCATCTCTGTACCCCATCAGCCCTCACGTCGGTACCCTACCACCCTCCATCTCTATGTGAAACTCATCACACCATCAAAAAGATTCTCAAAATAAAGTTTCTAATTATGAATCCATTAGCTGGTTCTTTTGGTTTGTGCTCTTTTTTGGGAGGCTTTTGGGGATTTTTCTTATTGTGCTTGTTTCCTTGTATTTAACCTCTCTGTCCACCTACTGTGCTCTCCGCACACACACACACAGACACCCCAAGTGCACCTACGTATAGATCGGGGACCCGCGCAGAGGCACCGGGGTGGCGGAAGGCACCGGGGCTGGGTCTCATCACTTTCCAGAATGCAAAAGTTTCACAGAGCAGGACACTTTCTGAATATACTTTTTTTAATTTTTTTTTTTTTTACTCTTTACAGCCAGTGCCCCAAAGCTGCCTTCTCTCCCGTTTCTGCACTCTGCCATTTTTTTCAGAGAAGACAGGAAAAACTACTTGCACGCAGTCCCACGGTGCTCACAACCCCTGAAGAGCAAAGAAATCGGCGGTGACTCCCTGGGTGAGCCCCGTGGGGTTTACTCTGGGCGGGTTAAATACGGGGTGCCAGCCCCTGCCCGGTGCCTGCCCGCAGCCCTGCGCCCAGCCAGGGCTGTCCCTGGTCCCCAGCCCGTGTCCTCTGCTGTGACCGGGGGTAAGTACGGGGTGGGCTGCCTGAATATGACAGGCTAGAGATGTTCTTCCCTTGCAAGAACAATTTTTTTGAGGAACTGCCTCGAAACCAGAATTTTTAAAAGTCTCTGGCAGAAACAACGAACCAGCATGTGTGAGAAGTGCTAAGACAGCAAATTGCTTTGCTGAATATTAATTTTTACCTTATATATACAGATGGGTTTGACATGAAAAGTCACCCTAAAAATCGATCAGTAATTAAAAATTTTCCCCATTCTCTGAAGTACTACAAGAATAGAACGTGTAAGTTTATTTCTGCAGTGACTTTGCTCCCCACAGGAGCAAAGTGGGGTGTTCAGCCCCTCGTCTTTAGATTCTTTACACCCTCAATTACTTCTTTTGCCATCCCACACTGCTGGATTCAGTTTCAGGAGCTTTTTCCCCCCATCCCAGGGGCAGCCAGCTCTCACTTTTGTTGCTCCATGACTCTTTCCCCTAATCAGGGAAGCGGGTGTTGGATGGTTTCTGGGGACCGGCACCATGGGCTGCTGGAGCAGCACGGCACCGCGGTGAGCTGAGCCCTTTGCAGGCACGGCTGCTCTCCCAGAGCATGTCAGCCCTGGCCCTCTGGCTGTGGGAAAACCTGATTATTATTTTTTTTTTTTTTCCCCTGATAGCAGATGAGATCTCAGAACATGTGTGTGTGTGTGTGTGTGTATGTGCAAACTGGGACAGATCTCGATCAGTTTGTGCTCCTCAGTTATGTGAAACGTGTTACTTTCCAGCTGAATAGAGACGTGCACGCTGCTCAGCTGGAGTGTTTAAGATTTAACTGTGCTTGCAGAGGAGCCTGTTTGGAATATTTCTCTGGAAATCTCCCCCGCCTGCCCCAGCCTCCCGTTGCTGAGCATCGCAGCTGAATGCTCGTGCTCCTGGGGCAATGGTGCTGCCCGGGAACGCAGGCGGCTCCCAGAGTGCTTTGATGGAGACCCGTTACTCCGTTTAACAAAAATGCTCCAAAAACCAGTGTTTGCTGTCGGATTTTCTAATGGCCTCAGGCAGAAACACCACTTCAGGTTCTCAGTCTCATTTGAGCCTCTGGATTTCTTCCCTTCCATTTAACCTTTTTGGTAGCTGTAGAGCACAAATCCATTTTCCTTCCATCAGGGCTAGTTTGCTTAATTGACCTGCAGGTTTAGCTGATAAAACATTACATGTTTTGCCATACTTAAACAAAACGGGAAGAAATCGATGCAGAGTCACGTATAACGGGGCTCCTTCTCATCTCAGAGCGAGACGTTGTCGTGTGCGGTCTGATCGCACTCGCTTCTGCACAAACATTGACCTTTCTAGGGACTTTTTACAAGGGCGTGTAGTGATAGGACAAGGGGCAATGGATTTAAACTGAAAGAGGGGAGATTTAGGTTAGATATAAGGAAGAAATTTTTCACTCTGAGAGTGGTGAGGCACTGGCACAGGTTGCCCAGAGAAGCTGTGGCTGCCCCATCCCTGGCAGTGTTCAAGGCCAGGCTGGATGGGGCTTTGGGCAACCTGGTGTAGTGGAAGGTGTCCCTGCCCATGGCAGGGGGTTGGAACTGGATGATCTTTAAGGTCCCTTCCAACCCAAACCATTCTGTGATTCTATGATTCTATGATTCTCTGCTTTCGTCCCTCTCCCACTCCGTCCCCACTTCCCCCTCCCATCCGGGTGCTTCAGGGACCAGCACGGCCAGGGCTGCTCCTCCTGCCACCCCGTTCCAAGGGCTGACTTCCACCTCTCCATCCCGCTTCTCCTTCCCCAGGCAGGAGCACCCCCTGCCCCAGGTTCTTGTCCCGTCTGTGCTGCTGAGAAGGTTTCAGGCACCTCCCAAAGGGCTGAGCATCAAATCTCCTGAAACTCTGGGTGTTTAAAGGTTGGGGGCTACAACCCGGGGAGACACGTTAGATGCCACACTGCCGCTTCCTTGTTATCTGCTGCTGTGCACAGCCCAGACAGCGACCCCAGGGCTGGTCCGTGTGGCTTTTCCTTGGTTGACGTGGTGGATATGCACGAGGGCAGCTGCACGGGGGTCTCTCAGCTCTCAGGAACCTGTCCTGGCACTGTTGTAGCTGGGATGGGTGGGTGGGGTTCACAGCAGGGCTTTCATTCCAAGACACTGTTATTTCCAGACACCCGGACCACCTGTGCATGAGATGTCATCTTCCAATAGGACTGGGTCCAGTCCCTTGACCTTCATCCTCACCGGCATTCCTGATCTGCCGATGAGCAGCTGCTGGATGGCATTGCCTCTCTGCTGCCTGTACCTCCTCATGCTCCTGGGGAACTGCACCTTACTTTGGACGATAAAGACAGACCACAGCCTCCATACTCCAATGTACTATTTTCTCTCCATGCTGGCCATGGCAGACCTGGGCTTGTCTCTCTCCACCCTGCCCACCATGCTGGCCATTTTCTGGTTCGAGTCCACCTCCCTCCGCTTTGAGGCATGCGTTGTCCAGATGTACTTCATCCACTCCTTCTCTGCCATCGAGTCTGGGGTCCTGGTGGCCATGGCTTTCGACCGCTTCGTTGCGATTTGCTACCCTTTGCGCTACGCCTCTGTCCTGACACGCTCCCTGATAATGAAGGCAGGAGGGGCCATCTTCCTGCGGGGCATCTGTGTGGTGCTACCTGTTGCGGTCCTGATTAAGGATATGCCTTTCTGCAGGTCCCATGTCCTGTCTCACTCCTTCTGCCTGCACCAGGACATGCTGAGGCTGGTTTGTGGGGATGTCAAGGTCAACAGCTTGTACGGGCTGACTGCGGTGATACTCACCAAGGGTCTGGACTCCCTGACCATCCTCCTGTCATACATGATGATCATCAGGGCCATCTTGAGCATTATCTCCCAGGAAGCACGAGCCAAAGCCTTTAGCACGTGCATCTCGCACCTCTGTGCCGTCCTGATCTTCTACATCCCGCTCATTGGCTTGTCCATCACCCACAGGTTTGGGAAGCACTTACCCCCCCTCACTCACACACTCCTGGCTGATGCCTACCTCCTGGTGCCACCTGTCCTGAACCCGCTCGTGTACAGCTGGAAAACGAAGCAGATCCGCAGGCGGATCCTCATCCTGCTCTGCCGGACAGGCGCCCAGCAGCGGGTCTAGTCCCAGAGTGGCAATGCCACAAAGCCAGTCTCCTCCTTCCTTTCCTCTCCAGACTGGTTGCTCATGGGCGAGATCTTCTCCCGGAGAAAGTCACTCATGCCAGAAGAAACCTTCCACTTCTTCTGCAATACAGCTCTTTTCCCCTCCACGGAAGGATGGATTGTGGCACTTCACGTTGTTCCACACCCTATTTTGAGATGCTCCGTTTCTCAGAAAGTCTGCAAGAGGGCAGAGATGGTGTGGCCGTGTTATGAAGTTGTCCTCCCTGCAGGTGGGGAGAGAGAAGACAGCCGAGGGCAGGCTTTTGTCAAGGGATTCACTGCTAACAGCAGATTTGGTCTCTAAAGAAACACAAACAGTGTTGCCAGACTTGTGCTTTTAATTGCAATATCCCTGTATCGGTCCGTTATATGAATCTGTCTGTTCCCAGGGTTGTGTGATCCTAGGAGGCTCCTCAGCTTTCGTTATGCAAATAAGGTGATTCTTTACAGTTACAGAGGACAGATGGATGCTAATGGCCTATGGACTGCAACCTAAGGACACAAAATGAGAAAACTGAGTCTGATCTCCTTGCAGGGTCTGCAAGGAGACAGTATGGTTTTTACCATCTCATGATATCATCTGCTCTGCCTGTAACACTTTTGGGAACATCTCAGAAATCCCTCCCCGCCTCCCAGGTTATGATCCAAGTGAGGGTAGGCTGGTCTGGAAGGGAGGCATAGGGTGCCTCCAATAGGGCATGCAATGCGATCCAAACGCATCCCGCGGCACGCAGGGCAGCTTGTGCATTGCCACGTTCCCTTCGGGACGCACGTGATGTGCAAGTGACACGTTTCATACCCGGCTGGCTGAGCTGCCCCTTTCCGAGCATCGGGCTGTCATTAGAGGAGCCTCCACCCCATCCCAAGGCAACCTACCTTCTGACTTTATCACGTTTGTAGGGTCACACCAAACCATTTGCTCTTTTCTGCCCCAAAGCAGTGTCTTCAGTCTTCTTCATGGGCTGGTCTCCTCCTTTGGGCTGTCTCAGCCCAGGTTTTGCCTCATCCCATAGCTGAGTGGTCAAGACGGAGGGAGCAGGGTGAAAAGGAGGAGAAGGAGAAACCATGATCTTGCAGCCCCTGTCCATGGGAGAGGGCGCGCTGCAGCGATGCTGAGAGCAGCACTCGTGCTGGGGAGGGATGAAGGCAGAGGAAACCACCGATTTCAGCGCAGGCACTCAGCAGGGTCGGTGTCCAGCCACGCAAAGAAGAGCTACAAGGTCAGGACTGGAGCGTGGGATGGCCTGACCATCTGTCAGCAGGTTCCAGCCAACTGGGAGATGCTGCTCACCGCAGGGACGTGCTTGGAGAGCTTTAGTAGGAAGAAAAAAATTGGTGTTTCTCTTTAGCGTTTAATTTCTTTCCCACCCACCCCATACAGCTCCAAAAGCTGTTTTGATAAATGTACTGAGAGCTTCTCCCAGACATCTCAGATGCTGCTATGGACAATCTGAATGGCGAGGATCAGTGCCGTGAAAGGGACTCGGGGGCTGTTATTTTTTTTGGCAAGCATGAGGGAGTTATGGGGAAATTGTACCTGGGTGTTTCTTTCTCATCAGGGGAAGGAAATGCTCTGTCTCTTCTGGAGTCACTGGGAGGTGCCAAGCAGTAAAACCAGCAAGAACAGATGGTGCTGCAAAGCCTCATGTCAGTCGGATGCTGGGAAGGGACTGGTGTCTGCGGGAGCAAGGATGTACTCCGTGCACAAATAAAGGTGGATGCACGGCAAATGAGAGTGTTTAACATCCAGATTCTGGGAATCTGCCAGAAGCCTCAGGCAGACACAGGTGAAATCCACAACTGGGTTGAACTAGGAGCACTTCAGTTGTCTCAGCCAGGCAGCGCCACAGCCCTGAACTGCCCGAGCATCTCCTCCCAGGGACAGGCGTGGTATGGACATTTGTCCATCTGGCTCCAACGGGGCTTCCCAGCCCTCCTGGAGATGGTCTTTCACTCAAGAATAGACTCAGCTAATGCACTGCAGCCCTGAAAGGTCTGTGTGATGCTGAGTAATGAAATCCATAGCACTGTTAGTGTGCATTTATCCTAAAAACATCCCGCCCACTTCACAGAGTACCGTGGCCGGGTACCTTTGCTGCCGGTTGATTTAGGTTTCCAGTATGGAATGTGCACCTTGAGGCTCGCATGCGTTCGCCATACCTGCTGCCATACTTTCCAGCTGTCCCCGAGCAGCAGCGATTCACCACCTTCATTTAATAATTGACAGGACCACGTGTCTTCCCAACATCTGCTGTTTGCTTTCCTGTGTTTGACTTTCCGCCGACGGCGCCAAAAGCAATAATGTACACACCAATTTCTCTACAAGTGCTGTCCACCTGTCGATCCCTTTCTCTTATCAGCGCTTGCTCAGCCCCTGTGCCTACATTTGCCATCACGAAATTCCCTTTTGCCAGCAAACAGCGTAAGTTGTGTCAACTTCTTCTTCACAGCAGCATCTTCACAGCCTGGTGAGTACGGTAGCTCTGATGATGCTACACAGGGAGGTGGGAAGCAAAGATGTCCAGCTGCGACCTCGCTTGCTTCTTATCCTGATCAACTTTTGTGTTTGGTACCAACCTCACGTTTTAGTCAGATGTGCAACTTCCATAGAATCACAGAAGGGTTTGGGTTGGAAGGGACCTGAAAGGTCATCCAGTTCCAACCCCCCTGCCATGGGTTGCTGTTTCCTACCGAACACGCGATTTCCTGCCGCAGCAGCTAACCATGCACAGCCCTTGCAATGAATTCAGCTGGTTTTAACAGATTTCACAGGGGTTTTCTTCCAAGAAAGAAGAAGGGAAGGGGAAGGGGAAGCCTTGGAAGGGGAAGGCTCTCTGCAGCAGAACAGCTTTCTTCCTGGTAAAACTTCATCTGCTCTGCAAGACGTCCCACCAGGCTCTAACTGTGAATTTAGAGGAGTCTATAGACTGGCTATCAGATCTGGGACGCTCTGATACATACCACTGAGATATTTTTTTTTCTTTTTATTAGCAACCATTCAACTCCTCTGCGTACACATCTTGACATTTCACCATTATGAGGCCCTGTTAAGTTCCAGGGAGCTTTGTAGTAAATCAGCACGAATGGGGTGGTCCTGAGAAGGGTGACACGTTCTTTGGGAAAGTTGGTTTTGTCCTTGCAATTGGATATGGACTAATGTTCTGACCTAGTTTAAGACCACGAAATCCTCTGTTTACTCCACCATATCCGTATGTTTGCACGTGGCCATATGTTTAGGTCCAAGGAAACAGATTTCATACATTAATCTCAACCTTGAGAATGAAGTAGATCATGGTTGAGGCCAAAATGAACTGGACTTTTTAAGTACACAAACTGGGACACAATAAAAGGGCATATGGCTGTTGAAAGTGCAGAGGAATAACTCCAAAAGTGCAGCTTCTGAGTTTCCCTAGATTCAGCTCTGCATTCAGCATTCCAAATTTGGGACTACATGTGGCCCTGGGTTCCAGGCTTCCATGACAGTCAAGAGGTGGTGGGTCAATGCAGTCTGTGGAGCCGTGGAGCACCTCTCTAAGGTCAGTGGAGATGCTCTGTAGGTTCAGGCAAGGAAACTTCAAACTAAATCCCGCCCCTCAAACCACATCCTAGGTAACGAACCCTTCATCTTAAATTTCACCTGGTAGGTGTGACCCGTTGGACTCAGAGCTCTGCAGATCATGCCTGAATAAACCCTCAGCTTTTGCCTCACAAGTGTCCTTCAAGAAGCTCAAGTTTGTCAGTCAGGTGGTGGGCTGTGCTGGATGGGTTTAGGATTTGCAGAATAATCCTAGTCTCCAATTGTGGGAGAAATGAGGCATCGTGGCTGCTGAGGCTGATCTGTAAACCAATCTGTCCAAAAAAGCAGAATTTTGGTAACAAATTCACTCCCCAAGGGGACGTTATTCTCAAAGGAACTGGAAGATTTATGAGTGCAAATTCTAATGGAAATTTTCCCTGCAATCCTTTGAACTGAGTCTCTGGTTACACTGATACTTCTACTTTGGCTGTTTGCTCGGCTTCCACCCCACCTCTCTGAGAAACCATCTCAGATAGACAGCTGGTCTGTGAAACAAAAGAAAAAAATCATACATGCATGAGCAGCAAAAAGATTCTGACTTCCCTCAGCTTCAGAGCTACTCATAAGTCAATTATCAACCCCCCTTGATTCTTCCTCCGGTCCTTTTTGAAAGCAGAGTCATCTGATAACATTTTCTCAATTGCAAGATTAGATTTCGACCGGTTTGATGATGTCACAGTGATTTATTTTGAAGAAATAATTGTGGATTAGCAATGTAATGTTGTTACTCTCTCTCCTCACAGCTCTGCTTTCGTGTCCTCACCGCTGTTACTGAGATGCCCAGGGCGATATCTTCTTAAAATCATGATGTCATAGCAGACCGATAAAGGTGAATGGACACATTTGGCCTTATCAGAATGAAACTGCTTCAACTTACAGAATACAAAATATGTTGATGAGGTCATAACCCAAAGCCTTTTCAACCTTTTCAAACTGATATTCTGGAATTTCGGTCTCTTCAAACCTTACGAAACGGGGTGAAGACAGACGTGAAATTCCTGCGGCACGCCTGCCCCGCCATCCAGCCACCTTGATGCAGATGGGGCCAGGGAACCTGGAAACCCTTTGGATTAATTAACTGGCACCACTTCTTTTTCCTTCTAAGGAGGAAATCCTGCTGCAGAGCAGACCATGGCTGTTCCTGCCCCCAGCAACCACCTGGGTCCATTTGACCCCGTTTTAGGCACTCGGGGGTGCACCTAAAAGCAAAGTGTGCTTTCCACGCACACTTTTTTTTGGTTGTTTTTGGCAAAACAGTGATCTCTCTACAGCTAAAGCCCTGCCCTCTCCTTCTGCCAGCTGTTTCTGGCGAAGTTGTGCTGCGGATGCTGAGCACGAGGAGGTAGAAATGGTATTTGTAAGGAAGTCCCTAAGGAACGATGTTTATCCACGAGTCACGGCGTGCACCGCTGAGTTTCGGAGACGGGCACCGCGCTCGTTGGGATCACACACCAGCAGCGGGTTTCGCAGCTCTGCTTCGGCATTCCTTCCCAAACAGGGCGAATTTATTGCATCCCAGCTGTTATTTGCAGCCTTCAGGCAGTGCTAGCCTGCTGGTGGAGGTTTGGGACGCGCTGTACACGATGCTGCTTTGAGTTTGTATTTCAGCAAATTATCCGCAGGTCGTGTTGACCTACATTCACCTCTGCGTTGCCTCTGAACCACCTCTGCCTGCCAGCCTCACTCAATATGGGGAAATGAAACACGGGGCTTTGCCATGCTGGCAGATTTCTCGGGGATTGTTTGATTTTCCACCCCGCACACTAAAAGCCAACAGCGTGCTGCCCTTGCAGCAGGACTGCCTGTCCTTTCTGCCCTCCCCGAACCCCCCCGTCGTGTTGCTTACCTGATGTACCAAGCCAGGCGTTAAGTGTGTCAATGTTTGCCCTCGCAAGAGCTCATTCACTTCTGCAGGAGGGAGCGCTGGTGTCCAAGGCAGCACAGGAAATTGGTTGACACCACTTCACTTTACCCAGGGTTTTTGTGATGATTTCAATTAAAGAGGATATTTTTCTGCTGGAACAGTCAAGGTGGTTTGGCCTCTGAACAAACTGCAGTTGTACCGGCTTAAAAGTGTTCCGTGCAGGTTTAACGGCTCTGCTCCTTACAGAAGACCGTGCTGGAGTGGTAGTGTCTGCTTCTGTAATTTTTTCATCCAAGCTCTGAGTTGAGGTCACCCTGTTGTTCATAACAATTTCAGAAGTTGCCCAGAAGCCCCGCACAGAAATACCTGAACCACATCTGGGCTTCACCTTCTCTTTATCCTTTCACAGTTCAGGCTACAAAAAGTCTTGCCAGACTAAGCCAGCTTAGGTATCTCGAACACAGAGTGCAGGAGACCCACTGTTGACACCAGGAATGGCAGCAAGGTCATGGGTGGAAGGGAGAGACCTCCTGTTCCCTTTCAACACCGTTTAAACTCCCACAGTTGAAGCGGTGACGTTTACAGCAGTTTGTGCAGATGAGGTGTCTGCAGCAAAGTCTGTTTCCAGGTCCAGACCCTGATCCAGGGTCCTGACTTAGAGACATGGTTTAGTGATGGACTTCATAGCGTTAGGTTATTGGTTGGACTCCATGATCTCAAAGGTCTTTTCCAACTTAAATGATCCTATGAGTCTATGACTTTCCACCACAAGTCAAAGCCCAGCCCCATGGCGTGCTTCTCCAGCATCTACCCACACCTTTCATGCCAGGACTGTAGTCCCGACCTCACCAGTTCCATGACCTTCAACCACAACCCTCAACACACACGCAAAGAGCGAGGACCAGCAATGACTGCAAGGAGCTGCTGGGTCTTAGGTGTCTGACCCATCACACCTGCCCTGGGTGGTCAGCTGGTGCTGCAAGCTCATCCCTGGAGCTCAGCAGGAGAGGGATTCCCCCAAACACTAAGGCCCAAAAGGGAGATCCCAGAGCAGGAGAGCTGCCTGGCTCTGGCATTGTACAGTCCTTTGGGGAATCTGTCGTTAGAGCTGCTGGTCTGTGTCCAGGTCCTGCCGAGATCTTTTCTTCGGTGCTATTTTTGAGTATCTGTAAATGGTTGACTTGGAAAAATGTTGTGTCACTGCTGGTGACGTTGGAGATGCTGGTGCCAAGTAGGTCAGCTGCTCCTTTGGTGGCAAGTGAGAGGCACAGCCTGCCAAGGAGAAGACATCCCTTCTGGGCTGCCACCTCTTCCAGGCAGACGGGATATTTTTCTCCTGCGCAACACAGCCAAAAAAAAACTGCGTATGATCAAACAGCCTTTGTATTTTAAAACTTTCTGAGGCAGAGAAGGGTGGGTGACACGCATTCTTCCTTCCCCGCCCTGGATCTGCAAAGTCTGGAGCAACTCTGCGGGATGCTGCTGAGCTGGACGGACAGCCGGTGGAATCCCTCACCCGGAGAAAAGAACGAAGCCAGAATTGGTGTCAATGTGGTGATTTTATGTAGCAATGGTGCTCCTGTTCATCCTAAACCCTTTCCTTATTCTTTATTTGCATATCTCCAATAAGCATCACCTTCCTAAGCGTTCTGAGGGTGCTCATTTCGAACAGAGCCTTGTAAAGGCTTTTGCACGGGAGGATCACTCCCCCACCTTTCCCTTCCCTCCTCACCATCCCTTCTCACACTCCTACCAGTACTCATGCACTGAACTCTGGCCTGTGCAGTAAATATGATTAGGACTGGCTTAGGCTCAAGTTATAAACATTTCCAGCAAACAGACTGACGTGTGCCAAGTGGTGGCCGTGTCCCCCCTTAGTTGTCATTCTGGGAAAGCATTTATTTTTTTCAGGATGGGAAAATAGATGGACGAGTTCTCGCACCCCTCCCTACATCCATGCAATACCTGTGCTTCTGGGAAAAGAGATAAAGCAGAAAACCAGCAAGAACGACTTGGTGGGAGCACAGTTTGCATATGGGTGAGCCTTGAGACACAAATCAGAGTTAATGGTAAGATTCCCAGTGTATCTGGTGCAAGATGAAACAATCTCGCACTGTACAACAGGCATGTTATGGAGACACTTCGAGCCTGTGGTGGTTCAAGGGAGATCAGTGTTGGTCATTTTACAGTGGCTGCTGGAAGTCTGAGCCATTTTTCTTGTTCAGCCACGGGTCAGCTGGGTAACCCTGAGCAGATATTTTCATCTCCAAGCCATTCCCTTGTCCCAGCAGACCCCATGCAACCCCTCTCTCTGTGCTGTGCATGTTACCAGGCAGCTCAGCATGCTCCTCTTGAGAAGACCCTCAAGCATGACATTCATGCTAGAAATGGATTATCATTTTGGCACAGGCAAGATAGGCAACGAGGGGAAATTTCCTCTCCGGCAGTTCCTAGGGGTGATGCTGCACTTTGCAGATCGGATCATGGCTTCCGGCTGCGCGGACAGGGGTTTGCTCAACACAGTTTGTTTTCAGCCTCTCAGTGCAGGAGGCTGAACAGGTAACGCTGGAAACTGCCTGATCTGTGCAGTAAAATGATGGCAGAGAGTCCCAAGGGAAAGAAGTTCCATGTGCCAAGATGCGTGAAAGATGAGCACGTGCATGTAGGTGGGCTGAGTAGAGCAGGGAAAGAGATAAGGTGGCATTTCCACAGGTGGACGAGTCCAAAGAAATTCAAGGTTTTCTAGAGAACTGTGGAAAAATGGGTCTGGAAGGGTCCTGGAGAGGACCTGTGCCTTTGCCCTGAGACAGGATCAGCCCAGCTGAAACCGTTACTGAGAGACATTCAGGAAAGCGGTGGTGACTCCGTGCCCATGCCAACCTGCTGCCCCGGGTCAATGCCCACCCCTTGCCGAACCTCAGGTTTCCTTCCTGCCAGTTCGGTCTATGACACTTCATCTTATCTGCACACTCTGGTTATTCCCATCTCTGCAGCATCTCTTCGCTTTGCTGCAGGACACTTTCCTCTCCCTCCTGCCTCCGAGGTCATCTCCCACTTTCGCTCTGCGCTGTGGCATCTCAGCTGCTCCGAACCCACCACACCGTGTTTCAGTTTTGTTCTCTTTATAGCCATGTGTGACTCAGCTTTCGATTTCCACCATAAGGATGTTGTTCTCTGGCTAAAGCTTGTTTGCTCTGAAGACCATAAGAACTATTCTACTAGATCAAACCAAAGGTCTCTCCACCCTGCCTTGAAAAGTGGATATTAACGGCCATTTTTTGAAGGTAATTTACAGTTTATCCTTCCCTTGGCACATGTCCCAGCATTTAGCAATCAATTTAGAGGCTTTCTGAACAGGAGGCAGCACCTCGGCCATCATGTTTCACAGAAATCAATGAGTCTCTCACCCATGGATTTGTTTAACACCTTTTTTAGCCTGTATGTACTTTGGGCTCCCACAACATCCAGTGGTGGTGAGTTCTGTAATTTCATTATGAGCTGTTCAACAAAAAAAGTATTTTTAATTTCTTTTAAATCTTCTGCCTGATATGTTCAAGGTGTGTTCTCCCCCTCCATCTTCACGTAGTGTTAGAAAAGATGAATAATCACTCTGTATGTATGTTCTCCTCCCCATTCATTATCTCACAGACCTCTCCTGTATTGCTTTATTGTCTCTTCTCAAGTCTGAAGAGACCTTTTCTGGTAATCTCCACTTCTACAGGAGCTTCCCTGAAGTGGTCAGGCTGTTGGACTAGATGATCGTTCTAGGTGCTTTCCAACTGAACTTTTCTATTGTATTGTATTGTATTCTATTCCATTCCATTCCATTCCATTCCATTCCATTCCATTCCATTCCATTCCATTCCATTCCATTCTATCCTGTCCTATCCTATCCCATCCTAGCCTGTTATACTCTGTTATATTAACTATTCCATGCCTCTGAGCACACTTGCTCCAGGATATTTGCTAGCTTCAATAGTTCTTTCTCCTTTTTTTTTTTCACAGCTGACAAATCTGACATCTGGCAGAAGCAGGCAGTTGTCTTACTTAAAATTAATACTTGTAAATTAATGGTTCTTTGGCACTGAGGTCTCCCAGCACCAAGCAGGATCACGCCAAGAAACCCTTTAGTCTCTAAAATGAGGCAGCCACATCACGTGGACTCCTGAGCCCCTGCCTGGGACACGCTGAAGCTCCAGTTGGCTCAGGTCAGCACAGGGACTGTGACAACAACGTACTGGTGTCCATCATGGGCAGTGCCCCAGCACAGTCTGGTTTATGACCACAGACGTATCTCTTGGGTCCAGTGGCTGTATTTACTGTAGACACCTCAGAGGAGAAGGGGCAAACCCATTAGCTCCCCTGTGTCTTGGTTTGGTAGCCACAGAAAGAGGGGTTAATGGCAACTTCCACCTCGCAGCTGAGGTGGCAAAGATAAACTTATTACCAAGAGACATCTAGAGAAAACAGTCATCTGAGAGGACATCCACTAATGCGTCTGTGTTTGGCTTCGGCATATTTAGTTTGCTTTTATTGTGCAATATGTTTTGTTTTAATTAAAACATTTGCGGTCACGGGGAGGGGGGGGGATAGCTGGAACTTCACCTCCGTTATTCCCTCGGAGAGATGCTGTAAGCACGACCCCTGCGAAATTTATCATTATTTGCATTACAGATCCGTTCTCACAATAAAAATTACGTGTATTGCCAGCGTGCTGCGGCGCTGCCAGCCATAAATCACAGGGAGCTATAAACGTGTCACCCAATAAACTATCTGGAGGAAAACCATGCCTGCTGGGAGAGCATCATCAAGGGAAAAGATCGTTTGCTCCACACTCCGTTTTCATTGGTACGCCCGACGCTGTTTACGCACGGGGCGCTCGGGCTCCGCGTGGATCCCGGTTGGTGGGGCGGGGTCAGTCCTCGGGGCACGTTATAAGCGCTGCCCTCCCCATGCCAGGACACGGGCACAGGTTCTTCCACTGCATCGCAACGGGGTGGTGCTGCCTGCGAAGGTCGTGAAGCCCCCGGACCCCCACCGCTGCGCTGGGTGAGTACCCTGGGCAATTAGCAGCTTCTCCATCATCGCACTCCTCGTTTGCTGGTGTGGTGGCTGTGGTTTGTGGGGCCGGACACCAACACGGGTGGGGAGGTGCACGGGACCTGCTGGGGTGGGTGTGCAGGAGAAAGTGGGCGACTGCGATTTCGGGCAGCGCTGGCACGGCAGTGCTGCCCAGGAAGGTCCGGCCATCGCGGTGCCGTTTGCCATTGTGCTGAGGGCTTTATGGAAGAGTCAAATGGGTCTTCCACCGTCTGGTGGCCCCGCTCAGCTGGTGGGAACAGCACGTTCCTGTTCTTGCTTGTAAAGTCAACAGAAATTCAGGTCTGTGGGTGCCGCTTCCCCGGAGTCCCTTTGCTAACCCCCCTCCCTTCGCTGGGCAGTTAAGCCCTTGCTTGGATGCTTGAGTTGGCAGCGATGTGGTTGTTAAAATAGCAAAGTTTCCCCTTGGGAAAAAAGTAGATCTTTTGGTCTCATCCTTCCCAAGCCCCTGCTCTCGCCTACGCTGAGAAGAAGCCCTTAAAGCACCAGTACTTTGCTTAAGTTATTGGTGAAAATCGAAGTCAGAGGCAGGCGAGAAATCAGGAGGTGGTTTTGAGGGCTGGAGAAGGAGGGACAGCACTGTGTCTTCCATGAGCCATCGGCATTCGTGCCTGACCCCTTCCGCCGGGCAGTCTGGAGCAGCTCCTGGGGAGCAGAAGTGCCTGGGCGCCGGGCAGATGGACGGTGGTAGGACGCCTTCACCAGGGCAGCAGTGAACATTGCCCAGGGGCTGACATTAATCTTCGAATTTGTGTCCTCCTGTAAGTGGAGGTCTGTTTCCTCACCAGGGCTTGGCCGCAGTGTGAAAGGTGTCATCGCTCTCCCATGACAGTCAACTGGGAGGTGTGACATATGTACGTGTGTGCTGTACGGCCCATATACACGTACAAATGTACATAGACATAAACCACCATTCATGCTTGTTTATATATTTTATACGTGCATTTTATATATTTGTGGATATATTACTTATAGACACACACACACACAAATCGTGGAGGGGAAAAAACCAGCTTGGAGTGAGATCTGTGTCTGTAACACACAGGAGCACGTAACAAACCAGGGTAGCTCAGAGAGGAGCAGAGCTGGTAAAGCCCATTTCTAAATAACTTTGTGTAGCGTGGTAGGAGTTGGCAGTGCCCCACAAAGCCAGCTTTGCAGAAAGGTGTTGCTTACAGACCCCAGTGAGTTCCCACCAGTCCTTTCTTTCCCTCTGTGCTCTAACAGTCTCTCCTCTTTACCCACCTCCATATTCCTGGAAACCTCTTGAGTCTCAATACGTTGGAGAGTTCTGGATATCTGCCAGATGCTGCTGTAAGGGAGACAGGCAGACACACGTGCATGCACGTACTCGGGGTTTTTTTTTGTTTTTGTTTTGTTTTTTAACCCAGCCTCCAGATGAGACTGCATTGCATGAGTCTGCAGTTAGTTCTCGCAGCTCGGATGCTGCTGGATTGGCAGAAGGGGACAGCTCTTACCTTTGGGGAGCTCCAAGCTGCCACTTAGGACCAGAGGTACCTCTGGACAGCTTCCTTTTGCCACCATAGACCACTGTTGATGCCCTTTGGCAGGCAGCTTCATCCACACCTGTGCTGTCTCACGTGCTGACGAGGTTCTCCTGAAGAAGGGCTGTGATGTGTCCCTTCGTGGTGGGGCTGCCTGCTGGCCACGGCGATTCCTGATACTCAAGCGTAGCTTTGCAGTGAAGGAGGAAACGGAATGACTTTGGGTCTTCCCCAGTTCCCATCAGTTACGTGTTGCTTTTGCCCTGGAGCAGGAAGATGTTTGTCCTTGCTAAGCTCTCTGGGATTTATTGCCACACTAGACTCTCAAGCAGGTTGAGAGTCTAATGGAGCAAAATAATATTAGGAACATAATAAATACATCATGGAAGATATGTGTGTTTATTCAAAAATGAACTGTGTTGTAGTAAACCCTCTTGCTCATAATTCAGGCACTCTTTGACCTGCTTCTTTTGTATCCTGCAGAAGGTACATTAAGACTAAAGCCATAAATGTTTGGGTTTTTTTTCATAGAATCACAGAATGGTTTGGGTTGGAAGGGACCTCAAAGATCTTCTAGTTCCAACCCCCCTGCCATGGGCAGGGCCACCCTCCACTACCTCAGGTTCCTTTAATTAGCTCGTTTTGAACATTCTCTGCTTTCCCCCATCCACCCAGCCAGTCGCTCATACACAGAAGGTACAGAGAGGGCCTGGGGACCCTGTCAGCCTCTCCAGCATGGACAATGCTAGGGTGCATTGTCATGTGCAGGTTAGGAGCCTGGATTGTGCTGAGGTGGCTTAGTCCTCCAAGTGGACTGAAACCTGTGGTAAGATCACAGGCTCATAGGTTCGTTGGATAATTCAGGTTGGAGAGACTTACAAAGATCTCCAGTCCAAAGTCCTGCTCAAAGCAGGGCCAGCTACGAGGTCAGATGAGGCTGTTCGTGGCTTTATCCAGTTGGGTCTTGAAAAATTCCAAGGATGGAGATTGCACAGCCTCTCTGGGCAACCTGCTCCGACGCTTGACATCCTCGTGGGGAAACGTTTCTCATTATGTGCAGTGTAAACCTCCCTTGTTCCAACTTGGACCTACATCGTGGTTCAGCCACCACTCAGCCGCTCGCTCACTGCTCCCCTCAGGGAGGTGAGAGGAGAAAAATGTCACAGAAGGCCTGAGGGTGAGACGAGAGCAGGGAGGGATCACCCACCCACCATGGTCCTGGGCAAAACAGACTCAGCCTGGGGACAAAATCAGTTTAATTCGTTAGCGGTTACTTGAGAGGATAACAAGAAACAAATCCAGAACTTAAAAAAAACCCACCTTCTCTCCACCCCTCCTTTCTTCCTAGCTCTACCTCCTCCCCAGCGCAGGGGGACAGGGAATAATGGGAGGATTGCAGGTCAGTTCATCACATGTGGTCTCTGCAGCTCCTTTCTTAAAGGAGGACTCCTCACAGGCTTTCGCTGCTCCAGTGGATCCCCTCCTCAAGGGACAGTCCACAGACTTCTCCAATGTGAGTCCTTCCTGCAGGATGCAATCCTTACCCATCAGATTGCTCCATTGTGGGCTTCTTCCCCACAGTCACAGGTTCTTAGCTGCCACCTGCTCTGGTGTGGGGTCCTCCATGGGCTTCAGATGCCTCTCCGTCTTGTCGTCAGTCTCCAGCAGCTCACGGAGACCATTCTCTACAACCTCCTTCAGGCACAGGCATCTCTGCTCCAGCGTGGGGTTCTCCACGGACTGCGGGTGGGTCTCTGCTCCACCGTTAATCTCCGTGGGTGGCAGAGGGGCTGCTGCCATCTCACCACAGACCGCAGGGCAATCCCAGCTCCAGCACACCTTCTCTCCCTCCATCTTCACTGACCTGGTGGTGTCTGTGTGGCCATTTCTCTTGGGTCTCAGTCCTCTCTCCGCTGCAGCCGCTCCGGGCTCAGTGAACCTGGGCAGTCCCAGCAGGATGAACTCGGCCCAGCGGGCACCTCGGGAGCGGGGCCTGTCGGAGCTCTCCAAGCCGTGCCACCATGGCCATCTCCAGCCGTGCAGCACTGGCCCCATGCGGGCAGCCGTCTGCCCAGTAGGCTGGGAGGGGACAGCCCCCCGCCTCCCCCTCTCTTCACTGCAGGTCCAGCCCCAGTTTGGGCTCCTTTGTCCCCGTCTTAAATACGGCATTCGCAGAGCCACTGATTGTCTCTGCCCTGGCCAGAGGCCAACCTGACCAGCTTTGGAGCCCAGGAAGCTTCTTGCAGCGTCTTACAGGGGCCATCTCTGCAGCCCCTCTATGGCTGCCAAAACCCCATCCCATAAACCCAGCTGTCTGTCACCCACCCATCACACGTTGCTGCGGAGAGTCTGGCTCAGCCTTCTCGGCAGCCTCCCTGCAGGGAGGGAAGGACTGCTGTTGGGTCCTCGCAGAGCCTTCTCTTCGCCAGGCTGAGCAGCCTCTTTCCTTGGTCTCTTATCCTGGGGCGTTGCCCCAACCCTCATCCATCTCAGTGGCCTTATGCTGAGCTCACTGGAGTAGACATCTGCTAGATTTCTCACTCACCTCCTACTCTTGATCCCTGTGTAGAAAACCCACCATATGCCCTGTGTTCCTCCCCTCTAATTGGGACTCAGCAACTTTCCACAGACACCTCCCCAGTGCTTCTGAACCTGCAACTTCTTGCGTTCTGGCTTGCGTTCGCCTGCTGGTAGTAAGAGTCACGGGCACCACACAAGTGGGGTTTAGCCCATTTATTTCCCTTCTCCTGACAGTAAGGTAGGATACGAAATGAGCAACAACTTGGATGTGGGAACCACTGAAAACCCACCTCGCTCTGGCGGCCATCTTCTGTGCTGAGAGCAGTGGCACCCAAGTGCCTGATCCTCTGTTGTGTTTTGCCGTTTGTTTCCAATGTTGATCTCTTAACTGAGACGTCAGGGTTAAACTTTCACCATTTTCACGTCCTTCTGTCTCCAGTTGGCATCAAAAAGAAGCCAGCTGCTTCGCAGCTTAGTCTTGGTTGGAATGACCTAGAAAAAGCATTTGCTCGCTCAGTAGAGCATCTCATCCTGTGGAATTTGGGCACAACTGCAAAACTGTAGCACTCACCAAGAAAGTTTTCAGTTCAATTTTAAGATTTTTTTTTTTTTTTTTTAAGAAAAATGTCTTTCCTTTTCCTTCATTTTATAGTTCAATGGATAAACAAGAATGTATTCCTGTGTGACGCTGCCGTAACAGTGCCCTAAACAGCACGGGAGCATCCCCATAGGTTGGTGGGGGGGTGGAGGGATGTAGTGCTTGTCATTGGTTTTATATTCAGTGGAGAGTCCGACTGTGTGAAGTTTTTGTTGTTAATTTGTTTTAGGTATAGGTTATGTGAGAGCTGAGCTGGGATGGAGCATGACTCACATACCACGTGGGAATTCAATGGCTCCTTCTATCAGCCTTCAGCTTTCCTCATGATGGGCATCCCAGGCCTGGAAGCCCTTCACCACTGGATCTCCATCCCTTTTTGTGCACTGTACCTTATTGCTCTCTTGGGAAACTCCATGATCCTATTCATCATAAAGAAGACCCAAAGTCTTCACGAGCCAATGTATTACTTCCTCTCCATGCTGGCAGTCACTGACCTGGGCTTGGTTCTGTGTACACTGCCTACTACTCTGGGCATTTTTTGGTTTAATATGCGAAGGATTGGCTTTGATGCTTGCCTCGCTCAGATGTACTTCATCCACATACTGTCCTTCATCGAATCCTCTGTGCTCCTGGCAATGGCATTTGACCGCTTCATTGCCATCTCCCGTCCGTTGAGACACCCGTCCATACTGACCAAGACGACTGTCATAAAAATAGGTCTGGCAATTGTATTGCGAGGTATGGTCTCCCTCCTTCCCATACCCTTCTTGCTCAAGAGACTAAACTATTGTGGGAAGACTGAACTTTCTCATTCTTTTTGCTTCCATCCTGACATCATGAACCTAGCGTGTGCAGATATAAAAGTCAATGTCTTCTACGGTATGATTATTCTCTTATCAACGGTGGGGATGGACTTCATCTTCATTGTGCTGTCCTACATCCTGATCATTAAAACTGTTATTGGCCTTGCAACCAAGGAGGAGTGTCTCAAGGCTTTGAATACATGTGTCTCCCACATTTGTGCTGTTCTAGTGTTCTTCATCCCAATGATCGGACTGTCCATGATCCATCGCTTTGGAAAGAATGTGCCTCCTCTGGTTAACACGTTGGTGGCCTACACCTACCTTATAATTCCCCCCGCTCTCAACCCCATTATCTACAGCATAAAATCCAGCCACATCCACGAGGCTTTGCTCAGGGCATTGCGGAGGAAGAGTGAATCTGCCTGGTAGCTTCCTCCACCAGTTCTGCCAGAAAGTGCTACTGGACTGGTTTCTTGGTCAGAGCTAGTGGACTGGTTTCTTGGTGCTCCATCCACAGGGGTCACTGCCAGGTGAAAGAACTGCAGATTCAGTCAGATCCTGTTCCTCAACCCAGAGCTGTGATCTTCCACGTCTTGTCCTAGCAGGATGCTTTCATCCCTTCCAGCAGCCTGTGAACACCTCAAGCATCAATTCCAGTGGCACATACAGATGGAAGCCTCATTAGAGGGAGACAATTACAGAGAAATGGGCTGCATGACTTTCTCTTTCCAAGTTATGCTATGGGATGGATCAAGGAACTTCTGCAACACGTTATGCAAACTCTAATAGCCAGATAATAGCATGTAAGCTTCACTCAGACTTCCTTGCATGGGGTCATCATCCCCACACTGCTTGTTAAGGCACAGTTAACCCAGGCAGCAAGCTCAAAAGGACAGGGCTTGGGCCAAGATTTTGGAGCCACTCTGAATATCCCAGTCATTACTTGTTCAGCTGCAAACATCCCACAAGATGGAGCTCAGGTCCAGAGGCTGAGCACAGAGCATCTTCTGAAGACTATGTCCTCTTAAGTGGGCCTGCAGCACTCCCGGTCCTCCTAAAAAATGACTCAGCCTTCATCTGTCTTTCTAAAGTGTCATACACATCTACAGTGATGGAAACAATGCTGCTTTTCCATCTCTTTTTGATGTCATTGAGCCTTACTGTCTAGCCAAGACTAACATTCTAGACATTGTTTTGTACTGAATGTAATGTATGTGAGCAGTATCTTCAATAAAAGACATCTATTCGTTGTAAAAGGTCAAAAGACTTGATGAAGCCATTTTTTTCTGTTTATGATGCAACGATATTAGGTTGGAGTTGCTTAAAACCTTCAGGATTTGCTGTAGATGAGCATAGGATTGTATGAATTAGATATGGATCAGGATGATGCTTGGGGGTCTGGTGTGCCTAGCTCTCTCACTGAAAAAAGGGGTTTCAAAAATATAATATGAATGGCTACACTTTCTGACACCATGGACCATGTACTGCAATCTTCCAGCCGATACCTGCCAGGTACTGACTGTCTGCCCCAGAGAGATGGGAGGAGGAGATCACCAGGGTCAGTCCACAGATGGGAGGTGACAGCGTCTCCCAGCATCTTACTGCTCTGCTGTAGGATGGGTCTCAGCCAGGCATGCAGAAAGGTTTCATGATCCTCCTGGCTTGCTTCCTCGCATGGACAGGATAAAATGACTCAAAATCTTTCACGCCTCCAAATTGTGGAGTTGTGATTTTGTTGGTCTTAGATCATATTTTGGCCAGTTTGGACTACGGTGGAAAGTAGGAAAAAATGGTCAGTGTTCACCTTGGCAGAGTGAAGCAATAGAAGGTATTGGGACAGGATTGCACAGCATAACTGGACTGTTTCTACCTGCTGCTAAGCAGTGCACACCTCATGCTAGCCCAGAACCAGTGTCTTTTTCTATTCTGCTCTACACATAACTGCACCTGGAATAGAAGAATAACGAGGGAAAATCTCCATAGAAAAATGGAAAGGGAGAAGGGAAGATTCCCGAGGGGAACATTCCCAGGCCACTGTTTGTTTCATGTCATGCTAGTTATTTTGCTGAGGATCCCAGTGGGGCCTTGCACAGGATGCAATACTGCTCAGCAGACCACCTCCAGGACCTCTGCCTGAGGGTTGGCACAGCAGGTCTTGCAGTGGAGGTCCCGTTTGCGTTGAGATAGCACTGCACTGGAGCACACTTTGCTCAAAACATGTAAGGTCTAACCTGGTGCTTGCAGGCAGCTATTATCAGAGAAAAGATCAACATAAGGGAACAAACACAACCTTCAGCAGAAAAGCCTAGACAAGAGCTTTCCAGGAGAAGTGTTTACCTTGCAGGATCCTTGCACAGCACTGCTTCCTACTCTGAAAACTTCCAGAGTTTCTCCTTGGACATCAGTGCTTCCTGGCTACAGCCGTTCTCCAAAACAGCAAAAGCCCAAGGACCCTGTGCCACAGCAAGCAAGCGTTCCAAGGGAACAGCCAGGGAGGAAACGTGTGGGAGATTTCTTAGCACAGGTGGAGACCATGGCTTGCAAGTGCGTTTGGTGCATCTCCATCACCTGGTTCAGCAGAGCCTCATCTGCCTCCTCGTTTGCTTCCCAACCTGTGTAGCTGGAGGGTACCAAGCAGACGCTCAAGATTTGGGAATCTCTATATAAGGTACTCTCTTTTAGGAACGTATGTTCAACAACCTTTCTGGCTGCCTCTGGGAATGGGAAACTTAATTGTGGTTTAACATCTGTGTGAGAGAAAAAAGAGATAGATGAACCTCTTAAAGCTGCTAATTCCTATTCTGTGATGCCCTGAGCTCTCAGCTTTGTACCATGGGATCACTTACAGTACTTGCCAATGGATTTATTTCCTATGAGGCACGGGAAGAGCAGTGAGACACATCAGAGACATCTCTTAGAGGAGAGGGAGAGGAGAAGGATGGGAAGGGGAGGGAAAGGGAGATGGAGAGAGACAGATACAAAGAAAGAGAGAGAGGGAGAAAGGAAGAATAGGAAAGAGAAGGAGAAGGAAGGCCATTCCTACCACCTCCGTTTTTTTCCCATTGCCAGCTCCTCCCATCTCAAGTCCTCTCTGAGCTGTGCATCTCCTCTGCCCTGGAAAACTCTCCTGTTACCCTCATTCATGTGGGGCCACGCTGCAGTCCCTGCTGCACTCTGTGGTTTTGTCCAGACTACAATTAAAAGAGGGATAAGTATAGTTCTTTGTCCTGGAGACGCCTGGTGCTTCTTGGCCACATCTACGTCTATCCTTTCTTCCTTTCCTATCCAGGATGGCTCTACTCCCCAGCCCAGTGGTGGTGCTACCCCCTCATCCACACCTGGGCACTGCCTGGGGCAGGGCTAGCTGGCAGCAGCCAGGGATGGCCCTGGAGGCAAGGAATGGGTTAACGGTGTGGATGAATGTGGGATGAGGCTCCAGCCATGTCCTGCTCACTTTAGTACTGGCAAAGCTTGTATGACCCCAAATACAGCAAGTGCCCGCCCAGGGCGACTGGCTTAGCCAGGACCTTGATAGGACAAAGGGCGGCAGATTTAAACTGGAAGAGGGGAGATTTCGATGGGATCTAAGGAAGAAATTCTTCCCTCTGAGGGTGCTGAGGCACTGGCACAGGTTGCCCAGAGAAGCTGTGGCTGCCCCATCCCTGGCAGTGTTCCAGGCCAGGTTGGATGGGGCTTTGGGCAACCTGGTGTAGTGGAAGGTGTCCCTGCCCATGGCAGGGGGGTGGGAACTGGATGGTCTGTGAGGTCCCTTCCAACCCAAACCCTTCTGTGATTCTATGACCTGGGCGTATTTATAAAATAGCAGCAGAGCTACAAGCAACTACAGCTTTTCTGCTTACAAGTGATGACAAACAGCTAGGAAAAAAACCCCAAACCACATTTGATCAAACCATCAATTAAGATTAATTTTAATTTTGAATCAAAAATGCTTTGAATTTGAGTGATGCCTTGTGTTTTTAATTTGTCTTTTCTCTCTGAAGTAATATTTTGGCTTGATGTGTACCTTTTTTTCCCTGATGAGATGATATGGAAAAATGGCTGCATATTCAAAATGGCTCAGAGGGCTTTTGAGGGGGTATATATATTTCCCTCTCACTGCCACATCGTAGAAGGGAGCAGTGGAGAGATGGATTCAAATGGTGAAGATTGTCCCATCACCTGCTCCATCCTGGGAAGTTGGTCTCAGGCCAATTTTGGCTCCATGGGACAAGTCTGGTCAATGTTCAGGAGCATTTCCAGAGATCAGTTGCTGTGGCTGTTGCTAGTGGTCCTCTGGCTTGGATGGTGTTACTGTCTGAATGTGCTCACCTCTTGTTAAATGCAGTTACTGGAGCTTACTGGTGGGAGGAGCACCCTAGGAAAATAAATCTGCATTTACTGGTGTTTTTAAAGACACAGACCCAGTTTTGATCTCTACAGAAAGCAAGGTCCCTACAGCACCTGGTCTTCATCCCACTAGCGATCCAAAATCATTAGTCACTTCTGGAAATGTCGGTGCATTTATTGGTGCCAAAGAACTAAAGATGAGCTGGAACATGCAGGAATTATTCACTTTGCGTGCCTGTCTCTCACAGACACGTTCTCCCAAACGAAATGATCCAGATGGCAGATGTTTCCCAACGCGACGCACACTCCAACTGCCCTTCAGTGGCGGGCAGGTAAGCTGGCTCAGATACTTGCTGGTGGTTACTGGGGTGCTTCGTTCGTTCATCTGCGTCTTAATGTGCAATGAAAAACCCTCCATTTTCACAACCAAATGTTACTTTTAAACTGTTGATATCAACAGCCTGCACAGCTTGCCATAAAAGCCTTTTGCATTCTGGTTTTACGTGGATAGGGCATGAAAGGAGCCATCCCTAATCCGGAAGCTCAGCGGAGAGCAGTTATGTGCCCGACCTCCCGGTGCCCGTACAGGGCAGGGGGGGCGGCGGGTTTGTTCCAGTGCGGGTACAGCTGGCCACTGACGTGCTGCCAGGTCCATCGGGGTGGGTGGGTGGGTGAGGTCCCACACTCCCCAGGGGGTCAGGCTAATCCCCCTCTTCTCTGCGGTCAGAGCTCAGGGCTGGGAGCCAGGCAGGGTCTGGCACCCCGAGCCCTCCCATGCCAGGCTGGGCTGTGCAGCACGGGGGCTCCGACACCGCTGTTGCATCAGCCTTGGGTGCTCCATCCCAACGCTTTTTAAATCCCAGTATATTTGAAAAAATCTGATCCCTGAGGACAGCAGGGCACCTAAAGCAAAGGCTCTCGAGTATCTTCCTGGCCATTCTCCTTGGATCACAGCACTCCCGGAAAGTTTACAGGTACTGAATAAGGTGAATAATGAGACATTTTTTCCCTCTACAGATATTCTGATATTTTCCTATGTGCTTTCAAGTGTGAAGGATGAAAATCCAATTTGTGCGTGCAAACAAATAAATATGTGCATCTCACTGTGCAAGTCTGGAGTACTTGGGAGCGGTGGACCACAGGAGGCAGCACAGCCACTTTCACAGAGCACATTTCTCCCAGAGCAGCATAGCATATGTGGAAAAACTCAAGCAGAACTTTAACAGGAAGCACTAAAAATGTTGTGGGTTTTTTTTTTTAATTTTGCCCTTGAAAAATAAGATAAATCAAGTTCAGCTGTTGAGTTTATAATTTAAAATGTTGATTTTACAGTGTTCTGCATTTAAGAGAATTCAAGTAATTCCTGCTCAAATTTAAATGCCATCCATTTTGTGGCTCTATATGTTGTTGTATGTAGCTATAATGGGCTAAAGAAATGAGAGGAGCTCTCTGTATCAGTATGGCAACTATAAGATTCCCAGGCACAGCCCCACAGGATTCACAGTCACGGGAAAGGATTTATAAAGCTCCTGTTTCTCTTTCCCTTGCAGTGGGGGACGTGCCATGGCATAGCACGACCACTCTTCACCCCATGTGCCATGCCCTTCCCCAACAGCTCTGACCTCAGCACATCCTCCTTCATCCTGGCCAGCATCCCGGGGCTGGAGGCTGCTCATTTCTGGATGGCGATCTTCCTGTGTTCCATGTACATTTTGGCGGTCACAGGCAACTGCATGGTGCTGATCATTGTGAAGACGGAGCCCAGCCTGCACGCTCCCATGTACTTCTTCCTCTGCATGCTGGCTGCCATTGACCTGGCCTTGTCCACATCCACGGTGCCACGCGTCCTCTCCTTCTACTGGTTCAACACCAGGGAGATCAGCTTTGGTGCCTGCCTTGTCCAGATGTTCCTCATCCACACCCTCTCGGCCATTGAGTCCACTGTCCTCCTGGCCATGGCCATGGACCGGTATGTGGCCATCTGCCACCCGCTAAGACACGCTGCCATCCTCACCAACGCTGCAACAGCGAAAATAGGACTGGTAGCCATGGCCAGGGGAGTCCTCTTCTTCCTGCCTTTGCCTTTGCTCCTCCTGCCCCTTCCCTTCTGCAGGTCCCGGAGGCTGTCACACTCCTTCTGCCTGCATCAGGACGTGATGAACCTGGCCTGTGCCAACACCACCCCCAGCATGGTGTATGGCCTCACTGCCATCCTCCTGGTCATGGGGCTGGATGCCATCCTCATCTGTCTCTCCTACATCCTGATCCTCAAGTCTGTCTTGCGGCTGGCATCATGGAAGGAGAGGCTCAAGGTGTTCAGCACCTGTGTTGCCCATATCTGTGTGGTCCTGGCCTTCTACGTGCCCCTGATTGGGCTCTCCGTGGTGCACAGGTTTGGGAAAGACTTGCCTCCACTGGTTCCTATCATCATGGGCAACATTTACATCCTGGTGCCCGCTGTGCTCAACCCCATCATCTACGGGGCGAGGACCAAACAGATACAGAGGAGAATCCTGAATTTAATTCACATTTACAACGACAGGACTGCCCACTGACCTGTGCTTGGCTCCTCACACCAGTTTGTCTTGTTTTGCACTCAGAGTCTTTGGTGCAGGACTATCCTCTGTTTGTATGGCACCTAGCACACGGTAGGACACTCTGAGGATGCTACCACAAAGGAAAAAGTAAATTACAATTGCAAACTCCTTCCAAGAGTGTTTACCCTCACTAAACTTGGAGTGACTCTACTACAACGATCTAAATCTAACCCTGATCCAGCAGGTAGCATCGTGGGAACGAAAAGTGCCTGAGCAAACTAATAAAGATGTTCTGACACTGCACCTCTTTGTTCCAGTCTCACTTGTAACAATAGCAGTGGTTAGTGAAGGCTAAAGTGATTTTTGGATTATTTGGTTAATTTGTGGTTTCTGCTTGTGGCATATTCACTTTCCAAATACACTTTAGCAAGATTTTTTTCAGAAACTTTGGCTGTAGCAACAATCTCTAAGTAAAATAATTACATTATAGATGCAGAAACGCGCTGCAGAGGTCCCCCACCTCTGTGGTCTTGTTCTGACCCATTGGGTGATCAGTCAAGACAGCTCAGCGTCCTTGTAGCAAATACTCTGGGAAAACTTCAGAATCAGAGTTACTGGAAAAAAGTGTGAAAATAATTTCAATTAATAATTACATTCAATAAAATGATACCCTCTCATGAGAGAAAATAAACAAGTTATAAACACAGTATTTCCAAGCTGAAAGGAGTGGTATTTCCAAGTCGAAGGTGTTTCATATCTTTGACTTCACGCGTGCTTGGAATTCCTAAGAAATTATCAATTCAACTCAAGATCTTGAAATTTCAAGGGTTTTTATACTTCCTAGGTATTCCCCATGAAACAGAGTACCCGACAGCCCTTCCTCTCTTTATTCTCATGACTCTTCTATCGGTGGGACACTACTACAAAACTCTTTTAATACAACGGAAGCCAACAAGCCATAAGGCCAATGAAGAAGGCCTGAAAGCAAAGTGCATTTGTTTTCACACCATCATAGAATGGTTGAGGTTGGAAGCACCTCTGAAGGTCATTTTGGCCAATCTTCCAGCTCAAGTGGGGCCAACTAAAGCCAGTTGCCCACAACTGTGTCCAGGCAGCTTTTGAACATCTCTAAGGATAAACACACCACTTCATATTTTGAAAAAACTTAAAGATCCTGAGATCTTGAACAAGAGGATTTACAATGAAACATACACATACAGACGAAACATACTTCCAGGTTTTTTTCCTAATACATTGAAAAACTTTATCTTCTTTGTCTTTATTAAAAATAAATCTGTTTCTTCATAAATAGAAAGAAACAAGCAATCTCTTCTTTTTCTTCTTGGTTTAAATTCTTCTCTTGTTGTTAGTTATCATGACATCCCACCTGGAGTACTGCACTCAGCTCTGGGGCACCTAACAAAAGAAGGACATGGAGCTGTTGCAATGAGTCCAGAGGAGGCCACGAGGATGATCCAAGGGCTGGAGCACCTCTGCTATGAAGACAGACTCAGAGAGTTGGGGCTGTTCAGCCTGGAGAAGAGAAGGCTCCGGGGTGATCTTATAGCAGCTTTCCAGTGCCTAAAGGGCCTACAGGAAAGCTGGAGAGGGACATTTTACAAGGGTGTGTAGTGACAGGACACGGGGCAATGGCTTTAAACTGAAAGAGGGGAGATTTAGGTTATATATAAGGAAGAAATTTTTTACTGTGAGGGTGCTGAGGCACTGGAACAGGTTGCCCAGAGAAGCTGTGGCTGCCCCATCCCTGGCAGTGTTCAAGGCCAGGTTGGATGGGGCTTTGGGCAACCTGGTGTAGTGGAGGGTGTCCCTGCCCATGGCAGGGGGGTTGGAACTGAGTGATCTTTAAGGTCCCTTCCGACCCAAACCATTCTGTGATTCTATGTTTGCGGAAGTCTGCTTGATGGTCTAAGCTTTGTAAGGAGAAGTTTCCTTTCGTGTCAGGCCAGTTTGCTCAGGGTTTTCTCCAGTTGTGTGCTAAAAACCTCCAAGGATCGAGGCAGCACAAGCCCTCTGGGCAACCTTCCTTTGCGTGACGTGTGCTCCTGTTGCCCCCGTACACACTGGCATAACACAAGCAAGTGTAGCTGTGACAAAGAAATAGATTGTTTGAGAAAAAGAGGGACACATGGAAAGCAGGCAATGAACAGTGGATTCCATCCAGGAGGACAGAAGATCAGTCTGAGTGCTGCACTCAGGGGCTCTCGTAGCTTGTCCATAACTTCTAGGTGTGCTAAAAGAGGCACCTCACCAAAGGCACGTGCTCTCTTGCATCAGGGCCTTGAACGACCGTGATATTTGGTGGAGTTTGGAGCAGTTTCTTCCAATTGCCAATAGAGCCTCAGAGCAGGGAGGCCTGATGAATTTCTCCTGGGTACCAATGAAAACCATGTGGGATTCTTGCTCTCCATGTTGTTTCCAAACTTTAGTCATGGAGTGTCGCTTTGCTGGGGAAGGAAGGGAATGTGCTTTCTTCCTCAATGTGTGTCTTTGCCCATGACTATGACAACCGCTTTCCAGCTGAAATGTCCATTGTTGATGCCCCAGGTCACCTCTGCCCTGCAGCAGCAGGAAAACCCCAACCAGAGCACGGGGCATCTGATCCCACGTCTCCTCCATCAGCAGGGCCAAGAGCCAGAGGGGAGGATGGACCAGCCTGGGGAGGTGGTGTCTTGGCACACTCTGGCATTGCTCCTGTCCCAGACTGTCTCGGGAGGCTGCTTGGGCTTTGGTACGATTCCCCAGTCATGGAAGGGGGTTTTAGTTGCACCACTTGCTTTCTTACTGGAACGGGCATTGCCAAAGAGCTGGCACAGCGATGCTCGATCGTGTGAACTCCACAGAAACAGCACAGGGAGGTGCTCGGCCCCGCAGCAGTGAGAGTTCCTGAGCAAGCACGCGGAGGGCTCTCAGAGCTGCCTCTCAGCATCCCACCATTCTCCAGCTGTGTAACGGGAATGACGGTACTGGTTCCCTGTCGGAGCCTGTCTTACAGCTGTGGGTGAAACGCAGCAGAGGAAGGACAGATTCCCCTTGTTTGGAAAGAATTCCTAATTCCTGCTGCTGCCGGTTTCATCACAGCCCTGTCCTGGGACTGAGCCTTGAACTACCCCGGCGCTCTTGAAACTCCTCCAGATCAACGAGCAGTTGTTGATTATTGATTGCCAACCGAATGACTGCGAGCCAAGGGAAACAAACCTGGGCAGGGCGCAGCTGTGTGGGAGGTGATCGGCGCTGAGGGGGTTAAAAGCTGCCCGTTTCTCCCTCTCCTGCCCTGCTCAGCAGCAGGGGACATGCGGAGCTCCCTGCTGTATTTATCTGCCAGACAGACAAACTTCTCCTGCCCTCTGCAGCGCAGAGTCCCGCCTGCAGCCCCGCAGCAGCAGGTGAGTGTTTCGGGCTGGCAGCACCCGGTGCCCCGCAATAAGCGCTTCGGGGGCATCGCCCCTGCCGGGCACCAGCAGCAGCAGCGCTGGGCAGCCGCGGGCACGGAGCTGCGGGCAGCTCCGGTCCTCACGCTGCTCCTGCCGGGAGCCGCCTGCCCGGCCCGGCCGTTTGCCGCGGAAAAGGCAGTTTTGGTAAAGCAGCGCCGACGGAGGCAGCTGGGAGGAAGGAGGCGGGAGGAAGGAAGGAAAAGAGCAGGAATTTCCGTTCCTGGCACGCTGACAGCCACGAGGACAGCCTGCCCCGGCAAAGCTCTCCCGGAGAGCCGGCGACCCCGAGCCACACGTACCCGTGAGGGTCCGGGCACAGCCCGCCAGCCCCGCTCCAGCCGGTGACTGGTGGCCGTGCTGGGCCGTGCTGGGCGGCGCTGGGCGCGGTGGGAATGTCGCTCCGGACGCAGCGGGAGCGCAGCCCGCGGCTGCAGCCGGCTCGGCCGGCCCCGGGCCCCGGGCAGGAACAGCCCCGCTCCCGTCGGGGGGGCTGCTGCCGGCCCCTGCGCCCCTCTGCGCCCTGCGGCTCTGGGCACAGGGCTGGGGGCCCCGCGAAGGTCTCGGAAGGCTCTTGGCAGCTCAGCAGCCTTGGGCTGACCTGTGCTGCGGGGCTTCCCGAGGGAGCCTTTTGTCCCGCTCCGAGGGCAAAGGCAGGAGCCGGGCGACGTGCGGGGGCTGAGCGAGCTGCAGGCTCCGCAGCGGGGAGAACGGAGATGGCCGGAGCTCGGCCTTGGAGGGGGTGCCAGCTCCTGGGGCACCGGCTCGTCTGTGCCCTGGCAGTGGGCGCTGCGTGACTGAGGCAGCCGTCCTGGCCTCTGCTGGCATGGGAGCAGGGCAGGGCAGGGCAAAGCTGCCTTCGAGCTGTAGGGCTGGTGCCAATGGCCTCATATCCCCACTGCGCACAGCTCCAGGAGCTTTCCTTCAGACCAGCTTTCACCTGCACTCCTGGGCTGGACACCCTTAGACACTGGAGAGGATCAGGTGTGCGCCTTGGGCAGTCTTCTCGTTCGGGTTGGTGCAGGAGGAAGCCAGGCTGATGCTCCAGGACCACTCCATCCAGTGAGACAGAGCATGTGAGGTGGACACTGGCAGGATACTTGCTTCAGAAGTCTCTCCTGAGCTAGCTCAAGCTGCCGTCACAGGGCTGGCTCTCTGGGCAGTGAATTTGAACTTCTAGACTGTACCTCGTGCTGGTCTGTGTGTGCCACTGACCAGATCAGGTCGAGGGTGTTTGATGCTTTTTTACAGGATGCAGGAGCCCTCAGTGGAGGCAAGAGACAAGCAGGATTCCATGTCTCTGAACTCTACTGGTCTCTCCCACCCTCCCTATTTCCTACTCGTTGGCATCCCTGGGCTGGAGAAGGAGCAGTTCTGGATCGCCTTCCCCTTCTGCATCATGTATGCCATTGCTGTGCTGGGCAACATCACCCTTCTCTTTATCATAAAGACAGATCCAAGCCTGCACGAGCCCATGTTCCTCTTCCTGGCCATGCTGGCCTTCACTGACCTGGTCATGTCAACATCCATGCTCCCCAAAATGCTCAGCATCTTCTGGCTGGGCTCTGGGGAGATTGGGTATGTCTCCTGCCTTGTGCAGTTGTTCTTTATTCATACCTTCTCGATGATGGAGTCTGGCATACTCATGGCCATGGCCTTGGATCGCTGCATCGCTATTTGCCACCCGCTGCGGCACTCCAGCATCCTCTCCTTGCCAGTGGTGGTGGCCCTGGGGAGCCTGGTGCTGGTGCGTGGGGTCCTTCTGGTGAGTCCCTCTGGCTTCCTTATCCATAGGTTGCCCTTCTGTCAGCATTACATCATCCCCCACTCCTACTGCGAGCACATGGCCGTGGTGAAGCTGGCATGTGGGGATACCAGAGTCAATGCCATTTATGGCCTCTTTGTGGCTTTACTAGTGACAGGATCTGACACAATCGTCATCTCTGTGTCCTACACCATGATCCTGCTGGTGGTCATGAGGCTGCCATCCACAGAGGCACGACTCAAGGCCTTCAGCACTTGTGCATCCCATGTCTGTGTCATCCTTGTCTTCTACACCCCTGCCATCTTCAGCTTCTTCACCCACCGGTTTGGGCACAGCATCCCTCCCCGTGTCCATATAATGGTGGCCAATCTCTACCTGCTGGTCCCCCCCATGTTAAACCCCATTGTTTATGGGGTGAAAACCAAGAAGCTCTACGATAGGGTGGTCATCCTCTTCCAGCGCAAGGGAAGCTGAAACATGTTAATGTGCCTCAAACTGTGCTCATCATTTACTGATGATGTTGGTAAATTTAACGAAAGTTAACGCTGTGCCTATTTGTTCATGGAGGAAACCGTCCTCTCTACCTGCACTTTAAGCAATGCATTCATGCAGAAATTGCCTGGTTGTCTCCTCTGTTACCGCTGTCCGGGGAGTTTCATCCATGCTGTGATGAAACTTGGGATAAAGACATTTAGTCTGGCTTCTGCACCATGGGGAGATGGAGAGTTCACCCCTCTCAGAAGTCAGATTCCTCACTGTTAAAAGTCTGTCACTGTTCAAAAAAAATTCCTCTCATGATTAAAAGATTTACACTGTAAGGCTGAGTATCTCCAACAGATATTCCTGAAGTGACTTTCCTTACATGAAGAGTGTTTGCTGGACTGTGTGGTGGGATGGTGCTCAGATGGGAATGGTGACTGTCCTTGTAGAAGGAAATGGGCAGAATTCAATTTTAAACCTCAACATTAGTTTTGTAAGGAAAGTAAAACCTACAATAATCCCGAGCTAGCCAATTCCAAAAGTCTTCTGGAAACGTAATCCCTTTAAAAAATATCAGAAATCCTCACTGATGCAACGATTTGGAGTGACCTATCAGAGGCAGAGCGTTGCTAACAGCTTGCACCACACTGACATAAGTTGACTATCCCTATATACAGGCAAATATGTTTTACCAAATCACTGCTCCATAGCCATAAAATGAGATACAAGTCTGCTTTCATCCTTCATCCAGGAGGCCACCTCTCCAGTCTTTGCCCTCTGGTGCAACACATTCAATATGGTGTCACATCTGTCAATCTACTAATCAGTTCTCTCTGTCCTGCCATAGAGAAGCCCATAATTCAACAACTGATTACTCTGTCCCTCCATCTCCATAAGCTTTCTGCCTTTTGGGAACTGTAGGTCTCCCTGCAGAGAACTGATCACAAAGATAAATCTCCTGTCTCTGTCTCAGCAAACTCAGAAGTCTGGATCCTCATCACCAGAGTGAGAGAGAGACGTGAAGAAACCTTTGTTTCATGGCATGGTTACTCTTTCATGATTTGTGTGAATTCTCTCGTAGGATCTTCAGCCTGGAGAAGAGAAGGCTCCAGGGAGACCTTCCGGCACCTTCCAGTACCTAAAGGGGCTACAGGAAAGCTGGAGAGGGGCTTTGGACACGAGTGTGTAGGGATAAGACAAGGGGCAATGGCTTTGAACTGAAAGAGAGTAGACTTCAGTTACATATAAGGAATAAATATTTCACAATGAGGGTGGTGAGGCACTGGAACTGGTTGCCCAGAGAAGCTGTGGCTGCCCCATCCCTGGAAGTGTTCAAGGTCCTGGTTGGATGAGGCTTTGCGCAACCTGGTGTAGTGGAGGGTGTCCCTGCCCATGGCAGGGGGGTTGGAATTAGGTGATCTTTTGGTGGACGAGAAGCTCAATATGAGCCGGCAATGTGCTCTTGCGGCCCAGAAGGCCAACCGCGTCCTGGGCTGCATCAAGAGGAGCGTGGCCAGCAGGTCGAGGGAGGTGATTCTCCCCCTCTACTCTGCCCTCGTGAGACCTCACTTGGAGTATTGCGTCCAGTTCTGGAGCCCCCAACATAAGAAGGACATGGACCAGTTGGAGAGGGTCCAGAGGAGGGCCACGAAGATGATGCGAGGGCTGGAGCACCTTTCCTATGAGGACAGGCTGAAAGAGTTGGGGCTCTTCAGCCTGGAGAAGAGGAGGCTCCGGGGTGACCTTATAGCGGTCTTCCAGTACCTCAAGGGGGCCTACAAGAAAGATGGGGAGAGGCTGTTCAGGAGGGCCAGCTGTGATAGGACAAGGGGTAATGGTTTTAAAATAGAGGGAGGTAGATTCAGGTTGGATATTAGGAAAAAATTTTTTACCATGAGAGTTGTAGAACACTGGAACAGGTTACCCAGAGAGGTGGTGAATGCTCCATCCCAGGAGACGTTCAAGGCCAGGTTGGATGAGGCCCTGAGCAACCTGATCTAGTTGGAGATATCCCTGTTCCTTGCAGGGGGGTTGGACTAGATGACCTTTGAAGGTCCCTTCCAGCCCTAACCATTCTATGATTCTATGATCTTGAAGGTCCCTTCCAACACAAACCATTCTGTGACTCTGTGATTCTACTTCCATCCTGGGAAACAGTGCAACCCTCTGTCATCAAAGCAGAGTGCAGCATCCGCCAGCCCGTGTACCTCTTCCCGACCACGCTGGCTATTGCAGAGCTTGGTGTGTCTCTGTCTACACTCCGCAGAGGGATGAGTGTGCTCCTCTTTGATTCACAGGAGATCAGGTTTGTTCCCTGCCTCACCCAGATGTTCTTCACTGCTCTGGGCCATGGCCTTCAACTGCTTCATGGCCATCTACAACCCCTTGCAGCATGCAAAGATCCTGACCAAGACCAGGATAGGTGTCATCGGGTTGGGACTCATGGTGAGGAGCATTAGCCTCTTGGTCCCCTTGCCGATACTTCTGAAGAAGCTGTCCTATGCAGGTCTCACGTGCTGCCTCACTTCTTCTGTTTGCACCCCAACTTACTCCAACTGCGCTCTGCAGGTATCAAGATGAACACTATGCATGGCTTATTTGTTGTCCTGGCAACTTTTGGCCTAGACTTGCTGTCTATCATCCTGTCCTATGTCATGATCATTAAGACTGTGCTGAGTGTCACCTCCAAGAAGAGCATCTCAACACTTGCGTCTCTCATATCTGTGCTCTTTTAATTCGTTATATCCCGATGATTGGCTTGTCTTGGGGTACCGGTTTGGGAAACCTGCCTCTCCTCTATGTCCTCATGGCCAATATCTACCTGCTTGTACCCTGTTTGTTATGGTGTAAGAAATAAACAGATCTGCAGAGGGATACGCAAACTTCTCACTCCAAGAAGGCACTGATGTAGGACACAGAAGACCCAAGAGGTTTTGTGTATGGTAGAACAGCAGATGAATAAAAGTTCAGATACTCTCTACTCCACCCTGTCATCCGTTTGGCTGCTGAGGATCCTGAACCTTTAAGCTCTTTTCACGCAGCAGATGAAGCATACGCTGTTTCTAGGCCCATGGCATTTTCTTTGCTGTATAAAGAAGTGCTGCAGTATCTACAGTCTTCTACACGTTCCTGGTCAGTATTGCAGGAGCTGTTACTGCCTGAGGTTCCTAAGCTAATGGCTCTTCTTTTTAGACAAGGAGGACACAGCAATGGAGCTGTGAGGGTCAAGGTTTCCCACCTTCAGCACAGCACTGGCTCAGCAGGACCCAGAGCTCCTACCAGAATGAGGGAGTTGATCCTCCTGGCCAGCACTGCCTGGGCAGGTATCTGCAGGGAAAATCTAATGCTTCCGAAATGTGCTCAGCCATCTGGCCTCTAGTACATCAGCGTGCACTGGAGCAGAGATCTACGTCTGTGCAGCAGCTGTTTATTCAAGCTTTTGACACCTGCAGCCAGGCTTGCTAAGGCTGTGAAGTGTCTGAGGACCTGGGTGTATGGCAAAGCCCCCTCGTTCCAGCCAGGTGACACTTCCAGCACCAACAAGACATGCCTGAAAGCTGTGATCATGCTGCTGGCGCTGAAAGTCACCAGATCTTTCGCTTCGCAGGGCCTGTAACCAGCCCACTCTGGGGTGCTGCAGAGTCACAGCAGCTGGGATGGTTGATCTGCTCTGCCTGGACCAGCCACTTAATGGCTCCATGCAGACGCCCAACAGAAACGGAGCCTGTGCAGCACCACTGGGCTCGCAATACCATCCAGTGGTAATGGGAGCAGAATTCCATGCAACGAGGGTTCAGGTCAGATCCCCAGCTGCTGGGAGTGGGTGCAGCTCAGCCACTGCACCGCAGTTCCACCATGCCCCAGTACAGCAACAAGAGTGCCAGCTCCCACCAGGGACTCCTGAAACGAGGTGCCTCCATGGGCACTGGGTTTAAGCCCCTATCACCCAGGAGGAGATCTCGTCAAGACAGAGCCTGGAGAAGAGTGGCTCAGATCACCCAAAAGCCCATAGTTGCCATTGGTTTCACCCCAGAATATCCTGCCTGCTCCCTATACCTCTCTCTGCTTCCATTTCCATTTCTTCGAAGAGGATGGCTTTGGCATGAGGTTAGAAACCAGAGAGGTGAAGCAGTGCCATGCACTTAGAACGAAACGCAGTCACCGGCAGCAGCCCTGCTGTGCCCAGGGCTCTACATCAAAGGCCAGTGCCTTCCTCACAGGTCTGCAGCATCTACCATCCCAGGAGGGGCTGAGAAGGGCCAAAATAAATCCTGCCTTCTTTTTCCCTTACAGAAAGCTGTCATTACTGAGAACAAGCAAGGAATACTGGTATTTACTGAACTCTAAATTGGCACATGAATGCCCAAGGGAAATTACAGAAAACCAGCAAAAAATACCCTACGTGTTCCAAGTCCTGCTGAGACCTGACTGGTCATCAGTGATAAAATTTCACTGATGTGACCCAAAGAAGATAAGCACTGGGTCTGACAAACCTTCATGGGTTTGTATTCCATATACCTACCACCACAGATGTATTCCATATACCTACCACCATGCAGCAAGAGTTGCTTCAAACTCCTTCCTTTGAGAGCCACTTCTGTAGGACTTGTGATCCAAATCAGAGCTTATCACATTCAGGTGCTACCAGGCCTTGTGGTGGTTCTGTGTGTTGGGGCTGTGGTACACCCAGAAGCTCGTTACACCAAAAGGAAGCACACCTTCTACGTGGAGCCAAGAATTTATTGTTATTGCAATTAATGTTTGTTTTAACAATCTCATCAAAACACAGGAGACAGTTGCTATCAGTCCAGTGGCTGACCTAGTGCCATCTGCAAGCTTTGAGAGTTCACTGTGCGCTCCCTCGTCCAGGTCACTGGTGACAAGGCAGAATAAAATCAATAGTAGCAGAGATCCCCTGGGGAGGCCACTGCTGACTCGCCTCTGGACTGAAAACGACCTACCCTTACTTCACCAACTTCCCATCCCTAGAAGAGAGCTTCCTCCAATCCCCCTCCAAAGGAATTCCATTGAAAGCGTTTAGTCAAAGGCTTTTGGGCATCCATGTGTATTATGGCCACAGGATCCCTCCAGCTGGAGCTGCACTCACAAACGTCCAGCGGATCATCGTGGCAGGTTCCCCCTTGCAGTAGCCTGGATGACTTTGCAAGAGCTTTACCTGTACGTGTTTACCAGTTTGTGTCCACCCACACGCTTCGTGACTTCATCCATTCTGGCAGGTGAAGTGGAAGGGATGATCCACCCTGCAGCACCATGACCATTTGCAAGAGAGTGATGCATCCTGCCCAGCAGCTCTGCAGCTTCACACCTGAGCTCCTTCCAGACACTAAGGTGAACGACACCTGGTCCTGGGAGTTAGTGGTATTTAACGGGTATTTCTTTGAGGTAAGCCCTCCTCCATATTTAGTTCTAACTGATCAAGATCCTCTAATCCATTTGCTAGGAAGAAAGTGTCAGGTATAGAAATCCAATACAAATAATTCACTGAACTTCTCTGCTCTGGCCCTGTCACCTCTGAGTATGCTTCTCACCTTTGGTCACCAATGGTCCACCAGTTTCCTAGCTGGATTCCTGCTTTTGATGCATTTAGAGCACGTTCTGCTGACAGAGCATCCTTTGCATGCTGCCCTTTCCATCTCTTAAACTCCTGCTTTTGATTGACCTGTCACTTTTTATGGACATTGCATGTAGGCAGGCTTCCTACTTCTCAAGGACTCCTGGGCTGCTGGCCATGGCCAGGTCAGGCCAGTCTTTGACACAGGAGCCTGAGGAGGCCTTTGCGAATGGGCTTGTTTCTCATGCTGTAGATGATGGGGTTCAACACAGGTGGCACAAAAAGATAGACATTGGCCATGAGCACGTGGCTGAAGGGTGCAGCGTTCTTCCTGTACCGGTGTATGATGGACAGACCGACCATGGGGACATAAAAAATGAGGACAGCACAGAAGTGAGAGACACAAGTGTTGAGGGCTTTGGTCTGCTCCTCTCTGGAGGTGATGCCCAGCACGGCCTTGATGATCATGGCATAGGAGAAGGCGATGAGCACTGAGTCTAGGATCACGAACAGCACCAGGGTCAGGCCATATAGACTGTTCAGGGTGGAATCTGTGCACGCCAGCCGTATCATGTCCTGGTGCAGGCAGTAAGAGTGGGACAGCACGTGGGACCTGCAGAACGGCAGTCGCGTGAGCAGGCAAATAAGTGGGAGCAGTGTCAGAGAGCGACAGACCATCCCCAGCCCAATCTTTGCAACCCTGGCACTGGTGAGGATGGAGGAGTATCTCAGTGGGCTCCAGATGGCCACATAACGATCAAAGGCCATGGCCAGAAGCACCGAGGACTCCATGAAGGCATGGATGCAGAACATCTGGGTGAGGCAGACCGGGAAGCTGATCTCTCTGGTGCCAAACCAAAAGACGCGCAGCACTGTGGGCAGGGTGGACAGAGTCAGGCCCAGGTTCGTGGTGGCCAGCATCGAAAGGAAGTAGTACATGGGCTGGTGGAGCCTTTGATTTGCCTTCACGGTCAGCAGGATGGTGCCATTTCCCAGCATTGTGAGGAGATACATCAGACAGCAAGGGAAGAAAACCCAGCGGTGGAAACGAGCCATCCCAGGAATGCCTGTCAGCAGGAAAGCCAGGATGTGGCTGCTGTTCCCTGGGGACATGCTTGCTCTGTGCTGCCCTGCCTGCTTAAAGACTCGGTTTTCATTAGCAATTCAAAGGTAATGCATGATTAGATTTCGAAGGGCAATGAAAACGATGAGTCTGGTGCCTCGGCGTGAAGATCTCACTTCTTTCCTCCTCCTTGAAGATATGCCAGAACAGGGATAAGCACTTTGCAGCACTGGTTCAGTTCTTTTTCCTGCCTTATTTTTCCCCAGGCTCCTCACCTGTAAAGGCAATAACATCACCACTCATTGCACTGGTGCTACATCCCTCCCAGGACATTGCTACAGCCTCTTCTGTCAGTCGCTGTCAGCAGCATCACCATCCTTCCCTGGTCTCTGCTTCCACGTGAGTCCTTCTCCAGCTCTCTACATTGATTCTGTGAAAAGCTGTAGCTCCATGGACTGGTTTGGGTTGGAGGGGACCTTAAAAAAAAATCATTCAGTTCCAACCTCCCTGCCAGGGCCAGGGACACCCTCCACTACACCAGGTTGCTCCAAGCCCCATCCAACCTGGCCTTGAACACTGCCAGGGATGGGGCAGCCACAGCTTCTCTGGGCAACCTGTGCCAGTGCCTCAGCACCCTCAGAGGGAAGAATTTCTTCCTTAGATCCCATCGAAATCTCCCCTCTTTCAGTTTAAAGCTGTTATCCCTTGTCCTGTTCCTACAGACTCTTGTGAAAAGCCCCTCTCCAAATTTCTTGTAGGCCCCTTTATGCACTGGACAGCTGCTTCCCCTCTGTCCCCAGCCCTTTCCACATCTCCACACCTGATGCACGCAGCCTCACCCCATGCACTTCCATGCAGGACACTGCAGGAGCACAACAGTCCCTCTCATCATCCTTGCTCCTTTGGGCTGCCCTCCCCTTGCCCGTGGGCTGTTGCAGCAGATGGCAGATGCCCATTTCCCCTCCCAGGCTGTGCCTCCAGCCTGTTGTCCCTCCTTGCTTGCAGGTACCAGCCTGCCCAGCCAGCTCCCTCAGCTTGCTTGCTGGATTTCAGATTTTCATCTTTCCCCCTGGGCAGGATGCCCTCTCTGGAGCTCTGCAAACCACCATCCCCTGCCCAGCTGCTGAGTTCAGACCGTGGCTTGGCTGTTGGCAGATACGGTCCTGCTGGTCCTCCTGTGCTCCACCTGCACCCTGTGCTATCTCCTAACCCACCCTCCAGGGGAAGGGCAAAAGGCTGCAGTTTTCTCCCTGGGATGTGTCCGTGCAGCACCCTGCATCGTGGGACTGTGCTCCTTCACCAGGGTCACCGGGAGCCATGAAACAGCAGCAATTACTGGAATTTACGTCACCCATTCCGACCCCTGAGGGGACACGTCACTCCTTGCAAGTGTAAATTTGGTAAGGCATTGGCAAACTGAGAGCATTATTTTTTCCCTTCAGAGATTATTTACTGTTCTGATGGTTGTTGCCATTACCACAGCTCTTACCCATAGCCCATCCAGCTATTCCAAGCGACAGGCATTCCGGGCAGCGGGTGTTAGTGATACCCACAGCAGCCATCACTCAGCAGCAATGTTGCTATTGCAGCTCACAGTTACGGGTAAAATCGGGCAATGTGTGCACAGAACCAGCTCTCCTTTCTTTTACAGAGCTGCCAGCCAAGGGCTGCCAGTCCACAGCCCACAGATACCGCAGGGAAATACAGTGCTACGGGAAATATAAATCATAAAAGAAAAGTTGTGCTTAAGGGGCTTAAGCTTTGAGTACAGAGACTGTACCTTTTAGTTTGTAAGCTAAAAAAAAAAATAATTATAAACTGCTCCTCTAACCTGTGCTAATTATTTGCTTGGCTTGTCTGCTGCTCTTTGCAGGGACTGCAGTGGCTGATGTGGAAGTTAAACTTTTCCAGCCCTCAGCACTCAAGGAATTCAGGCTCCGTCTGTCTACATAAACAGGGAACATGGCTTTATTTAGTTGGTGGGCATGAGGCTAAACTCGTTAGTGTACTGTGAAAAATGGAATTAGTCTATTTCCAATCCCCCTACTTCTCAGACAAAGCTCCAGACATCTGTGCCTTCCCTCTTCCCTTCACCAGCTAAATAATTGGCTTGATAAGTTAAATCAGCAGACAGCTTCCCAGCTCTAATTATCTTCAACATGAAAATATAGATTAATGTATTTGAGTCTTGGTGTACAGACTTGAACGGGTACCTCTTCCTTGTAATCTATAAATGTGCTTTGGCTATCCTGCAAAACCAAAAAGATTGCTTTGTTCACTCTGTGCATCATGGACTGATCTGACCTGGGTAAATATTCCTTGAACTGGGAAGAGTCCCATCCTCCATCCCTGGGGCTGCCCCGGAGGCTGGGCATCCTGCCCCCTCAGTGCCCCTCCACGTCGCCTTGATTGCTCCACCGTGAGGGTGATGAAGGAATGTTCCTCACCTGCTCCTCCCATCCTCCTTTTATTTTTGTCCTCCTTGAGACATGTAAGCGATGTGTCTGCACACAGGGAAAGGATGAGCTTCCACAGCCTGGCTGGGTGCTGCGCCATGGGGGAGGAGCGGGCACTCTGGCTCTGGCGGATGCTCAGCTTCTGCCCAGAGGGGTGAACACGGAGCCTCAGACAGAGCATAATCTCTCTCGGTCGTGCTTCCCAGCACCATCTGTCAGGTTCTCAGTGGACCAGAAGATCCAGTTCTCTCAGGGCCAGAGGAACTGGTTGGCCACCTCCACATGTGCTCAGCACCAGCCACCTCAGAGACGGGAGCAAAGCATCATCCCATCAGCAGATGGGGCATAATCTGTGTTGTGTGAAAGATCCCATGAAAAAACACAGTTCTTAAAGCTTGGCTTCAGAGCTTTAAATCCTGTCTGAAATATAACACTGGGTGTTACACTCTACAGAAATGTCCACTCCCTGCTCCAAATATCAGCAGCTGCATCCCTCCAGTGTCCCTGTGCCCCAGGCTGTGGAAAACACTGAGAGGAGACAATGTGGTGAGGAAGAAATAAGGACAGATGATGAAGATGTGGATAGAAAAACAGGCAGCTAAACAGTGTGCTGGCAATAACTGCCTGGGTGGTGGGTGACAGGTTTGGAGCACGTACTGATTTTGGCTGGGATAGAGTTAGCTTTCTTCATAGTAGCTCATAAGGTGCTATGTTTTGGATTTGTGAGCAAATAGTGTTGAGAAAACACCAATGTTTTGTTTATTTCTGAACAGCACTTACACAACATCAAGGTCTCTTCTGTTTCTCACCCTGCCCCACCAGCAAGTAGGCTGGGGGTGCGCAAGGAGTTGAGAAGGGACACAGCCAGGACCCCACTGACCAAAGGGATACTCCATACCATGACATCATGCTCAGCAATAAAAAAGGCGGGGAGGAGGAAGGTGGGGGCATTCACTGAACAGCTGTGAGGTTAAACCACAACAGAGGGAGACAGATGGAGAGTGCAAAAGAGCTGCAGGAATGCACAGTGATAGATAGACAATCCAGCTGTGAACCAAAGCCACCCTTTATCACCAAATCTGAACAGAAAATGACCCATCCCAAATTAAAACATCAACAAGGAAGCAAGACTGACATGGAAGCACATTGACCCTTCAGATGCCCTTACCTCTGTTTGGCTGAAGTCCTTAGGCAGAAGATGCAGGAAAAAAAAGAGAGCCCAAGCCTGCCTGAGCACCCCGCATGCCAAGGAAGCTGTCTGTTTTTATAACGCCTGTGTGAACTCTCAGCAGCAATGACAGTCACCTGGGAGCTGCTGCAGGGGCTGAGGACATGAAATGCAAACCAGCTGCACAGTGCAGGAAGGTGATGGTGATCCCTTTCGTACCTCGAGCTGCCACCACTGGGCAGCAGCGAAAGGGTAAATGCTGCGAGAGGGAACATGAGGGTCATAAACGTTTGGGAAATGCTGCTCAGAGTTCCAATGGAAAAAAAAAAATTAATTTTCACTAGGCTTTTCTTCCCTTTTAAAATAGAACTGTGAAGTTTTAAAATGTTAAACATTGAATAAAGTCAATTATTTGCCCCAAGTGTAGGTTTTGGCTCCGGGTAAAACTGCTGCTCTGCACCTGCCAGCTAGATCTGAAGGTAAGAAAGAGATGCTGGAAGCATCTGCTTAGATTTCATCACTGGATTTGGGGCAAAATAGAGTGCATCTTTAGATCTTTGCACCCCTAGAAAAATACACACATCCCTGCCAAGCCTTGAGTGCAAAAGTGGTGTCTCACTCTTCTGTCTCTGTGTGATTGAGAAGATGTAAGTTCTTCCATTGCAAAATTTTTGGGAGAGAGTGTTGGGAAAGGGATGGAGAGAGGATGGTGCAGGGCCTACGGGCTCAGCACATATCTGCATGGGTGGAGGTTGAGCTCCTGCTTTTTGGCCACGCAAAAGCACTTTTACACAGTGACAAACACGTAATTTTTCAAACATCAGCCGTGAAATCCAAATAAACCCTTTTAAAGATACATACATTTTGTTTTCCCCACGTTATGGATAGGACAACTAAAACAAAGAGGCAAAACAGAAAAATCTAAGGCCAGGGCTAGTGTTTGTGGAGTGCTTTGCCGGAATGTTGTCCCAAGGTGCCAACGGAAAATGGTTCAGCAATGATTCAAGCACGGGTCATGCCCGACAGTGCCCGCCTCTCAGCTGCATTCATTGCAGCCATGTACCTGAGCTCACTGCCTGGGGCAGACTCAGACATGCAGAAAGGGCCAAGACACACAGTCTCGCCTTTCTTCCCCACTGCAAGGAGATCCTTCTCTCTGGTGTTGTCCAGCACTGAGAATTTCATATATGTAAGCCAAAAATTATTAATAAAGCCAATAGAAACTTCCCAAACAAAACTGTCCCAAAGCAAAGCACTCCACTCCATGGAAAGAGGTTCCTCCCTGGAAGACGTGGGACAGAGGGAGAACAAAGCTGGTTGATTGTTTGAGACACGACCAGGCAGCACATGGCCAGTACGTGGGGAAAGTGGTAGGGGTGCCGAGTAGGACGGGGTGAGCTTATCTGCAAAAAGGTCTCCATCCGAGCAGGTGTTTGCAGTGCTCGCGGCTGCGGTGGTCTGTGCAGCTCTGAGCACTGCTGCAGAAGTAACGGGAAAGCTTTGGAGTGCATCTCGGTGACTTGCTCCATGTCTGTCCCTGCAGATGCAACCTGGAGGACCACCACAGCCACCCGCTGCAGAAAGGCTGCCATGGCCACGGGGTGCGTGGCTGAGCCCCAAACCATGGCAGGATTTGGGTAAGCTTAATCGTCACTCGGCAACCCTGCAGAAGCTGGGTGGTCTCTAGGAGGTGACTCTCCCATTTGTGGTCTCTCACATAACAGGAGGGACTATGCCCTGTGGAGAGATGGTGCTCTGCTTTCTGGGGACCAGCGTGTCCTCCCGGTCATTCGCACATCTCTGATGTATGGACAAACCATAGAATCACAGCATGGATTGGGTTGGAAGGGACCTTAAAGATCATCCAGTTCCAACCCCCCTGCCATGGGCAGGGACACCCTCCACTACACCAGGTTGCCCAAAGCCCCATCCAACCTGGCCTGGAACACTGCCAGGGATGGAGCATCCACAGCTTCTCTGGGCAACCTGTGCCAGTGCCTCACCACCCTCAGAGGGAAGAATTTCTTCCTTGGATCTCATCAAAACCTCCCCTCTTCCAGTTTAAGTCCATCACTCCTTCTCCTATCACTGCACGCCCCTGTAAGCACACAGGTGATGCTTCTCCAGTCCCGGTCAGTCACCGCGGTTTGAGCACGGATTTGTCAAAAGCACACTGAGGGCCATGATGTTTGTTCCTGCACAGCGGGTACGTGGGTCTGTAGTGCAGGAATTCTGGATTTCTGTGGGATGGGGCATAGGGGCCTGTCTGCACAGCAGTGGCCATTCGGCCTGGACAAAGAAAGATTGAGGGAGACATGATAAAAGGCTGTCAACAAAACCAAAAAAAATAAAAAAAGGGGATAATTTGGTTTCTGAGTTCACTTTGTACCAGACAGTAAGAACTCCCGCACTTCTGGCCGGGTGAGTCTTTGAAATATGAAAGAGAAACTCTGAAACATTATCCCTGCCCCTTCTGGTTTGGGATGGAAAATGAGCACGTCTGGTTTTCTTACTGAAGGCAATTTGGGCTGGAAGGGCACTAAACAGAGGTGGGAGGAGGAGAGGGGGCGGAAAGAAGGAAAGATGAGTCAGCTCAGCTATGATAAGTCACTCCAGAGTTCCAAACCTTCATTTCTCCAAAGTTACCAAGCGGGGTGGATCACAAATCTCTTAATCTCCAAGTGATTTTTCTCAAGGTTTTTGAAGCAGTTGCCATGACATCCAATTTTGCCAGTGACACAGGAAAAAAGTTGTGGTCCTGTTCCCAGGCAGCCCTCGCACAACACGGCTCATGGAGAACAGCCAGCAGAGCTGGCCCCATCCCTCGGGTCTCACCCATGGGATTGCTTCTGGCTCCACAGATCACAGCCCTCTCCTATTGGCACTCTGAAAACGATCCCCCTTGTTTCACAGGCAGAGAGATTTTCTGTCCAAAGATCTCCATAACATCACGGGCGGTGTAAAAAGCCGCCAGAAATGGTTGCTGCAGGAGCAGGAGCCATTAGGCAGCTTGGGTATCTCCATGTCGTTTCTTGGAGAAAACGACGTCCGTATTTACTTATCCTCCTTTTTCACTCTGAGGGTGCTGAGGCACTGGCACAGGTTGCCCAGAGAAGCTGTGGCTGCTCCATCCCTGGCAGTGTTCAAGGCCAGGTTGGATGGGGCTTTGGGCAACCTGGTGTAGTGGAAGGTGTCCCTGCCCGTGGCAGGGGGGTTGGAACTGGGTGATCTTTAGGGTCCCTTCCAACCCTAACGATTCTGTGATACTATGATTCTAAATGCAACCAAGCATTCCGGTCACCAGTGGGGTTCCCCAGGGCTCAGTGCTGGGTCCAGTTCTGTTTAACATCTTTATCAATGACCTGGATGAGGGGATTGAATGTACCCTCAGTAAGTTTGCGGACGACACCAAGCTGGGAGGCTGTGTCGATCTGCTCGAGGGTAGGGAGGCCCTTCAGAGGGATTTGAACAGACTGGATCGTTGGGCTGAGGCCAATGGCATGAGCTTTAATAAGGCCAAGTGCAGAGTCCTTCACTTGGGGTATAAAAACCCCAAGCATCGCTATAGGCTCGGGGAGGAGTGGCTGGAGAGCTGCCTGGCGGAGAAGGACCTGGGGGTGTTGGTTGACTACCGGCTTGATATGAGCCAGCAGTGTGCCCAGGTGGCCAAAAAGGCCAATGGGATACTGGCATGCATCAAGAATAGTGTGACCAGCAGGAGCAGGGAAGTGATCCTGCCCCTGTACTCGGCACTGGTGAGGCCGCACCTGGAATATTGTGCCCAGTTTTGGGCCCCTCGCTTTAAGAGAGATATTGAGCTCCTGGAGCGGGTCCAGAGAAGGGCGACTAAACTGGTCAAGGGGCTGGAAAATAAAACTTATGGGGAGCGGCTGAGGGAGTTGGGGCTGTTTAGCCTGGAGAAGAGGAGGCTGAGGGGAGACCTGATTACAGCCTACAAATACTTGAGAAGGGATGGTGGGGAGGTGGGGGAAGGGCTCTTTACATTAGTGTTGGGTGATAGAACAAGAGGAAATGGGCATAAGCTTAGTCAGGGGAGATTCAGGTTGGATGTTAGGAAGTATTTCTTCTCTGAAAGGGTTGTCAGCCACTGGAATAGGCTGCCCAGGGAGGTGGCTGAGTCCCCATCCCTGGATGTGTTTAAGAATAGGGTGGATGAGCTACTTGAGGATATGGTTTAATGGGGATTAGGGACGGTTGGACTCGATGATCTCTAAGGTCTTTTCCAACCTAGAAATCTATGAAATCTATGAATCTTTTACAAAATCAGAACAAGCACATTACCATCCGTCTCCATTCCAAGTAGTGCGGGGAAAGACACCCAACACATCGCACGGATGGCTGGATTTTGCCATGTTTGTGCCCCGACCCCACCAGCTGCAAGACCTGTCTGCTGAGATGCTCCAGAGGCACAAAGTCGTGCCTCACGCTGAGCACAGCCCCACCGGGGGCACCACAGGGTCAGTTTAAGAGCAATTTCGGCTCATGCTAAAAAGTGAACTGAGGTTTTTTCCTGTTCCTGTTACTGTCGTGCGTGTGGGGGATCGGGAGGGACAAAAATAATTATTGCCTAACAGCCCTCCAGTTAGCCTGCTCCGTAGGCTGACATCAAACTTTGAATAAGAATTCCTTCAAAGGCGCTGGGATTTCATCCATTCATTATATTTTTAAGCAGGAGCTTTTAAGGTTTCATTTCCAGGCAATATGCCACGGCAGTTAGTGAGAGGGTTTCACCCTGGAGAAAACCCAAAAGCTTCTCTCATACGCACAACACACCCCACCGCATCTTCCGTTGCACTGACGCCATTAATCATCCCGGCGCAGATATTAGACTAATTATTTTTCTTAATACGTGTAAGAACTGCACGCAACACCTGTTAGGAGATAAATAGATTTCATGTCCCGTCCCACCGTTCGCAGAGCTGGGGGCTGCGCTTGGCGGGGCCGCGGGAGGGCAGGCTGCTGGAGGAGGGGTGACGTCTCCCAGTGGCTGGGCAAGAGCGGGCGACGCAACCACAGGGCACAAGTCTTTTCTAATTTGTGTAATTTCACACTATTTCCTGATTCTTTTCCTACCCACTTTAACAAGAAGTGATCCTCCTCTCACGCAACCTATTCCGTGATCAGTTTGTGCTGTTGTGGAAATTCCCGTCCTTCCTTTCCAAAGCAACACGCTGTGCTCATCCATCAAAGGTTTGCTCTGCTGTCTCAGCTTTGAGAGAAGCTGCCATGAAAGAGGAGAACAATCCATCAGCAGCCTGTTAGCGTGAGCTTCCCATCCCTTCAGGGCTGCACGATCTGCGCGTTCCCTTCCAACCCAAACCATTCTATGATTCTATAGAATCATAGAATCATAGAATCGTTAGGGTTGGAAGGGACCTTCAAAGGTCATCTAGTCCAACCCCCCTGCAAGGAACAGGGATATCTCCAACTAGATCAGGTTGCTCAGGGCCTCATCCAACCGGGCCTTGAACGTCTCCAGGGATGGAGCATCCACCACCTCTCTGGGCAACCTGTTCCAGTGTTCTACAACTCTCATGGTAAAAAATTTTTTCCTAATATCCAACCTGAATCTACCTCCCTCTATTTTAAAACCATTACCCCTTGTCCTATCACAACTGGCCCTCCTGAACAGCCTCTCCCCATCTTTCCTGTAGGCCCCCTTGAGGTACTGGAAGACCGCTATAAGGTCACCCCGGAGCCTCCTCTTCTCCAGGCTGAACAGCCCCAACTCTTTCAGCCTGTCCTCATAGGAAAGGTGCTCCAGCCCTCTTATCATCTTCGTGGCCCTCCTCTGGACCCTCTCCAACTGGTCCATGTCCTTCTTATGTTGGGGACTCCAGAACTGGACACAATACTCCAAGTGAGGTCTCACGAGGGCAGAGTAGAGGGGGAGAATCACCTCCCTCGACCTGCTGGCCACGCTCCTCTTGGTGCAGCCCAGGACGCGGTTGGCCTTCTGGGCCGCAAGAGCACATTGCCGGCTCATATTGAGCTTCTCGTCCACCAGTACTCCCAAGTCCTTCTCCTCAGGGCTGCTCACGATCCATTCTCCGCCCAGTCTGTATTTGTGCCTGGGATTGCCATGACCCAGATGTAGGACCTTGCACTTGGCCTGGTTAAACTTCATGAGGTTGGTACGGGCCCACCTCTCCAGCCTGTCGAGGTCCCTCTGGATGGCATCCCTCCCTTCCAGCGTGTCGACGGCACCACACAGCTTGGTGTCATCGGCGAACTTGCTGAGGGTGCACTCCATGCCACTGTCCACGTCACCGACAAAGATGTTGAAGAGGGCCGGGCCCAACACGGACCCCTGAGAGACGCCACTCGTGACCGGTCTCCACATGGACATCGAGCCGTTGACCACTACTCTCTGAGTACGGCCATTGATCAATTCCCTATGATGCAATTCATAGGGATTCAGGGGTTTTCTGTCATTTCTAAACTAGACCTGAACCAAATCCTGGCTGTGCAGACTATAATTCCTAAGAAGTGAGGGGACATCAAGAGCCCCTCATGGGGGTTAGGCCTGGACCAGCCTCATGGTCACAGCCTTTCTGCTAACCACATTCCCCAGCTGTGAGGGACATCTTACTCCAGTTTTCCACCTTGAATTATTGTGATGTCACCACAAGGATTGGAAATTGTGTTATTCTGTATGCCAGAAAAGCAGACTAAAGCCTCCACCAGCCCTGCATCATGTCCTCTCGGTGCTGGCCCTCACCGACCTTGGGCTGTGTCTCTCCACCATGCCAGGGGTGCTGCGGTCCTTGCTCAGGGCGATTAGCCTGTACCCCCACGTGTCTCAGCTATTCCTTTTCTGCTCCCTCACCTTCCTGGAGTCAGCAGTGCTTTTTGCCTCAAGCCTTGACAGGCTGATGGCTCTCTGCCCTCCACAGAGATGTACAACCATGCCAACAACCGTGAGGGTAGCCAAACACAGGGCTGATGCACCCACAGAGGAGCATAGTCCTGATCATACCCCAGTCCTCCATCTCCTCTGGCTGCCTGGTGACCACGGAGCACCTCGTCCCATCCTCTTTGCCTCCATCCCGCAGTGAACTGGCTGCCCTTCAGAGAAATGGCATTCAACAGCATCTGTGTCCCGGACCTCATTTTCTTCACCATAGGTTCAGATCTCCTCTTCATTTTGTTGTTCTCCATCGTGGTCCTCGTGAGACCTCTCAGCACTGCCTTCACAGACGAGGGTCTGAAGGTTGTGTGGCCTCAGTCTTCTACATAGAAACACAGAATCATGGGATGGTTCGAGTTGGAAGGGACCTTAAAGATCATCTAGTTCCACCCCCCCTGCCATGGGCAGGACACCCTCCACTACACCAGGTTGCCCAAAGCCTCATCCAACCTGGCCTGGAACACTTCCAGGGATGGGGCAGCCACAGCTGCCCTGGGCAACCTGGTCCAGTGCATCATCACCCTCAGAGGGAAGAATTTCTTCCTTAGATCCCATCGAAATCTCCCCTCTTTCAGTTTAAATCCATTGCCCCGTGTCCTGTCACTGCACACCCTTGTCCAAAGCCCCTCTCCAGCTTTCCTGTAGCCCCTTTAGGCACTGGAAGGTGCTGGAAGGTCTCCCCGGAGCCTTCTCTTCTCCAGGCTGAACAGCCCCAACTCTCCCAGCCTGTCTCCAGAGCAGAGGTGCTCCAGCCCTCGCATCATCTCCGTGGCCCTGCCCTGGACAACAGCTCCAACAGCTCCATGTCCTTCTTGTGTTGGGGACCCCAGAGCTGAACACAGCACTCCAGCGCTTGGGTAGTTCATCCTGAAACAGATTTGGGAAAGAAGCATCCCCATCTTGCACTTTGTGATGGACAACATCTACATCCTCCTCCCAGCCCCTCTTCAGTCCTGCCTTTTACAGCACACAAACAAAGCAGATTTATAAAGGTGCCTTCAACTTGTTTCTTTATGGACTGGATCAAAACAAGCCATAGGTGAGAAAAGCAAGCTCAGAGTGCAGAACCATGGGATAATTCGGGTGGGAAGGGCGTTCTGGGGGTCTGTAGTCTGATGCTCTGTTGAAGCAGGGTCAGCACATGGGCTGCACTGCTGCTGGCTCGACAGCGTTTCCAGGAGCTACACTATTCTCTGTACGAAAACCTGCAGATTTGGCACAGAGGAGAAGCCTCCTGACCCAGGTGAGGTGAAAGATTACAACCCAGGACAACTGTGTCCTCCCTGGTAACTCCTGAAACTTCTATCACAGCCAGGACTCTGCCACGCCAGGTGCTGTAAACAGCAGTGGTTGCGAGTCCCCTTGGGCAAGGAATTTCCAGTCTTGGTTTAAGACAAGATTTAAGAGTAAGATAAACACAGTCCTGACCATTTTTATGCTTTTTTCCTGTTTTGTATAATAAAATAGCTAACAAAAATTGAACTTGTCACCCTTGTCCCAGTGAACAAATAACCAGGCCTGACCCACAGCTTCGCTCCGTGCACCGCGAAGGACCCTCAGATGGGAGGAGGAGGGCCAGGCATGGCAAAGCCCAGATACCCATCAGTGTGGTGGGTTTTGTCTGCAGGGTGACATTGGGAACCGAATGCCCTCAGTCTGGAGAGAGGGGTCTTTGGGACTGTGGGTGCCTGGGGATGAGGTTCTGCTGTGTGCATCAGCATGATAAATCATAGAATCATAGAATCATGGAATGGTTTGGGTGGGAAGGGACCTCAAAGATCATCCAGTTCCAACCCCCCTGCCATGGGCAGGGACACCCTCCGCTACACCAGGTTGCCCAAAGCCTCATCCAACCTGGCCTTGAACACTTCCAGGGATGGGGCAGCCACAGCTTCTCTGGGCAACCTGTGCCAGTGCCTCAGCACCCTCAGAGGGAAGAATTTCTTCCTTAGATCCCATGGAAATCTCCCCTCTTTCAATTTAAATCCATCGCCCCGTGTCCTTTTCCCTTCACAGACCCCGTGCATGCACTGGCAGGGAGTGCACATGAGAGAGCACTGCAGAGTTAAGAAAACTCTGCCTGCAACAGCCTTTGGGAACAAAAAATAACAGGCACAGGCGGATGGCATTGCGTTCGACAGCACGAGCTCCCCTGCCCCCCCGCCCTTCCCCAGCACAGAGACACGGAGACTCTGCAGACGTGGTGCAGGGAGGCATTTATTTGGTGGTTACAGCCTGTCACCACCCAAAGGGCATCTCCTTGTGCTCAGAGGTGCCCGTGGCGGAGCAGGAACTCTTCCTCGCATGGCCGGTCCCGGGATGCTCAGTGGTACTTGCGGGCCAGAGCATGAGCCACGACACCGACCAGCTTCTGCCAGGCAAACTGGCAAGCGGGAGTGAAATCCCTGGCGAAGTGGGACGCCAGGACGATGATTAGGATGTCTCCAAGGAGCTGGAGGAGAAAGAGGAAAACAGGCAGAGTTAGTGCCGCTCGACCCGTTGTGCCGCAGCAGAGCACGGAACAGGGACCGGGCATCCCCGAGCTGGGGCCGAGCTGTTGGACCCACAACCTCTCGAAGAAGCCTCTACGCTCTTGCTGCGTACGACTCCACCAGTCCCACCCTGTCCTGCCATGTCTTTAGCTCTGAACAGCCTCTTCCTTTGTGCAGCCTCTCTGTCTCCCTGGTTTTCCTGCTGCAGACTTCCCTCTGGACCCCCCAGACACCACCCTGCAACCCACAGGCTTCGTCTCCTGTCTCCTGACTTCTCCCTGAGGCCGAATTCCCCTCCTGAAAGGACTCCCACATGCTGCACACTCCTCCTCTTCCTCCTCAGCCCCTCTGCCTCATCCGAGAGGCCATCAGGCTGCTGGTTACGGGGGCTGACGCACTCCCTGTTCCTTGAGGCTGCTACAACAAAATCCTCAGCCTTTCCATAGAAAGCTCTGGATTTTGGGAAAACAATATTTGCTCCATTCTTTGGGAAAAAAAAAAAAATATGAAAGAACGAACCTTGAAACTATTTCCCCCCATTTTTGGGATGCTAAAGCAATTTGGCCTGAGATCCACCCTGCGAAATCCTGGGTCTTTTTTTTTTTTCCACTTCCTCTTTAGGTGTAAATGAAGAAAATGATCCATTTCTATTTAAAAGTGTTGGAGGAGGAGGAAATTGTCCCACCCGGACAGGCAGCCCATGCTGGATAAGACAGAACCCTGCTCTGCTGTTTTCAAGCACGTTAGCTGCTGATCTCGCTGTAGGACCCACGATTTCCTTCAGTGCTCTGCTGGGCTTCCCTCTGCCTCGGACTCCCCCAGCCCATGCTGCACCTCCTCCTGGGCTTCTTTCTTCTGTCCCCATCCCCAGCAGCTCCTTCAAGTAACCAAGTTCCAACCCCTTCTCCTCCCCATTGCTGCCCTGCAAAGGGGATTTTTGAACGTGAAAGCCACCCAGGCCCTTGCCAAGAGCCCTGCACAAGCGATGGTCTCACTTGGGCACTACGCAGGGACTCCACCTCCACCAGCCAAAGAAAGACACCGAGACGGTGTTGTTGGAGGCGACATCCCCGTGCCAAAGCAAAGCGTGGCTTTCCCTGCACGACATAGGGAAGGGGCTGGGACTCAAACGTGGCTCACCCTGAAGTTCTCGGGATCCACGTGCAGCTTCTCGCAGTGCAGCTCGGACAGCTTGGAGTAGGTTGTCTTAATGTTGTCCAGGTTCTTGACGGCTTCCCCGAAGGAGGTGAGCACTTTCCTGCCGTGGGCACGGACCTTGGGGTTGCCGATGATGGCGGTGGGGCTGGAGAGGTTCCCGAAGTTAGCGAAGAACCTCTGGGTCCAGGGGTAGACGATCAGCAGCCTGGGGAGAGACAGAGGGACACAAGCAGGCACACAGACACGTTAATGCTCCCATGATTGCAGTGGCTTTTCTGTCCAGGGTGTAACTGGGAGCTGGACCTACCTGGCCAGGGCCTCAGCACCGCATTCCTCCACGTTGACCTTGCTCCAGACGCTGGTGATGAGCTGCTTCTCTTCGGCTGTCCAGTGCACCATGGTGGCAGGCGGCTTTGCTCGGAGCTGTAGGAGGACACAGATCCCGTAGCTGAGCTGGAGACCCCACGGAGGCTTTTATCCACTGCCGGCAGCTCCTCCCCATCCTGGGCTGTGGGGTCATTGGCTGGGGCCGGGGTGGGGGTCCACACTGGCAGGGGATCGAAGGAGATGGCCAGGGTGTGGCACTCCGAGAAGGGGCCTCTGGTTATCCCGAGCTCAAGAGCTTTATCCCTTCTCCTCCATGCAGGCAGTTCTCCACTTCACCGACCAGATGTGGGCCCCTTTGCAGAGAAAGGGCTGCCCAAGCCGCTGTGCAATAGTCAATCACGATTTAACACATGTCCGTGGGACCCGGCGGGGTGGGAGCTTGTGCCTCGGCTCTCTGCAGTGCTGGGCTCTGCCTCGCCTTGGCCTCTATCAGCAAAACGATCAATACTCCTGCCAAAACGCAGCCAGGGGCAGAGCAACCTAGAAGGGTTTGCCACCAACAAACTATGCAGGTACCTGTGCTGCAGGAGAACTCTGGTCTCCTTGCACCACCAGAAGCTCTGGGCAATGCTGGAGTTATAGAAACACAGAATGGTTTGGGTTGGAAGGGACCTCAAAGACCATCCAGTTCCACCTCCCCTGCCAGGGGCAGGGACACCTTCCACTACACCAGGTTGCCCAAAGCCCCATCCAACCTGGCCTTGAACACTGCCAGGGATGGGGCAGCCACAGCTTCTCTGGGCAACCTGTGCCAGAGCCTCACCACCCTCAATGTAAAAAATTCCTTCCTTAGATCTAATCTAAGTCTCCCCTCTTTCAGTTTAAAGTCATCCCCCCTTGTCCTATCACTACATGTCCTTGTCAAAAGTCGCTCTCCAGCTTTCCTGTAGCCCCCCTGAGTTGCTGGGAAGATGCTCAGGCTTTGCAGCTGAAATGTGCATTAACCCCGTTGTCCTCCTCCTGTAATGGCACTTGACCTTCTTGTTTTACTTTATCCTTTTGGAGCAGGAACAAACTCACCCGGATGTTCTCCCCTCGATGCAGAAGGAGCAGCCAGATGCAGTGCTGCCCGACAGGGAGCAATTATCAAACAAGATCAGCCTTTTCATCCCATTTCTGCTTTCATCCGCATCCATCAAGGGCAGGTGAGATGGGATTTGAACACAAGGTTTGCCACTGCAGGATCTGCCGTGGGGTGAAAAAGCACCTAAAAAGCTCAGCTGAGGGATGTCCAGCCCGGGGGGAGCCCACGGCCTTTCCCTTCGGCACTGCCCGCACAGGACTGCCCTATTTCACATTTCCCCCTGTGCCCAGCCAGGCTGTGCCCAGCCCCCTTTGGCAGGAGGAGATGTTTGGGCTCCACGTGCACAGCTCCCTGGGGACCCCCCCCGAGCACACCGAGGGTGACGCATCCCCCCCAGGAGCAATGCCCCTGCACGAGGGGGCTCTCCTGTTATATCTCCTGCATGAAACCCCAAGAAACACTGTCCTTGCTGAAAGCGCAGGGGCTCTGATCCCCATCCCAAGGCTCCCGGGGCAATCCACTGTCTTCCTGTTGTTTTCCGTAGGGTTTGGATTGGGCTAAGCGAGAGGCGCGGGGTGTTGCCCGACTGGTGACCGGCTCAGAGGTGGGGTGTTCGCACAACCAGGCTGCAGCAGAGCTGAAGAGCCGACCAAACTCCTCTCCAGACATCAGGTCTCCTCCATGGACCACCTCCTGCTAAGTGTCCTCTTGGCTTTTTACTGATAATACCGGAATGGGAGGAAAACGAGTTAAAAGAAAGAAAATACTGAGGGAGATTTTCAGCCTGATGATATATTTTTCCCCCCTTTAGTTGTAGACCTTTTTTTCAATGGAGTAGGGATGAATAATGTTTGTTAGAGTTGCCTACATCTGCCTTTCCCCAAGAAAATTCAGTGCACCCGGGCTGCTGCCCTGGAGCAGGATGATAAATCAGGTCGAGCTCTGCCCGGGTGCACGTGCCAGGGAGTGAACACACGAAGGGAAAATGCCGCCCGTGCCAACCCTCCTGCATCGCCTTATCGGCCCCGCCAGGACCTGCGCCACGCAGCACCGGGCATCGTCCGGGGAGTTGTCAGCTCCTGCAGCGGGGTGCTGCTCATCAAAGCAGCGAGTGGAGAGGACATCCCGTGGGATCCTATGACCAGCAGGGCGAGGGAGGGGATTCTGCCCCTCTGCTCTGCTCTCCTGAGACCCCCCTGCAGCGCTGCCTTCAGCTCTGGGGTCCCCAGCACAAGAAGGACATGGAGCTGCTGGAGCGGGGCCAGAGGAGGCCACGAAGATGATGCGAGGGCTGGAGCACCTCTGCTCTGGAGACAGGCTGGGAGAGTTGGGGCTGTTCAGCCTGGAGAAGAGAAGGCTCCGGGGAGACCTTCCAGCACCTTCCAGTGCCTAAAGGGGCTACAGGAAAGCTGGAGAGGGGCTTTGGACAAGGACATGTAGTGATAGGACACGGGGCGATGGCTTTAAACTGGAAGAGGGGAGATTTAGATTAGATCTGAGGAAGAAATTCTTCCCTCTGAGGGTGGTGAGGCTCTGACACAGGTTGCCCAGGGAAGCTGTGGCTGCCCCATCCCTGGCAGTGTTCCAGGCCAGGTTGGATGGGGCTTTGGGCAACCTGGTGTAGTGGAAGGTGTCCCTGCCCATGGCAGGGGGTTGGAACTGGATGGTCTTTGAGGTCCCTTCCAACCCAAACCATTCTGTGTTTCTGTGATCCTATCTGTTTACTGGGGGGACAGGGACCGGGGTGTCATCCCCCAGCTGGAGCTGGGGACAGAGAGCAAAGCCATGGGCAGTGCCAGGAGAACCATCCCCATCCTGCAGTGCTACTGGGTACAGGGAATGGGAACCCCCATTCCTGCTCCCGGGAAGGGGTACCCCAGCAGGACCCCAACAGCAGGAAGGGCCCTGCCCTCCTCTGCTGTGCTGACCTGTAGGGTCCAACCTGAGCGGTCTGCTCGGCCCATCTCTACCCCCAGGCACCTTGCTGGCAGGAGGAGACCTACTTGTTCAAACAATTCAGTCATTTCTTCCTGAAGTCTGTGAACAATCACGCTCATACGAAAGTCTCTGAATATCTATCATGGAACCTATGAAAAATCATGTAAGAATCTGTTTTTTTGTGACCCTGGACACCTGACCAAGGCACTGCGCTCTGCCCGCCCAGACTCCCTGCAGGGAGGAACGTGGTTTGGGACTTCATACAAATCATCTTCTCAGTGTCTGCCTTGGCACTAGGAGTAAAATGCCTCTTCCTTCGAGTAATGTGTGTGCAAAGAGGGATTTATGGGTCAGAGCGGGCTTTTAATAACCTCCAGTGGGTCAGGGGCAGGCGAGCGGGATGCCCACGGATGTGGGCGAAGCAGGGATAGGACACAGGGCGTCAGAGGTGCTGGATGTACAGCTGTGCCCTCCTTTTTCCCTTTGAAATGGAGCACGTCCTTTCAGCCGAGCATCACTTTTACTGCGTCGTCCGCGGTCGGACGGGGCAGGGTGCTCCCCACGCCAAGAACAAACCCCATCTGAGAGAGCGCTGCTCTCGGACACCCGGAATGCCCGGCGCGTGCCGAGCATCAATGGACACTCGTGTCCAGGAGATCATTAGTAGTCATAGAATCATAGAATCATAGAATGGTTAGGGCTGGAAGGGACCTTCAAAGGTCATTTAGTCCAACCCCCCTGCAAGGAACAGGGATATCTCCAACTAGATCAGGTTGCTCAGGGCCTCGTCCAACCTGGCCTTGAACGTCTCCAGGGATGGAGCATCCACCACCTCTCTGGGCAACCTGTGCCAGTGTTCTACCACTCTCATGGTAAAAAATTTTTTCCTAATATCCAATCTGTCACCACCGTCGGCAGGATCGGGCCCCCCCCCCCGAACTGCCGGATGGGCGGTGCCGGGTGAAAAAGAAGCGCATAAACAAGGTCTGGATGGGTCTTGATAGCAAAATGTTTATCTGAAACCGACCCCCACCCAGCCGGCCACCCGGCCAGTATGAGTCAGCAGGTTCCTTGCAGGCTTTATGCCAGGGACCAGCCAGGGTGGATCGAAGTCTTCCCTGGGTTTATCCTCCCTCAAAAATACGAATCCTCCAAGATCCCCCTGCCTGCAAGAAAACGTGCAGGTCTCACCGTGAAACACCGACTCGTTCCTCGGCGCAAACTTCCCGGAGCGGGACCAGAGGCTGCAGGGCTCTGCCTACCCGGGACTCCGCAAGTGAGGTTTCCAGAGGCGAATCCCACACAAACCCCCCCAAAAAACATGCAGGACAAAGGGGGGTGGTGTTTTCTGGGAGCAAAATGCAGGCTCAAGCTCAGCCCCCCCCCCCAACCTGTGGGTGCCCTGGGTCCCCGTCCCCCCAACCCCTCCAGCCGCTCAGGGAGACACGGACTCAGCGGAGGCTTCACAGGATGAGCTTTATTTGGGTGTCACAAGCTGCCGGGCTCGGAGCAGCATGCCGGATGGCGTGTGACACGCATCCGGAGGACGCTGCCGGGGGCTGTTCTGCTGACACTTTAGTGGTACTTGCGGGCCAGGGCATGGGCCACCGCGCGGACCAGCTTCTGCCAGGCAGCCTGGCACTCGGGAGTGAAATCCTTGGTGAAGTGGGCGGCCAGGACGATGATCAGGATGTCACCCAGGAGCTGGGAGGGGAACAAGAGCATCCTTAGGTTAGCAATGCCCCAAAGCCTGCAGACCCCCACACCAGCACCCGCGTCGGACCCAGGGAAACCTCTGGGTGTTTTGTCGGCTTAAAAAATCTCCCTGGAAACTGCAGCCCTTAAACTCGCTCCCTGCCCTCGCCCTAAAGATTCAGGTTCTGCTACTGCTATGGGAAGAGCAACCAAAACTTCTCCAGAAATGTTGTTGATTAATTATTTTGGTTTTTTCTCCCTTCTGGCTTCCTTCGGGAGTTTCTCCCAAGCAGAAGACACAGCTGTCGAGCGGCGAGCTCACGCTGACATGGGGGGGGGGTCTCCGTCAGCCCCAGGGACAAATGCCAGTGTTAATTCCTCACTGGGGAACTCAGACCCAAAGTTTCCTCTCCTTCTAAGTCCCGTTCCTCTTTTGCTTCCTATTCTCCCCCCGACTCTCTGTGCTGAATTGACCCCCTCCCCACCTTTCTGTCTCGTGGGCATCCTCGCTTGCCCCCTCCAGACAGCGTCTCCGTAACCATCACCTCTCAGCCCCTTCCGTGCTTTCTCACCAAGCTGCAGCCTGGTCCCTGCCCTCTCCATCCCTCTCCTGCATCTCCCCCTCGCCCCAATGTCCAGCCCCTCTTCCTCCTGCACCGGCGTATCTACGGTAAATCCCTCACAGGAGGGGGCTCAGGGTTAGGGAAGAAGCCACCCGCAGAGACGCGGTGGGGAGGACAGGACCCCCCAGTCAGGATCACGGCTCACCCTGAAGTTCTCGGGGTCCACGTGCAGCTTGTCGCAGTGCAGCTCGGACAGCTGGGCGAAGGTTCCCTTGATGTTGTCCAGGTTCTTGACGGCTTCCCCGAAGGAGGTGAGCACTTTCTTGCCGTGGGCCTGGACCTTGGGGTTGCCGATGACGGCGGTGGCGCTGGAGAGGTTCCCAAAGGAAGCGAAGAACCTCTGGGTCCAGGGGTAGACGATCAGCAGCCTGGGGAGAGACAGAGGGACACAAGCAGACACACAGACACGTTAACGCTCCCATGATTGCAGTGGCTTTTCTGTCCAGGGTGCTGCCGAGCAGAGTCCCGGGAGCTGGACCTACCTGGCCAGGGCCTCGGCACCGCATTCGGCCACGTTGACCTTGCCCCAGAGGCCGGTGATGAGCTGCTTCTCTTCGGCTGTCCAGTGCACCATGGTGTCGGGCGGAGGGTGGCGTGTGGCTGCCGGCGAGTGCGGAGGAAGTCTCGGCTCTTGCTCCCGAGGGGATCGCACGCTGGCGAGCGGCTCTCCCCGTCCCCACTTTTATACGCTCCCCGGGCCCCTCCTCTTCCCCGGGCACCCCTCCATTGGCTGGTCCCGGGGTGGGGGGGGGGACCCACAGCCCTGGCACCCCGCGGGAGGGGACACGGTGTCAGGGTGGGGCCCCAGGGCAAGATGCCCAGATCCACCCCCGGGACGGGCTGTGGGGCCACCACACCCCCATCTTTGATTTCCAGCTCTGCAGCTCTCCGCTGAAGGGTGGCATTTATCTCCGCGCCGAGTCCCAGCATGGCACCTCCGCATACGCCCTCGGAGGAAGGTGTGTGCCAGGCTCGGTGCCCCTCGGACAGTGCAAACCACGGCCATGAGGCAGAAGCTCCGACTTGGGGCCGTTGGGTCCTCCCTCCGAACACAGCAGTGGTGTGCAAGAGGCTTCTCTTTGCCCTCTTCTTGCAGCACCTGTCAGGCTTTGGGTTCTCCTTGTTCTTTCCTACCAGCAATTTAACAGTTTGCTGACTTTAGGGTAACACTAAGAAGACCACGGGCAGTGGCTTGTGGTCAGAGAGAGCTCCCATCTCAGACGGCCTGTTAGCAAAGTTCAGCCAAGGCTGGAAGGGAGATGTTATAGAATCATAGAATCACAGAATGGTTTGGGTTGGAAGGGACCTCACAGATCATCCAGTTCCAGCCCCCCTGCCATGGGCAGGGACACCTTCCACCACACCAGGTTGCTCAAAGCCTCATCCATCCTGTATGACAGGGCACACCAATTGCTCATGGGACATTAGGTCGCAGGGACCCTGGGAGAGGTGGGGAAGATGGCGTGTACTGGGGTCTGTGCAGACAGAGACAGTGCCTGATGGAGCGACTTGGCAGCTGGAGGAGCAGTGGTCCTCCCGAGAGGTGAGAGGGACAGCCAGGTCTCCTGGGGCCACACATCTGCTCCCGCTCCCAGCAGAGCGGACTGGTGGTGGTGGGGTGGGATGCAGGCTCTGGGGCTGGGAAGGGAGCTTGTGGTGTGGGACCCAGGCAGTGCACAGGAACACCAGCTGGTCTGGAGGGGTCTGGATGACCATGGAACAACGTGTTTGCCTTGGCCATGGGCTGCCACCATTTCTGATGGCTGCACCACTTGGAATCATAGAATCATAGAGTCATAGAATCATAGAATGGTTTGGGTTGGAAGGGACCTCAAAGATCATCCAGTTCCAACCCCCCTGCCATGGGCAGGGACACCCTCCACTACACCAGGTTGCCCAAAGCCCCATCCAACCTGGCCTGGAACACTGCCAGGGATGGGGCAGCCACAGCTTCTCTGGGCAACCTGTTCTGGGCAACTTCTCCCCTGCCTGCTCACTTCAGGATGGGGTTTGGCCAAGGGACCCTGGGGCCAGGCTTGGGGGTGACACTGCTCCCCACCCCTCCTCGCCAAACAGCACAGCGTTTACCGCAGACCCTCTCCGGAGCCATTCGCTGCCCTCTCCCTGATAAGGAGGCAGGAGGAATTCACCACCCAGGAACCCCAAACATGCCCCTGAACTGCTCTCAGTGCTGTGGGATGCTGCGAGTCCGAAAGGAGGACAGGAGGATGGTGAGGGCCGTGGTCCTGTGCGTGGCATGGAGACTGTTCAGGGAACTTTGTTTTGCTTGTGGAAATTTAGACGTAGGGGCCAGCGAAACAAGTACTCTGTCCTTCATGTACGTTAAATCACCATTCTTGGCATGTTTTTTGCCATAATAGATAGTTCTGTCTATTATTCTGCCTTTAATAATAGGAGGATGATAATGAATTAGACAAAAAACAACGAAAAAAACATTTTTCCTTCCATGAAGGAAGTTACAAACGACGAACCTAATCTCATTGCCACTCCTCCCACTACAGGTTTTTGTACAAAGGTTTGTTCCACTTAGTCTGTGAAAGACTTAAAACATTAAACCCAATGATGTTACCTGGTGTCTCAAAAACGCGCCGCTGTATTTGTATTTGCATTTTGCAGTGTGTTTATTTGCTTTTCCCCTGGGTTCTCCACCTTAGACAAGTCTCACTTGCACAAATTTATAGACAAGACCATGGCTCGTGTTGTGTGTGAGCATCCCCTTCCCGTTCCCTAGCACCCCAGGGTGGTCCCCACCCCATTCCCACAGAGGCAGACACCTCTTCGTGGCTGAAGCAGTCGGTGTTTATTTGGCAATCAGAGATCAGCAGAACCAGAGGACATTTCCCCACGTGCCAGGAGCATCTCTGGGCACAAGTGCTTGCGAGAGGCTCAGTGGTACTCGTGGGCCAGCGCGTGGGCCACCACGCGGACCATCTTCTGCCAGGCGGCCTGGCAGGCGGGAGTGAAGTCCTTGCCGAAGTGGGCAGCCAGGACGATGATGAGGATGTCTCCCAGGAGCTGGCGATGGAGGGAGAGAAGCCATCAGCCTGGTGCTGCCCCCTGCCTCCCTCCCCACCACCGCACCACCCGGGTGTCGGGATGTGCACACTGGATGTTGAGGAATTCGTTGCAAAGCAAGGCGTGGATTTGCCATGGCCCCACGTGGAGCACCAGGCTCCTTGCACAACTTGCGTCCCTGGCACTCAGCAGGACACCTGGATGTGCTGGATCCTCCTCCCCAGACACCTTCCTTTGCCTCCTGTGCCAGAGTCCTCCCTCTGCCTCAGCTGGGTTTATCCTTTCATATCCCTGCCCACCCTTGCTTTCCCTTGGCTCAGATCCCCTCGCCCGCTGAAGTGGCCGTGTTTATTTTCTCTCCTGGTTTAACCACTCCATCATGGCCAAGCTCAGCTCTTCCCTCCAAATCCTGTCTCAGCTTCTTCCCTTCCGGCCTTAGGCTGCTCCAAGCCAACATTGCTTCCTACCGGCGTGTATTCAACTGTGTTTCATCCCCATCCACCTCACCTGCTGAGGCCCCCCTCTCACCGGTCCCAGCCCCATAACTGCTCTCCGTTCTCCCCAAACATGCCTATCCGCTCCCCTTCCCCTCCGCCGCCCCTGCCCTCAGCATACCCCCAGGCTCAGGCAGCCTCGGGGTTTCTCTCTTAGGTCTCGCTGACTGTCAGACCCCTCAGAGACCCCCAAAGCCCTCTCCAGAGAACAGAAACCTCTGCCCAGCCAAGGCTGGAGCCCGAGCACGGCTCACCCTGAAGTTCTCAGGGTCCACGTGCAGCTTCTCGCAGTGGAGTTTGCTCAGCTGAGCAAAACTTTTCTTGATGTTGTCCAGGTTCTTGACGGCTTCCCCAAAAGAGGTGAGCACTTTCTTGCCATGGGCACGGACCATGGGGTTGCCGAGGACAGCGGTGGGGCTGGAGAGGTTCCCAAAGGAAGCGAAGAACCTCTGGGTCCAGGGGTAGACGATCAGCAGCCTGGGGAGAGACAGAGGGACGCAGACAGACACAGACACGTTAACGCTCCCGTGATTGGAGTGGTTTCTCTGCCCGTGGTGTGGCTGAGCTGGACCTACCTGGCCAGGGCCTCGGCACCGCAGTTGGCCACGTTGACCTTGCCCCAGAGGCTGGTGATGAGCTGCTTCTCTTCGGCTGTCCAGTGCACCATGGTGTCGAGCAGGAGGGTTTGCCTGGGGCTTCCCTGAACAAGGACGAGGAAGTGGAGCCCCAGTCTGCCCCAGGGATTTTATGCACTAGTAACAACTCGTCCTAATCTCAGTTCACGTAGCTATTGGTTGGGGGTGGGGGGAGCTGGGCTGCACAAGGAAAGATAGCAATTTTGGATGCTGTCCAAGGGGGAAAGAGGCCCTTTCCCCCCTCTGCCTTTGAGTGGACAAGCAGCATCTCATCCCCGTGCCCTCGTATTCGCAGCCCCCAGCGCAGGTGGAGCTGCCTGCACGGTTCCTCCCCAGCTGTGGGCCTCCAGTGATGCAGAGGCAGCCGTAGGCTGGGGGCTGAACGCACGGTGCAGACCCAAGAAGACAGGCAGCGATGTTCAAAGAGTTTGCAGTCTCTGCCTTGACCTTCTCTCCAGTCTTTCAATGGCACATTGGTGCCCCGTGCTCCTGGGATTCATGCTGAACAGCTCTAGGCATCATCCATCCCAGCACGAAGGATCAGAGGCTTAGTGGGAGACAAGAACCGAATGATCACTCCCAAATCTATGCCCTGTGCTTTAAATGCAAGAGCCTGCTTTCTTCTGTTCCTTATTTGGAACAGGCTGCCCAGGGAGGTGGTGGAGTCCCCATCCCTGGAGGTGTTTAAAAACCGTGTAGATTTGGCATTCAGCAACATGATTTAGGGACCCTGACAGTGCAGGGTGAATGGTTGGACTCGATGATCTTGAAGGTCTCTTCCAACCAGATGATTCTATGATTCTATGATTCTCTGTCCTAAAAAAGAGCTTCAGAGTTGTTGTCCATCATCGTTGTCCATCGTTGTTGTCCATGCCGTTCTGAGTCCAAGCTCTCCTATTGCCCATCTCTCGTCTAATTCCGTGTCGTCAGAGAAAGTGGATCCACCTCGAAGGCACGACTCTTGAGTTATGGGTCTCAAGAGCCTGGTATTACCCCCAGCCTTAGACCTATGAGGAGGGGGACAGAAGCCAGACATATGTGGACAGTCAATCCCACCTGATGCCAGCAGGAGTGTAGGAACAGACTGTACCTTGCAAAACCAGTCCAATATTAATTTTGTCCGCTGGCCCTCCAGGAAGAGGACAACACAGCGTATACTGTATTTCACATTTTCAATTCCTCACTACTGTATGAGGCTGATATATTATTAGTCTAATAATTGGGTGGCTTTGGGGCATAGTTCTGAGACATGTCAGAAACGGGGTGTACATCAAATAAAAGGCAGAACCATGCTTATTTTTTTGAGACTGCTAGGAGAAATATGCACTAAAACCTCCCCTGCATGACGAAAGTGGGTGGTTTGGCTGTAGTAGGCACTAGCGTTGACAAACTCTTGAGTGCAGACACTGCTTGCACTGGAAAAAAGGGTTCATTTGATATTCAGCATACCTCATACCCCAAAAAGAAATAAGTTGTCCTGGCAAAGCAGCGTTGCTACTGTTGGTAGAGCTGTCTCGATCGGATTGCTTGTTCGCAGAAAATCATTCAGCCCCAAGAAGCAGCACTGCAGGGACCGTCCTTTGCTGCACCCGAGATGAAGTCCGTCCTCTCGTCTGCCTCTTGTCTTTACAAACCTGCAGAGCACCATCTCGTCTCTTACCTGCCAGCTCCAAATAAAACTGCCAATGAATTCTTCTAGCCTTACCTCTGGTCCACACCATCACTCCCTGCATTTACTGTATCTTCAAAGTTGTGACTTTTTTCCGCCCTCCTACCTGACAGAGCATCTAATCCAACGTGTTTCCTACTAACAGGGGGGGCTGTCAAAGAATAAAAGTATTCTGACCAGTATCATTTTGCAAACAGGGTCCTGGTGCGCGGTAGGATGCATTGATGCACTTAAAGTCATGCAAGAAGCCAATATCTGGGTCGTGGCAATCCCAGGCACAAATACAGACTGGGCGGAGAATGGATCAAGAGCAGCCCTGAGGAGAAAGACTTGGGAGTACTGGTGGACAAGAAGCTCAATATGAGCCGGCAATGTGCTTTTGCGGCCCAGAAGGCCAACCGCGTCCTGGGCTGCATCAAGAGGAGCGTGGCCAGCAGGTCGAGGGAGGGGATTCTCCCCCTCTACTCTGCCCTTGTGAGACCTCACCTGGAGTATTGCGTCCAGTTCTGGAGCCCCCAACACAAGAAGGACATGGACCAGTTGGAGAGGGTCCAGAGGAGGGCCACGAAGATGATAAGAGGGCTGGAGCACCTTTCCTATGAGGACAGGCTGAAAGAGTTGGGGCTTTTCAGTCTGGAGAAGAGGAGGCTCCAGGGTGACCTTATAGCGGTCTTCCAGTACCTCAAGGGGGCCTACAAGAAAGATGGGGAGAGGCTGTTCAGGAGGGCCAGTTGTGACAGGACAAGGGGTGACGGTTTTAAAATAGAGGGAGGTAGATTTAGGTTGGATATTAGGAAAAAATTTTTACCATGAGAGTTGTAGAACACTGGAACAGGTTGCCCAGAGAGGTGGTGGATGCTCCATCCCTGGAGACATTCAAGGCCAGGTTGGACGAGGCCCTGAGCAACCTGATCTAGTTGGAGATATCCCTGTTCCTTGCAGGGGGGTTGGACTAGATGACCTTTGAAGGTCCCTTCCAGCCCTAACCATTCTATGATTTTAAGCCGGTGACACAGTCGGGTACTGAGCTCTGCCCGGGGACTTCAGCTGCCACTGGTGACCTGACCTTAAACTAAGTTCTCTAATTGCTGCCCTAGTTCTGCTGTGTGTGCAAGCTGGTTCGTGCACGTGCCTTCTCAGTTAATACAGACGTGAGAAATGAGGAGGCTGTGACGCCAGTGAGATGCTCTGTGGACACAGCTTCCAGATTCTGCATTAGCAGAGTGGACTGGTGAAGTGGTGGCATCAGTCCTGCAGCACCAGAGCAGCTTGGATGCACCATTCAACGAGGGCAGTTTCAAATGCCCATCCCAGGTGTGAGGTGAGATGCTAAACCAAGAGAAGAAGCAAAGGATGAACAATTTTTGGGGCTTGATGAGCTTCACCTTATCTTTCCTTCCTTCTCCTTCATCCCTGTCCCCCCCAGCCTACACATCCCCTCGCTCGCTGCTGTGGGCAGCAGCATCTCCCGAGCTGGTGGTGTCCCTGCTGCAGAACATCACGTCGTCCTTCCAAGCGTTTCCTTCAAAGTGCTTCTCACATCATCTCCAGCAATTGCATTAGTGCCATGGGGCGGTTATCCGCTGACAGAAGGGAAAAAGCGTGAGACTAAACTCCCTGGGAAAGACTTCCAAGGGCTTTTTGGCTTTGAGATTAGTCAGCCACAGGTTTTAAGGAAACCTGCTCTGCTGGGCAGCCCAGAGGCTGTTTAAAACAGTCGGGCAGAGGTCCATAACGGCGTCAGAGCTCACGGTCAAGCAGACACAGCCCCAGGGGTGCCTGCGAGGACGGCAGGGTGGCCTCGGCCGGGACACGGCGAGCATTGGCTGTGAGCAGCGTGTACGCCGCGAGACGGCGAAGAGACACGCGGCCAAAATCAAAGGCACGACAGCCCAGAGCCCCAGCCCCATGCTCCACATGGGACTTCTGCAGGGGAAGCATCACATCCTGTGATGGATTTCACGGTGCTCAGGACTCAAGCATCTTTCCAGCCAACCATTCCCTTTGGTGTCGGCGGAAGATCCTCCTAAGTCATTCTTCGTCTTTTAGCCCCATAGTGGGCCATGTCCACTTCCATGAACGAGAATCTTCCCTTTTTGTAGATAAACCATCCCGTTGGTGGCAAAAGGCAGCTACAGTGAGGGCCCTTCTGAAACAAGCAGAATTTATTGGTCACTCTGATTGCAGCAGGCAGTGTCCCACGCCAAGCTTTACCATTGCCCTTATCAGCAGGAGAGGCAGCTGTACCCAGCCTCTGCCGCTCTGGATCCAAGCCAGCCTCTTCTCTCTCCTCCAAAACGTGCAATTTCTTCTGTCTTAAACGGGTAGGTCTTGAGAGTGTCTTTGTTCCCACTTTATTTGCTGTGATCTTCCTCTCCAGCTGAACAGCCCTGTCCGGGCTCATCCCACTCTGTGCCAGCATCCTTGTCTATCAATTAGAGAGACATGAATTTGACGGATGGACCACTCGGTGGATAAGGAATTGGCTGGATGGTCGCACTCAAAGAGTTGTGGTCAACGGCTCAATGTCCAAGTGATGAATGGTGTTCCTCAGGGGTCAGTACTGGGGCTGGTGCTGTTTGACATTTCTGTCGGCGACACGGACAGTGGGATTTAGTGCACTCTCAGCAAGTTTGCACATGAGACCAACTGTGTGGTGTGGTGGACACGTTGGAAGGAAGGGATGCCATCCAGAGGGATCTGGACAGGCTGGAGAGATGGGCCTGTGAGAAACTCATGGAGTTCAACAAGGCCAAGTGCAAGGTCCTGCACATGGGTTGGGGCAATCCCAAGCACAAGTACAGGCTGGGCAGAGAATGGATGGAGAGCAGCCCTGAGGAGAAGGACTTGGGGGTGTTGGTGGATGAGAAGCTCACCATGAGCTGGCACCGTGCACTGGCAGCCCAGAAAGCCACCCGTGTCCTGGGCTGCACCCAGAGCAGCGTGGGCAGCAGGGCGAGGGAGGGGATTCTGCCCCTCTGCTCTGCTCTGTGAGACCCCCCTGCAGTGCTGCCTTCAGCTCTGGGGTCCCCAGCACAAGAAGGACATGGAGCTGCTGGAGCAGATCCAGAGGAGGCCACGGAGATGATGGGAGGGCTGGAGCACCTCTGCTCTGGAGACAGGCTGGGAGAGTTGGGGCTGTTCAGCCTGGAGAAGAGAAGGCTCCAGGGAGACCTTCCAGCACCTCCCAGTGCCTAAAGGGGCTACAGGAAAGCTGGAGAGGGGCTTTGGACAAGGGTGTGGAGTGACAGGACACGGGGCGATGGCTTTGAACTGAAAGAGGGGAGATTTAGATTACGTATAAGGAAGAAATTTTTCACTCTGAGGGTGGTGAGGCACTGGCACAGAGAAGCTGTGGCTGCCCCATCCCTGGAAGTGTTCAAGGCCAGGTTGCATGAGACTTTGAGCAACCTGATGTAGTGAAAGGTGTCCCTGCCCATGGCAGGGGGGTTGGAACTGAATGATCTTTAAGGTCCCTTCCATCCCAAACCGTTCCATGATTCTATGATTCAGAAAATGCTTTTGATCAACTTCTTGAAAGTACATCAGTACTAAAATAGAAAGGGCCAAATTTCTAATGGCCCTTTCAAATTTGTAATGGCCTTCAAATGTCTAATCTAAGCTGGCTTTGGTGGATCTCTACAAATTTATATCCTTGCACGCATCACAGGTTGAGAGGTCTAGAGCCGGAGGGGCCCTTGCTTGCCCTGCAGCTTGGCTTTCTGTGCAGAATAGGTCAGAAATCCCCCCCTGCCCCCCAGTGCTTTTGGCAAACTCAGAGGTACTGGGTGGGCTGGGATGTGCCCCTCGCTAGTTTAGAGGCCAGTATCCCCAGATGTCTCACTGGAGCTCCATACACGAGGGACACCCCAGCATCACGTCGTGCGTGGAGGTCCGGGACCAGGCAGGAAAGAGCAGCAGCGAGCAGGCTGATGGCTTTAGAGAGAGCCCAAATAGCCAGGAAAAGCAACCCCCCCTTTGGCAGCCTGACTGCCTTTCTGGACCACCATGCTCCCAGCCCCCCTGAGCCCATCTTCCCCCCTTCCTGCCCCCTGCTCCCTCCTTCCCGCCCCACAGGCAGCCGCAGGGACACAGGAGCACACTAAGAAGTTCAGGAAATGTGAATTTTTTTATTGACTGTTATAGACACATCTGCCTTCGGAGGGTTTAATGGTACTTGTAGGCCAGAGCATGGGCCACCACGCCGACCAGCTTCTGCCAAGTGGCCTGGGTGGCAGGGGTGAAGTCCTTGGTGAAGTGCGCGGCCAGCACGATGATGAGGATGTCGCCCAGGAGCTGGAGAGAGGAAGGAAGGAAATCAGGTCAGCGTGGCGCTGAGCACCCTCTGCCCTGTGCAGGACCCGGAGACCAGGGGCTGGGGGAGACCCAGCTGCTCCGCTGGGTCCTGGGGCTGCGACCCAGGGAAGCTCTTCTAGCTGAGTTCTCTCTGCAGGAGAACAGTCCTGTGCTGGCCACGTGCACCAGTATCCACCTGCTCTGTCTCTGCTCCTTCTCACACCTGTTTTTTCCAGCCTCTATACTTTATTTCCAGACATTTTTTGTCTTTTTTTCTTTTTCTTCTCTTTCTGCTGTGAAACCCCATGCCTGCTTGAGCAGAGGGTTAGGGCCAGCGTGAGGTCTACCCACTACATCCCCCAAGCCAGGCTTAAAGAGAGTCTGAAACAGAGGCCATCAGCCACATCCGGCCCCCTCAATCCCTCACTTCACCCACTTCTCCCCCCATGCACCCTGATCTCCTTTGCTTCATTCCCCTCCTCCTCTCCCTCACCCACTGACCTTGTCCCCACGCTCAGACCTCTCCTCTCTAATCCCAGTCTGCATCTCTTCCCACCAGCGTCCAGCCCCTGCCCATCCCATACTTGCTTTTCCCTCTCCTCCCACCTCTGCCAGCCTTGGAAAAAGGGGAGACAAAGTGGTCCCCATCCTCGGGGCCAGGAGGTGCCATGGAGAGGCTGCGCATGGCACCTTCGGGCACATCCCTCCATGCTCTCCACCCTCAGCCCCCCATGCTTCCCTGCATCCTTCTCCTGCTTTTCTCAAGCCATGCCTGCGTGAGCCTCCAGGCTTTCAAAGCATCTCCCTGTATTTGTCCCAAACCCCTCACAGCCTGGAATGTGGAATTTCCCTGGCATTATCAAATGCCCAACCTTCCCCTCTCCCCCAATTTCCATCCAAGCCAGCCCCTTTCTGTTTGGTAACTAAAATATGTGCTATTTATGCTTGTTGGAAACCCTCCAGGCACTGAGCTATTCTGCAGGATGAAGGGAGAGAGGATCAAGCCCCAAGAGCCCCAAGCACAGCTCACCCTGAAGTTCTCGGGGTCCACATGCAGCTTCTCACAGTGCAGCTCAGACAGCTTGGAGTAGGTTGCCTTGAGGTTTTCCAGGTTCTTGACGGCTTCCCCGAAGGAGGTGAGCACTTTCTTGCCGTGGGCACGGACCTTGGGGTTGCCAATGATGGCAGTGGGGCTGGAGAGGTTCCCGAAGTTAGCGAAGAACCTCTGGGTCCAGGGGTAGACAATCAGCAGCCTGGGGAGAGACAGAAGGACACAAGCAGGCACACAGACACGTTAATGCTCCCATGATTGCAGTGGCTTTTCTGTCCAGGGTGTAACTGGGAGCTGGACCTACCTGGCCAGGGCCTCGGCACCGCATTCCTCCACGTTGACCTTGCTCCAGACGCTGGTGATGAGCTGCTTCTCTTCGGCTGTCCAGTGCACCATGGTGGCAGGCGGCTTTGCTCGGAGCTGTAGGAGGACACAGATCCCGTAGCTGAGCTGGAGACCCCACGGAGGCTTTTATCCACTGCCGGCAGCTCCTCCCCGTCCTGGGCTGTGGGGTCATTGGCTGGGGCCAGGGTGGGGGTCCACACCAGCGGTGGGTCGGTCTGTCCATGGAGCGGTCAGTCTGCAACGAGGTGTGGTCTTCAAGAAAAAAGCCCTGTGACTTGCTTAACTGACAGGCTCAGGACACAATACCCTCTTATCTCCATTCCTTCCCACACTGTCCCATGCCCTGCAGCGGGCGGCAGGCACTGACCCATGCCCAAGGTGCTTTACATCGGCCTCGTGCCAGCAGCACCCAACCTTTGGGTCTTCTGTAAGACTTGCAGGCTCTCTAAACTTTTGGGAGGTTTCTCTGATGGGATTGATGACCTGGTTAGGCACTTCATGGATCCTTCTGCATGGCAGCCTGCTCTTGGGGAGGCCGAGTGCTGTCACCCTTGGCCACAGCTCTGCAGCTCTGGGCACACTGACCTACAGAGCAGCCCTTGGCCGTTCTCCTAAGCAGGCACCTTTCGCCAGGCGAAGGTGTGGAGAATATCAGCCTGTCAGACAGTTCCTCCACACCTGAACCAGGTGCTGGAGATCTGAGGATGCGTGGACACGTGCCAAAGAGAACCTCTCCGTGCCCCAGGTTTTGAGGAACACCTGTGTGGGTTGCTGGAGCCAGGATCTGCTCTTTTAATGCATGTATGGTGTGAACAAGGCACCTCACCCTCTGCTCCCTGCCCGGAAATTAAATGCCTTGCGTAAGGATACAGGACCCACCACGCTACAATCAGACCAGTGACATCCATTTCCACCAGCCCAGGGTCTGACCAAAGGTTTTTGTGTGACTCTGGGTGTCACTTTCCCACGGAACTACACAGGTCTTTTCCTGGTTTTCCACCTTCGGGTGAAGCCGTGCTCCCACGCTCAGGAAGGCGAAGGCAGGATGCAGGAGGTGTAGGGCATCCTGACAAGACCGTGGACTTTGGGTCTGTCTGGAGGTAACCTAAGAAGTTTCATCCAGCCCTCTGACCCATTCCAGCTACGGATCGATACTGGTCGGTCCATCCCATCGGAGCCAGGCTGAGCGGTGGCACAAGTCCATTGCTGTGGTCCGGTTGGGGTGATTAGGGGTGGCCCGGTTGGGTGACTGTAGTCACATTTCAGCTCCCTGCCACAGGGTTCCAGGGGACATTATCCATTTTTTTAAATTTCCGAATCCTAGCTGAGGCCCACAGGCCCCTTTCGGCAGCAACCGAGCCACCGGCGCGGTCTGATAACACGGCGCGGGGCAGAGGCTGCTCGGAGCAGATAAACGTATCGTGCAGGTGCCCGGCGCTCGCTTTAGCTCCTCACCTAAAGAGCAGACACATGGTCACACCCCCCCTGGTTCTTCAGGAGATCTGAAGACTTCAGGAGTTGTCAATTTTCAATAAGAGAGGGCTCAAAGGGTGAAATCAAACACGCGCGACCCTAAATTCGTGGCTAGATGTTCCCATGGTGTGAGCCTGACAGCCCGTAGGACTGAGCCCAGAGCTGACCCAAACAGCTGTTCGCACAGCTGGGGGAAGACAACAAATGACCTTGCACGGCCTTTTCATGGCCTTTTCATTTATTCCTTCTCTCCCCATTGTCTGCATTTCCTGGCAGAAACAGAGCGAAAATGAAATCCAAGCTACATCTGGGTCTGTGATTAGCCACGCATCCGCCTCGGCTGTGAGCAGTCTCTGTTGTCAGCTCTGCAAAGCCGAACTTTGAAAAAGGAAAGAAAATGATGTTTTTCTTCTACGTTTGAATCAGCAGCATGAAAAAGCTCAGGGAGGGGTGGTGGAGAGCCAGAGGAGTGGGAAGCTGGGACAAGCAGGACGACACCAAACGCAGAGGCTTGGAGCAGAGCATTAACTGTATTATCAAGAATTTGTGGTTAATAAACGCTGTTTTTCAGGACTCTGTAGAAAAGCAGGCAGAGACGTGGCTTGTAGTGAGAAACCTCAGGTCCTGGTCCCATTCAGGGTCTATTTAGGTCCAGGACCTAAAGGATCTGAGAGACCTGGACCTATTCAGGGTCTGGTTTTGCTGGTGCAGTGGTGGGAGCAGGATCACTTCTTCACGGAATGGTTAACAGTGGTCGCAAAGAGCCAAGGGGAAGGGGAAGGGGAAGGGGAAGGGGAAGAAGGAAGGCAGAGGGAAGAGGAAGAAGAGAGGCTGAAGTCGTTCCAGCTGTTTCGTGGAGACAAGCTCATTTGCTGCTGCTTCTCTGCATTGATTCCTTCAAATGGCTTGTGCTTACCCACAGCAATTCTGTAAACTCTTTAAATCCCGTAGGACCGGCGCTCATCAAAAAGGAATAATACGAGGTGAATCAGCCAGCTAATCGGGTTAGGGCCGTATTGGAGACTTGTACGCCTCTGGATGTGGAGAGTCCATAATAGCAATGACCTTTTACAGCCATGCTGGGCTGTAAATTCATGTATGAGCTTCAGGCTGTCCCACCGCACTGGTCCTTTTGGCTGTGTCCAGCCCAGCTCCAGTGCTTTGATCCAACTCGAAGGCTGGAGCTGATTTCCCACGGCCACCCTGCTGGTGCAGGTTCCCTGCAAAGGGTTGCTCCAGAAAACAGTGCTTGGGGCAAAGGGGGGCTTCAGGCCACTGTCCAGGTGAACCCCAAATTCGGGATCAGAGCAAAGCCCTACTCTGTGCTCACAGACCATAAGGAACGTGGCAGCACGGCTGCGGCAAACCCGTTCAGGATGTGGTCAGTGGCGAGTTTGGGGGAAATGTGGAGCAGCAGCAGCCTGGTCTGAATCACCTGGCCTGAACATGAAAGCCGAGGAGAATTTCTGAAAATGCCAGTTTTTTTTTCCGTAGGAGGGAAAGGGAGAATAGGGAAAACCACAACCAGAAGAGGTATGGGCACCAGGGTGGAGACTGGGAGCGGGGTTTGACAGCAAGCAGGCAGGGGGGTTATCTGATGGAGCTGTGGCTCATCCCTGGGGCACTCCGATTCCAACACAAAGGCTTTCGAATTGTTCCTGCCCCTAACAATAAACTGAGGGAAAATAGAACCGCAGGTTCAATGAAGCCTCTCTGCCCCTAAGGCAGACCTCTGTTCAGGGTCCAGGTTTAACCCTTTGTACCCTTTAAGTCTGGCTCCAAGAGGTGCAGAGCACCCCCTGCTCTGACTGCTCTGGCCTGAATTTCACGCCGCGTAACAACTTACTGATCATGCAAGCCTGGGCCTCCTGTTTTAATTGACTTGGGAGCTTTTGCTGTATTGCTTTAATTTTGTAAGATGTCTCCCAGGTCTGACATTTGTGTCTCAGGTGACACTGTCTGGAGACTGGGGGCTGGTTGCAACCGAAGTGCTCAGGGGACCTGCAGGGCACGGCAGGGAATGTGACCTGACCCTGCTGGTACACCCCTGTCCCTATATCCCTGTGCAGGGATTCACAAGGACATACTCAGCCCTAAAGCCAGCCCGGTGCCGTAGCCCATGGGGGGTTCAGAGCTGAGTGAGGTGGAGAGACAAGAAGCACGAGGTCAGGCATAAGAGCCAGGATATTCAAGGAAAAGCGAAAGATTTAATTAAACAGCTTCTGAGTTATCCCTCAACACAAGAGCTCGGGGGAAAGCGGTCCAGAAACAGGCAAAAGAAGCTTTTTTATTCATGACGACCTGTCTCCAAGACAGTCTCATGCAAGTCAGTGTTTTTCCTGCCTATAGCCAAGTTGATGATTTGCCCCATCCCTCACCCTCGCTGGGGTTTTCATCTGCTCAGCACAAGAGACAAAGGCTCCTGGTAAGAGGGTCCAGCCTGTGTCTTCCTACCAGAACCTCTGCCCTGGGCTGCAAAACGAGCCCAGGGGAGCTCTGGGCTGGAGGGGACACCCCAGTGGGACAGCTCGAGCCGGGGACACGGTCGGTGCAACGCTTCCCTGGGGTGCAGAGGGGAGGAGTAACAGGGCAGGGGCTGAGGGACCCAGACAGGGTTTTCCAGCTGTGGCCAGCTGCGTGATGAGCCTCCATCGCAGCTCTGAGCACACCTGGCTGCTGGACCACGCGGGGCCATTGCAGCTCCGCTGCTCCCAGAGCAGGGCTCTGCCTTGCCTGGTGCTGCTGGGGCTGCTGCAGCATCCCCGGCCCCAGCAGCGCAGCACGAACCCGGCTATCGGCCCAAGAGGGGCTGGTTGGACCCCACCGCCCTGGCCATGCCCAGCTCCCCCTCTATCACCCCCGGGCAGCCCACGGCCGCCCTCGCCAGATAGCTCCTCGCCACCCTCGCTGCAAGCTGAGATAAAAGCCAGCGCCCGGCTGTGCGCACGATGCAGCAGCCTGTTTTCTGCCCCTGGCTTTAGCAGAAATGGGTGTGTTGTTCGTGGGGCTGGGGTCCGGCTCCGCTGCCCGGGGGTGTACGGTCAGCCGTACCGGCATGCCCCCATCCACGCGTCAGCTGCCGCCGTTTGCTTGTCACACCAGCGTGCAGCCCTGGTATCTACGGGGCAAACTGAGCTTTCCTGTAATTTTTTCTCTGAGGGCAGGTGAGAGGTGTTACAGGAGGATTTCAGGATCTCCTTCACCACTGCCCAAAGGCAGCGTCCATACCCGTGTGAAGTGTGTGCCAACACAGCCTATCAGGAGATCAGGAGCTGGCTCTCGGTCACCTAGCTCTGCCCTCTGCTCCTCTAGCAATGTGGGGGATCCCTAAATGTGTGTCCCCAGGGCCCCTGGGCCCTGCCGGAGCAGGAGCTGAGTGCAGGAGAGAGGAAGGGGTGGAAAATCAGACCCACAGGACAGATCCCTTCTGGGGTCTCCTGCCCACGCAGATGAAATAAGTGATTATAACACCCCGGGATAACACAGTGCCACGACTTACAGTGCCCTGGGTAGGAAACCTACGAGGCAAAGAGCCCTCGGGCATTGACGCAGGGGTGGGGGGGGTGTGTGTGTGGGTGTGGGTGTGGGTGTGTGTGTGTGTGTGTCCCTGCGCTCCCACGCTAAAGTCCTGCAGCGCCTGGAACACTGCCAGGGATGGGGCAGCCACAGCTCCTCTGGGCAACCTGTGCCAGTGCCTCACCACCCTCAGAGGGAAGAATTTCTTCCTTGGATCTCGCCGGCCGTTCAGCTGAGCGGTGGCTAACCCGAGAGTCCTGATCCTTGGTGGTTTGCAGTGTCCCTGCGGGCACAAACAGCTGTCCTGCTGCCTTCCCCTGGGCTTCAGCTTTTCTGCAAACGCAGCTCTGCTGGTGCAGGGCTAGAACTCCCAGTCGTCAGTTCAGGAGGGCAGAAAGCAGCCAGGGAAACCCACTGCCCAGGGCTGGACCCAGGGTGCTTTACAGGCCCAGGAAAGGAAGAGCCGCAGAGCTGAATAGGTGCTGGCACAGGTGGTCAGGATCAGCTCATAGAGCACAGAGGGTCCAGGCTCGTAGAACCATAGAACCATAGAAGGGTTTGGGTTGGAAGGGACCTCAAAGATCATCCAGTTCCAACCCCCCTGCCATGGGCAGGGACACCCTCCACTACACCAGGGTGCTCAAAGCCCCATCCAGACTGGCCTTGAACACTGCCAGGGATGGGGCAGCCACAGCTTCTCTGGGCAACCTGTGCCTCAGCACCCTCAGAGGAAAGAATTTCTTCCTTAGATCCCATTGACATCTACCCTGCGGATAGATTTGGATTAGCCCAGCAGGCTCACCGGCTGTGGGATGTGCTGGGGAGGGAAACCCCCCACAGTAGGAGGGAGCCCAGCGGTGCCAGGCAGGCAGGAGACCATCCTCAGGACCTTAGACAAGAGGTGTGAAACCTCTGCTCTGAAAACCCTGGGAGTTTTGTGTTGCTCTCTAGGCACATGTGGCTCCAAATCTCAAGAGCAGGCACCAGCCGCTTCCTTTGCTCAGCTGCTAATGGCACCCAACACTGCCTGGCTCCACCGCTTCCCCCAGCCCTTGCCCATGCATGTGCCTTGGGGAGCACTCTCACCCCTGAAAGGTACAGCTGCTCTCCTCTGCTCCCCACATCCTTCCTCACCTGTAGTCCCCAAGGGAGCCCCCGGCTCCTTGGACAAATTGAGCTGAGTCTTGCTGCAGGAAGAGCAGAGCAGCCCACTGCTCCAGGAAGATGCTGGGTTCTATGAAGTGGTGAGGTGCTGGCACAGGTTGCCCAGAGAAGCTGTGGCTGCCCCATCCCTGGAAGTGTTCAAGGCCAGGTTGGATGGGGCTTTGGGCAACCTGGTGTAGTGGAGGGTGTCCCTGCCCATGGCAGGGGGGTTGGAACTGGGTGATCTTTGAGGTCCCTTCCAACCCAAACCATTCTGTGATTCCATGTATTCAGCTGGGCAGAAGTACAGCGTGGAGAGCAGGTTCCCCTCCACACATTTAAACGCAGAGACTTTAGCCCAAGGGCAGGTGGTCTCACTTTCCCCCTAACAAGGCTCGGGCATCCTTTTTTCTAAGCAGCAGCCAAGCTCCAAGGGACCTATCCAGTCCTCCCAGCAATACGGCTGCTGCAGGCCCAGCTGGCTCTGCCTGTCATTGCTTTGCAGAAGGCTCCCTTAACCACAGACCCCCCCAAAAAAGCCCCTGGCACCAGATGGGCACTACAAGAGCCGTGTCTCAGACCTTACACTCCCGGGGCACTCGCTAATGAAAGATGTCCCTGTGAGCAAGGAGGGGTCCTATGGGACCAAGAAGGGCATTGCTGACCTCAGGCAGGGACTTTTCTCCTCCTGTTTGTGGCATTTTGGACCAGCTGGGTCAGGAACACCTTTTCTGTACGGGTTACGTTCCCCTGATGCCTTTCAAGCAGTTAGTGCTGCCAAGGGACAGAGCCAGACCTGTTTCTGGGTTGGGACTTGGTTTTAGGAAGGCAGCAAAGGAGACCTGACTCCAACCTGGCACCTGCTACTTATTCAAGTAGCACAAGTGGCTCTGAATATGGCACCTGGGGCAACCATCCAGTTCTGACCCCCTGCCATGGGCAGGGACACCCTCCACTACACCAGGTTGCTCAAAGCCCCATCCAACCTGGCCTGGAACACTGCCAGGGATGTTTTAGCTCTTTCTGCCGCATTCCTGTGGCAGGCTCTCCAATCCTCAACTGGGTGCAATGGGTTTGCACGGGCACCGGGCACCCACGGCAGGGTGCTGAGTCACGGCAGCCTCTCCCAGCCCGGCTGCAGCGCGGGGCTGCGCCGGGGCGATAACTGGGAGGGCACAAACAGGAGCCCGGCCGGCCGGAGATAAGGCAGCCCTTGGCCTTTCCCTTTATGCTGTGTCAGACTTGTGACGCTGCAGAAAATATTTCTGCTGAGGCAGCGTGGCAACCAGCTGAAAAATATTTAGCTGGTTTTTTAATTTATTTTTCTAAGCAGAACCAGGAGAAATAGGGCGGCCCCGGATGACGCGGGCGAGCGCGGCTGCTCGCCCCTGCAGCAGCGTGGTTGTCCTGACTGCCCTCCATCTGCAGGGCAGAGCCAGTGAGGCACTGGCACAGGTTGCCCAGAGAAGCTGTGGCTGCCCCATCCCTGGCAGTGTTCCAGGCCAGGTTGGATGGGGCTTTGGGCAACCTGGTGTAGTGGAGGGTGTCCCTGCCCATGGCAGGGGGGTTGGAATTGGATGGTCTGTGAGGTTCCTTCCAACCCAAACCATTCTGTGATTCCATGAGCCTATGATATTCCCAAAAGGACGGTGGGATGGGTCCTGATGACCAGCCCCTCTTCTCCATCCTACCCTCTTGCCCTGTTGCAAGTCTGTGTGTTGGTGGGGGGGTGGGGTGCGAAATGTGCCAGCTGCTTTTGAAACCTTTCCTATATCCATAGGAGAGAGCAGCTTGCCACTTTGCTTCCCTTCCCAGGGAAAGGCTCTCAGGGGGTCGGAGGGCTCCCCTGCTTCTCCCCGCGCTGGCTGGCAGGCAGAGCTCCTTGCAGGGAAACTGAGGCACCAAGCAGGGCAGCTGCACCCAAAGTGTCATGAATGCTGACGGCAGGGCAGGATGCCCCCCGGGAAAGGGGGACCTTTACTGTCCCATTCCCTGCCCCTGCACCAGGGATACGGCCAGCCCTGGTCCTCTGGCACATGCCTTGGCATGGCCTTGTTCCCTGGGATGGAGGAGGTTTGGGGTCAGTGTGGTTTAGGGCGATTCGTAGCACGAAACACCCGTGTTCGGAAGCGCGAAGCTGTCCAGGCTGAGCTCCTGCGCTCCGTGACGCACAGAACTCACCCAGCATTTCCCGTTCTCCCGGGAGCTGGTGTTTTCCAGGAGCCCCTTCCGAACAGGCACGCGGGGTTGGAGGGCACCGGTGCTGCCCTGGGAAGTGCCTTTTAGGTTATGTTTAAAACGTAGCCGGTTCACTCCGGAGGAGCAACAGACCTTTGAGCTGATGGGAATGAACGCAAACTCTCTTTTTTCCGGGCAGGGAAACTGAGGCATGGATTTAAGAAAGGGAGGGAGAAAGAAAAGCAAGGCTGGCCAAGCTGGGGCAGACCCCGCTTCTTCCCCCTGGGACCCCCTGGCTCCCCGCGAGTCCCCATGGCACCGGCCGAGGCACGCGCGTGGCTTTGCCCAGGGAACGGCGCATCGCGGCTGCGGGAGCCCGGCCTGGCACCGGATCCACACCCGCAGCCCCCGAGCCCTGCGCGGGGCCAGGGTGGGTGCGATTGGGGCTGTGGCAAACCCGCTGCCGTGGGAAGGATCCTGCTCCCTCTAGTGTCGGTGAAGCCCCACAGGGAGCCCAGGCCGAAACATCGCGGGATGGGGTGAGAGGGGAAACTGAGGCACAGCCCTGGGCACCCGGTTGTGCTGCCAGCCCCTGAGCACGGGGCAGGGGGATGCCTGGTGGTACCAGGGCTCCCTCTGCACCGTGCTCCCACCAGCGACTGCGATTTCCAGAGGAGATGCTGGGATTCGGGTGCCCCGAGCCCTTCTCCAGTTCGGATGCTGATTTTCCAGCTGGGCTGTGTTTGGTGCTGACCATTGTTAATGGGGGGGGGGGGGTGGAGTTTGCCCAACACTGCTCTCAAAATAACCACCCAGGTTCAGTTTCCCGTGTGATGAAGGGCAGAGGAGTGTGGAGCAGAGCTGGGGGGTGGTGAATAAGGTCCCCCCCACCTCCTCCAAGGCTTGATTCACCCCACTCCTTTGCAGAGGTGTTACCAGTCCCCAGCCAGAGCAGCAGCACGGCCGCTGCCCGGCGCTTCGCACTCCCGTTTGCACACCAGCACGGTGTGCCGGCGCCGCAGGGGGCACGGAGGAGCCTTGCGAGGGGCTCGCTGCTCCCTGTGCACGCAGCGCACCATCCGGATTGTGGAGGGGGCTGGAATTTTGCTCCCGAGCTGACCTTGCTGATATAAAAACAGACCCTGGGCATCAGCGTGAGGGGGGTGCACAGGGCCACTGGCTGAGAAAGGGGCGAGGACAGCATCTCCCTGCCCCATAAATGCCTTATTCTGCACTATTCTGCATGGCACGAAGCTGTGCTGCCCTGGTGAGCCCCCTCCCCAATTTAGTAAATCTCTCTGCGAGCAAACCCAGTTCTGCCTTCTCAGCAGCTGGCTGCCAGGAGGAGGGACTCACCCAGCCTCCGTCAAAAGCAGGGCATCCAGCTGCTTCACTTCCTGGCTTTCCTGGGCTGGGACCAAGGCCCTTCCCACGCCTTCTGGGTATAAGGAGGTGTGCAAGGACAGACTTTGTGGGTGGATTTCCTACTTTCACCCTTTTCCTCCTCCATGCCCATTTCATCCTTTGTTCTGACCCTATAGCAGCACTCAGGGACCTCACATACGTCTGTGTTTAATGGGAATGAGCCACGGGCACGAACATTTGAGAGGCTGGTGCTTTCTCACTGTGTGTTTGGGCACAGAGACAGCAGAGCCCTCCGGAGCTGGGCTGGGCTGGGAAGGCTCTAAGGTCACCTCCAGCTTCCTGGGTTCACAGAAACCAGCTCAGCTCTGCTGGGAAAACCCCTGTGCCAGGTTATCTCCTGGAGCAGTGGGGTTGTGCCTGCAGAGAGTTCCTCCTCCACCCCTAACCCTGCATCCCAACGGGAGGAACCGGGAGCAAGGTGCATGCCCTGGGATGAGATCCTGACTCTGTGTAGCAACCTGCTGCAGAAGTTACCAGTGCTGCAGCGAGTCTGTGGTGGGACTGGGTGGGCTCTGCTCAGCACGGGCAGAGGTTCCTCGGGGTGTGCAAAGACTCAGTGCCAGTGCCCAAGCCAGCAGTGAGCAAAATTCCCTCTTGACAGTCCATGTGGACTGCGTTTTTTGTGTGTAGCTGTGCGGAATTTGCACCCAGGCATCCGGGATGGGAACATGTTCTCTGTATCTCGGTTCATTCTGAAAATAAGGCACCTGCCACCGCTCCTGGGCCGCTGTCCCAGCAGGACCCACGCGATCGGTCTCACGGTCTCGGAGCGCCCGATCCCGGTGCTCGGCGGCAGAGCGGCTGCGGCTGCCGCCTCCAGCCCGGCTCGTTCCCCGTGGGCAGCGGGGGGCTGTGATGGCTCCAGTAACGAACCTCCAGCAAAACGACTGCACAAACGCAAACGGTTGAGGTCTTTAGGTTAACACCTCCCTAAGGCGATTCCTCCTCGCAATAAAAGTGCATTCACCGTATCCCTCTGCACCGCTTTTCGTCAGTATTTTACCGGTGGGGGAAGACAGACCCCAAAGAATATGGTAATAAATATAACTTTAGATGCCAAAATATGACCCTCTTCATCCACTCTGAGGCTCTTGAGCTACAATGTTCAGAGCTAAATATTCCATTTCTCCCCCTCACCAACAATGACCACTAAAGCATTTTGTTCTTATCGTTTCCTCTCATCAAACGAAAGCCTCCCGGGGCGTTTATTTTATTACGATGCTGTTTTCAAAACGCTTCATCGATCAGCGCACCAAGTGCGGCACTAAAATCCAGTTCCAGATTTAGGAAGATTTCCGTGAACCTTCTGCCTCTCACAAGGACCCTTCTGAGGGCTGAGAGGTCTAAACCACACCTGGACGTGCTGGTGACCTTCAGAATTAATGTTTAATTGCAACACTGCAGAGTGACCATCATCACACGGCACGGGCACAGCACGAGGTCCCTGTGGGGAAAACCCACAGGGAGCTGATGGGGATGGAGGTGGATGTGCCGGAGCATCTCTCCTAGTCCAGCCGAGCTCAGTGTGTCACCCAGGCACATGCTCGTGTCCTGGTCCTTCAGGACCATCTCACAGCGCTCATTCGAGTCCCCTTTCTCTCTGACCACTCCAGTGGCTGCACTCAGGGGGGACCACAATGTTCCACATCCCAAAGCATCCCAACGGGAGGGCTAAAAGCTGGGAGAGTTACTGCAGGAGCTTGGAGTGATCCAGGGCAGCTGGAGGGAGCTGGGATGCTCAGAGAGGCATTTTGGGGAGAGCTGGGAGGAGGCTATTGAGTCCAGGCTCACCTGTCCTCACTTGCCAGAGCAGTGCTGGGCTCCAGGCTGCACTGCTTCTAACAGAGCAAGACAAACACCCATGCCCACGTCTCCTTGGTCTTCATCCATCCTTAACCAGTGAGGCTTATGGTCTGTGTGGTCCAGGTTGGCCAACAGGACATGGTCACAGTGGTCCTGAAACAGTGGGTAAAAAAGAAGAAAGCTGGAAGGTGGAAGAAGGCAGAGATGCAGATGTGGGACCATGCAGATGTGGGACCATACAGATGTTGACCCCACAGGGACCAAAAGAGCTTGAGACAGGTGCTCCTGGAAGGCAAACTCAGCACATCTTGGAGAACTAGGACGTATGACCTGACATTGAAGACAGCATGCACTGCTGATCAGGAAGCAGTTGTCACACCATGGATGCTGCTTTTGACCGTGTCAGCACAAGTCACCTTGGAATGGCGCTGAGATGGGTGGCAGGGATCGAGCGCACACTGGCTCTTCCAATACAAGAGTTAAGAGCCTTCCAAAGAAGCGTATTCAGGACAAACATAAAGTGGTGGCTCCAGATCTTCTTGCCCTTGTGTGTTGCAGTTACCAACATTCAAATTCAAATGAACCTGTAGACCTTCCTGGGTTATTATGTCTATGTGAACCAGTCCTGGCTCAGGAATCCCCGAGAACACGAGCTGCTGAAGGCTGCGAAGGTGCTTGAGGAATTACTAAGCACACTTGCCCTGTTCCTACATTCTTGTCTCAGTGTCCACCTAAGGCCACTTTTGGGGACAGGACACAAGGCCACATAGCTCTGGTCTGCTCCAGAGACCATGGTCCTGTTCCAAGGTTTCCTTCCACATCCACAGAACTGAAGTGGGGCTGGGAACAACCTTTAAGGGACGTCTTTATCCATCACCCTGCCGCAGAGCAGGAGCTCCTCTACCCAAACCACGCCTGGCTGGACTCTCGGGGGAGGGGGAGGTCAGGAGGAGGAGGGCATCTCTGGGAGGGGTCTCCAGGGTGCATCCCCTGCCACCATCGGCAGGGACGGATGGCACAGTGCAGAGCTGCTTTGCGTGCCAGGGTGGACCTGGTGCTGTGGGGGTTAATGCATCTGCTCTGAGCGCTGAGGAGCAGAGAGCCCCTGTGCTCCCAGGCCAGCCATCTCCCACAGAGGGATTCCTCGGTGTCTTCTACAAATCCCAGCCCTGACGGTCAGGAACAGGAGCTGTTGGGAAGCTGAGGGTGGCCGTGAGCACGCAGGTGAGTGGGCTCTGCCCTGTCCTTGCAGATTGTGCTGTGACACTGGCGAGGGCACAGCTGGGTCCCCAGATGTGGACAGTGTCCGTGATGCTTGCACCCATCATCACCCTGCATCCCTCCTACGGGCCGGCTCGTTTCAGCTCCCCGGGGCGGGTGTTGGTCCGAGGAGCTGTGCTCCGTCCCCTTTCCAGAGGGGTGGCACGGAGACAGGAGACCTCTCAGAGACCCCAAACTCTCCTGTTTCCTGCTTGCAAAGGGGAATAGGCAGCCCTGCAGCCCGTCAGGGAACCGCTCTTCGAGCTAGAGCAGGGTGCAGCCCCTCTTCCACCCACGCCTGCGTGAAATCCTGGGGCGCATCTGTGGAATTTGTCATTTTTGGGAGTAGATTAAACTGTAAGAGCTAAAATGAGTCACCGCTTCGAAAAGCAACCAAAAGAATTCACCCTTCTTTTGTGCTCTTCCTGACAGGCTGTGACATGTGAGAACATAGTATGGACCTGATCTCAAACTGGGGAGGGTGTCGCGTTCTGCCAGCCCCGTCCCTGCTTGACATAGCGATGCCCCCTTGCTGCGGTGCCTGCTGCCGTGGGGAGCCTGCTGTCTGGGTGCTTGAAGGGTGGATGAGACACGGGAGTTCCCCAGTTCTCCATGCAGGCACCTGATGATCTCACACAAGAAGCAATTCGAAACGAGCTCCGGCAGTTCCTGTGCTCTCAGGGTGGAGACTGAGCTGGGAATTACAGCTGCTTTAACAGATCCTGCCAGACATTTGTGTCCAAAGATTGCTTTCTCCCGTAACTCCTTCTCCTTCCCCTCCACGCAGTGTGTGGGACAACCTCTGATAAGCTTCTCTTGAGGGCCAGAGAAGACTCTCAGATGTTAAAGTCTGCAGCTTTGTGCAAGCCCAGGTCAACCCACGGATCTTGCTCTGCCTTTGCAGGTGTCCAAGGGTGCTGCATCGGGCCATCAACCTGCACTGAGGCAGGGGAGGGCAAAGAGACACGCTGCGGGGTAGGAGCCTTATGAATTTGAGGAAAGAATGGCAATATTTCTGCCACTTTCTGAACAGATAGATAGAGTAGATATTTTGAAATGTAATGGTTTTACAGTTATGTAAGTTGTTTCAGAAGCTTTTCGAGACTTACAGGTGGATATTCCAGATAAGGAGACATAAACTTCCATAACAGATCTCACTTAGTTGTCAAAATCAGCCATTTCCAGAGCAGTTCCTTAAAAACCCTCTCATGCCCTCTTTCGTTCCCACTGCCTTCCTCCCTGCTGCTTTCCACGGGATGTCCTTCTAGGAGGGGCGCAGGCAAAGGAGTGGGGGAAACCTCCCGAGAGGATGTTAGAAAGCCACTGTGGACCACACTGAGTCCACCTGGGGCTGTGGAGACCCCAGTGACCCTCACTGATGTATGGTGAGGGTACGCTGGCTTTGCTCCCTGCAGCCCCTGCACAAGCACCCACAGGAGCGCGGGAACCCCTGTGGCAGATGATCCTTCCAAGGAAAACATGAGGACCAGATTTCTCCCATCCCTGGAAGTGTTCAAGGCCAGGTTGGATGGGGCTTTGAGCAACCTGGTGTAGAGGAGGGTGTCCCTGCCCATGGCAGGGGGTTTGCAACTAGATGGTCTTTTAGGTCCCTTCCAACCCAAACCGTTCTGTGACTCTGTGATTCTAGGATTGAGGGGTGCAGAGAAGCCTGCAAGCACCATGGGGAGAGGACTCCAGAGATTACAGTCTTGGAGTCCTGTCCCCATCCTTCCTGGCAGCTTGAGTTTAGAGAAAGAAAACTTTCCATAAAAGCAGTTCCATCTCTCCTCCCTGTATTTCTAGTGGGAGGATGTCCGGAGACATCCTGCTTTTATACGACATCCTTGTAATTTCCAGCTTACATTTATCCATGTGCAAGTCACACACGTTGTTTTGTGAGCAACCACTATCCTTCAGCTTAAGCAGATCTTGGTCTCTCCATGTGTTTGTAGGTGGCCCGTGTTTTGTTGCTCTGAGAGGGCCAGGCTCTCCTGGTCTCCATTCCGAAGAAATTTGGTTATTTCCACAGGCAGACCAGTATCTGATCCGTTATCACCTCCTCTTCTTTCACCGGAGATTCCCAGCAAAAGCCCAAGGTCAAGATCAGAGCTGGCCACAGCCCTCCCTAATTGCAATGTCATTTCTCTCTCTTGATTTGCGTTTACACAAGACGTATTTACATTTACTCACAGATGTATTTTTTTTAAATTGTCCGTTCCCCTGCTCTACCAGGCAGCCAGAACCCGGACCTGCCCGCACCGGCCACGCGACACGCGCACGTGCCTCCCACCCGAGCGTGGTTTCGGCGTCGGAGGGTCCATGCAGGGGCTGGGGAGCACGCTCGGGCCGTTTCAGCACAGCTCCTGGCAAGGTGTGCTGTAGCGCAGCTCGGCTGGTCGTGGTGATGCCTCTGACCCAAGGATGCAGACTATTTCTTACTGCCTCTGTGTGTGGTCTGTGACCCTGCTGGCTTTTGTTCCAGGGAAGCTATTTGCACATGAGATGGAGCATCCTTGTTTCATCCTGACCAGGACCAACAGCAGCCAGACCAGGACCCTATCATTGTTTTTGGGTGGCTTTCCAGCATGGGAAACCACTCGGATGTGGTCTGCTGTTCCTCTCTGCTTGATGTACCTCCTGGCACTGCTGGGGAACTCGGCTGTCCTTTCCATCATTAGGGCAGAGCGGAGCCTCCATACACCCATGTATCTCCTCCTCGCTATGCTAGCTGTGGCCGACCTGGGCTTGTCCACGTCCACATTCCCAACCATGCTGAGGATGCTGTGGCTGGAGGCCAGAGAGATCAGCTTTGGCACCTGCCTTGCCCAGATGTTCTTCATTCATTCCTTCGCGGGTATTGAATCTGCTGTCATTCTGGCAATGGCCTTCGATCGCTACGTGGCCGTCTGCCACCCCCTGCGATACTCCTCCATCCTCACCAACTCAGTGACCACCAAGGTATGTGCTGCAATCGTCGTGAGGACCACCCTTGCCCAGCTCCCTCTCCCAATCCTGCTGACCCAGGTGTGTTTCACTGGGGTCATCAAGCTCTCCCATCCCTACTGTTTGCATCCAGACATCATCAAACACGCAGGCTCCGATACGAGGATTAACAACACCTACGGCCTTTTCGTGCTGCTCTTCACGCTGGGTTTGGACTTGCTCTTTGTCCTCCTATCCTACCTACTCATCCTTAAGACCATCCTGAACATTGCAACTTGGAGGGAGCGTCTCAAGGCCCTCAACACCTGCATCTCGCATATCTGCGCCGTCCTCCTCTTTTTCATCCCTATGATCTGCCTGTCCATGATGCACCAGTTTGGCAAACACGTGTCCCCCCAGGCCTATGTTTTCACAGCCAACCTCCATTTCCTCGCCCCGCTCATCCTGAATCCTATTGTTTACAGCATGAAAACCAAACCGATCCGGAGAAGGATCCTGAGGATGTTCTGTCAAGGAGGGATCCGCAAGTCCAGGGTTGCCATTTGCCAGTAAAGCCAATACGATGGTTGCTGCCGACTGCCTTGCGCAAGGTTCAGTCCCCAAGAAGACCAGCTGGAAGAGGGGAAGGAACGTGCCAGACGCTTCTGCTGGTGTAAGGATATGTGGCAAGTAAGGCTATAAGGAATGTAAAAGGTATATGGAAGGTAAAGGATGCACAGATACCTGCAATGTAAGATCCACGGTTATCCCAAAACCCCAGGAGATAAGAGAGGCGATAACGCAGATCACAACCTTCAGGTCAGTGACCGAAGAGCAGATGGAGGAGCTGGATGGAAAGGGGTTCAGGCAGAACTGCTGAGAAGGAAGAAAATTCTCATGGGATAATGGGAAAGAGCAGATTTAGTGCAGGATATTCGATGGGGCTTGTGTAAAACTTTGTACGGGATGATTTAAGGGGCTTGTGAGAATGTGCAGAATGTATTTTGGAATGTTCAGAAGAAAGACCAAAGGCAAGGGAAAGGGGGGATCCAGGTGTATCAGGAAGGACCCAGCATGGGAAGACGGAGGGGGGCTGATAAAGGCGCTGATGGAGTGTGAACAGGTTGCTGGTCAATGCACACTCCAGACCATGTGCCTGATCACCGCAGCCCGGCCTGTCTGCTCATCAAACTCACTTCTGGCTCTTTTCTGAGTGACCTTACCGTCTGCATACGGGGACACACGCGTGGGATTTGGGGATAAACATTAAGCTGGACTAACTGATGAATGGGAGGAGACCAGAACCTGGAAAGAGCCAAGGCTGGAGCTGCAGAGTGGACAAACAGGGCCCAGGGTGTGGGCATGGATCTGGGCAGGCTTCTGGTCTGCTCCAGGGATTGAGGGACCCATGGACACAAGACTGACTGTGAACCAAGCAGGTAAAGGTCATGTCCTGTCCTGAGCAGCCATTGAGGAGGAACAGGGTCGATGGTGCTGGTCACATCTACGTGAGCACTGGTGGTGTCCGTGCGGGTGCCAGTGCAGGCATTGCTCTCTGTGACAGTCCTTTTGGCCACCTGGGACCATGCGTGGCCCCAGGGAGACCATGCTGGTCACTTGGTCTGTTGTACGTGAGGTGGAGGATGAGGGCCATCAGGAGCAGAGGGGTCTGGGTCTGGTGAGGTTCATCCTCTACAGACGCGGCTGGATTGGCCTCCCAACCAGGGGGGTGATCACAGCAGCAGCCCCCCAGGTCTGCGAGGGGAACCCTTTATGTGAAGCAATGGCTTTTGGACTCTCAGCCCGAAAGTGTTGTCTTCTTTTTAAAACAGAAGCGCTTTCCTCCCTAGGTTTTCCTTTGTTTCACCTGGAGCATTTTGCCTGGGTTAGGCCACGTCGTCAGGTTTCTTGAAATAACCGTCGTTCCTGAATTAGCACACACTAATTAGTATGCTGGAGTTTCCACAAGGCACTGCAGCACAACGCCTCCTCAGACTGGCTCATTTAGACTCAGAAGATTGAGCTCTTCCCACTTGAGCTGATGAGGCAGGGCTGGTTTTGGAGGAGCTGCTCTCTTCCAGCTGGCCCAGAGGTGCGGGCACTGCATAAACTGACCGCTCTTGGAAGGACGTTTTAGAGCAGTTTAAACACTTAAGAACCTGCAGGGATGGGGCAGCCACAACTTCCCTGGGCAACCTGTGCCAGTGCCTCAGCACCCTCAGAGGGAAGAATTTCTTCCTTAGATCCCATCAAAATCTCCCCTCTTTCAGTTTAAAGCCATCGCCCCGTGTCCTGTCACTCCACACCCTTGTCCAAAGCCTCTCTCCAGCTTTCCTGCATCCCCTTTAGGCACTGGGAGGTGCTGGAAGGTCTCCCCGGAGCCTTCTCTTCTCCAGGCTGAACAGCCCCAACTCTCTCAGCCTGTCTCCAGAGCAGAGGTGCTCCAGCCCTCCCATCATCTCCGTGGCCTCCTCTGGCCCCACTCCAGCAGCTCCATGTCCTTCTGCTGTTGGGGACCCCAGAGCTGAAGGCAGCACTGCAGGGGGGGCTCACAGAGCAGAGCAGAGGGGCAGAATCCCCTCCCTCGCCCTGCTGCCCACGCTGCTCTGGGTGCAGCCCAGGACACGGCTGGCTGGCTGGGCTGCATCCTGCTGCATATACATCCTCCGATGTATAATGAAATTACAAGCCCCAATTAAATACCCTGGAGACCAGTAATTCTGCTTCTTCCAGTGTTGAAGTTGTGGATTGTTTTGGTGAGAGCTTCAATCAGACAACCTTCACCCGAGAGCTGCTTGGCAGAGCCTTGCTTACGGGTGAGACCCGCTGCCCTCGGACCCTCTCCCTCAGGGAAGAGCCGAGCAGCGCGTCGTGGGTGGCAAAGGTTTCTACAGGCTCAAGGATAAATTCACAGGAGAGGAATCCTGTGACACCAAAACAGCCGCTCTGGCTGAGGACCCCCTGGTGCTCTGCTGCCTTGAGCAGCACCGATGCCCGTTCGCCTTGTGCTGAAACGCTGCCCCCAGGCACCGGCGCGGCTCGTTGCTTCCCTCTGCTGGGGGATGCGGGATGCGGGATGAGGGATGCTCCGGGTCCCTGCCGCCCTCAGGTCCTCATGGCCTGAGCCCACGGTGGGGAGCTCCTCATGTAAATAAGGCCGGGGGGGGAAGTATCTCCTCCTTGGAGACCATAAATGAAGGCAAATCCATGGGGTCGCACTGGTTGCCTCACGCCAGGCTTGCCCCACAGGTTCTGTGTCCCGTGTCAGGACCTTCACAGAAAGGTTGTTCCTCCTCTTTTCCTTCCTTTTCTCATTTTCCTCCTTTTCCTGAAGCAGGGAGACAGTCCAGAAGTAAAGTGTCCATGAAAGGGCCCTCACATGGTTTCCTTTTGCAGAGGAAGCCCAGCAAAGCTGCTGTCAGAGAAAGAATAAATGTGCACCGAGACCTACACAGCACACCCCCTCTGAATACAGCTGCAGCATTCAAAAGGTGCCTGTGCTTTGATATTTAGGTTGAAAACCCAAAAGCTGAAGAACATAATCCCCATGCCTGTGTTTCAGCTCTGAGCTGTAGCTCACCGCCAGCGTGGGACAGGGGAGAGGAACCCCTGAGAGCTGCTGGGCAACACCAAAACCTGATGTCTTTGGGGCTGCTCTGGGTCCTGGTCCTGCATGCAGGGTGAGAGAGAGAAATGAGGGGAGAGCAGTCCCCTACCCTGAGGCCCTGTGGGATCTATGTACCACCAACTCACCCACACGGAGAGATACCCAAGTTAGGTGTGGGACATGGGTAATTCCACCTTTACCAATATAAAATTAATTTTCAGGCATTAGAAAGCGTTCGTCTGCCTATGCCACATATATGTCGAGTGGGTCACTGAGGCCTGAGGACCTTACTTGATTAAACCCGTGAATTCTTACACTAGGATCAATCTGTGCACGGGTCGTATGCTGCAACATCTGTGCTGGGGCTGGACAGCCGTAAGGCACACACACGTCAACAGCTGGTGATAACGACTTTCTGCAAATATCCCAATTCTGGGGGCTTGAAAATCTCATCTTGAAAGGTTGATTGCCAAGGTGTCAGGTCGCAATTTTCCTGAGGAAGAAAAGGAAAAAGAAGGAAAGGAAGAAGAAAGGAAAAATAAAGTATCTGGCTGAAAAATAAAATATCTGGCTAGAGGCAATCTGTCAGGTTTTATTTCCACAACTAAATCTAGATTTAGTGCTTAATTTAAGGTACCCAAGTTTGACTTTCTTCATACTTTCATTAGTTTCCATTCTCCCACAACCCCTTTCTGCTCACTCACTTGTTGACCATTCCCATATTATTGGTTAATATTGGTTTTTCTTTTTATGGCCCCAAAGAGAGTCCTCGCAGAGCACAAGCCGACGTTGAGCATTCAGACCAGGCACGGGTAGAACGCCTGCAGCAGAGAGCAGACACGTTTGCTGCATTAATCACCCTGGTGCTGGGAGCAGCGTCGTTTGAACACCCACAGAGGCGGGCAGAGCGGGGGCTGGAGGCGGAGATCACAGCAGATCCTGTCTCATCTCCGTAGGGCTGGCTGGAGGAGGTCAGCATTGCTCACCAGTGCGTCTCCAGCCATCCCACCTCGTCCCCGTCCCGCTGCGAAGGAGATGACACGGCGCTGGGGTGGCTTTGTGCGCTCCCTCCCACGCCACGACCCGCAGAGGCGGTGGAAGGTAACCTCTCCCCACAAGGAGTTCCACTCGAAACTCCGTTAATTTTGTACACTTTTCGTCACGTTGCCCAAGCAGCACATCCCACAGCTCTGCCACTCCTGGCTGCCCATGAGCCCCACGGGGGCTCGGGGGGAGGGTATAAGCATCACCACGTCCCTGCCCCTCTCTGCAGGTGCCCCTTCAGGTGCAGGGGCAGACGTCCTCATTGCTGGCTGTCATGGGAGCAGGTGAGCTGCTGGCAGTAGCCGTCATTTGGGGCTGAGGTGCCTGATTTGAACTAGAAGGTAAAATTCTGCATTTGGGAGAAACCCCCGTGGTCTACTGCAAGCTGCAGCTTTAGGCTCTGAGATAAGAAACCCCATTTTCCAGGCAGGGTTTGTCGTGCAAATGCTGCTGCTTTGGCTCCAGGGCCTGGGAGGGTTTGCTACCTGCAGGAGAGATTCCCAGGCCCCACCTGAATCGGCATTTCGTGCAGGAGATCACAGCCTGGCTCTAAAAACCTGCCTGATGACCTCGTTCTGCCTTTCATGTGCAATTCCCGGCCAGGGGGCTGCGATGTGCGCTCGAAGAAGCAGGAGATGATCAGCGAAGGTTTCTTCTGTGCCACCACACAGGCTATTGCCAGGCAAAGCAGCCTGATCGCCCACCCTCTGTGCAGGGTTCACGGCTCTTCTTCACAGCTCAACTCGCTCGGTGATGCTGCTCTCAGGGGTGGCTTTGTTATTTCTCTGGAAATGCTGAAAATCATTGGAAATGCTGAAAATCCCCTTCTGGGTGGGGCTGAGCTACTGGCAGAGGAAGGGGAAGCACAGACAGGACTCCCATGGCAGCACCCAGCAGAGCAGCTGCAGCGGTCCCTGGGTGCACAGGCAGGACCCTGCTCGCACAAACCCCGTGCGTGTCGGGTGACTGGAGGGTCTGGGCCTGTTCGTGCACATCTGGTGGCAGATGTTGGTGGCTGAGACCGCAACAATAAGGTGTGACAGCGCGTGGGGCAGGTTGTGCTGGGGCAGCACTGCTGGGTTGTGTTTCACCCACCTGCAGTGCAAACAGCCCCCCCACCCCGTTATGGACTGAGGCAGCCCTTGGGCTCCGGCAGGAGCCAGCACTGAGGATCCTGAGCTCCTCCGTGCAAAGCTGTGCCGGGATCACACGGCGTTCCCACCGGCAGCCGTGCTCTGCCTCGGACCTTTGCTTCCGACTTCGCTTTAAAACTCAGTCTCGGTTCTTCCTGCCAGCGTAGGGCTGTTCCCCGAGATCCCATGCACAGCTGCTCCCCAAGATCCCATACGTGGCTGCTCCCGAGATCCCATGCACATCTGCTCCCCAAGATCCCATACGTGGCTGCTCCCGAGATCCCGTGCACGGCTGCTCCCCGAGATCCTACACATGGCTGCTCCCCGAGACCCTGCGCACAACTGTTCCCCACGATCCCGCTCACGGCCGTTCCCCGAGATCCCGCGCACTCTGTGAGGTGCTGCTCTCCCGCCCTGCTCTGTTCCGCGCAGGTTCCTGGATCATCCTCTCACACGGACGCGACGCAGCTGCCAGCAAACAGCCTCGTGCCCTGGGTGCCGTGGGAGCCCTCCGTGCCCGGCAGGGACCCTGGTCTGCCAACGTGGCGAGCGCGAGCGAGGAGAGGGGAGGTGGTACCGAAGGGAACGGCATGTTGTACGAACTCGGTGCCGGTCAGTCCCAGCCTGTCCCCTGCCTCGGAGGCTTCCGGGAGCTACAGAACGAAAAACAGCACAATAACTAGTTGGAGCTGGAGGGGCCGTGCTCCCGGGTCCTTTGCCAAGGTTTGCACCAGCTTGTGGGCTTTGGTAAATCCCTCTGCTGGATTTCCATACCTGAGCCTACGAAATACACTTTTAAATTTAACTTGTGACTTGATTTGGAGTCAGTATCTCAAGCACACTTCCCCAGTGGGTGTGGAGTTATTTTTTAAAACACTTTGGGATCCAGAGATATAAAGTGTTCTAGGGAAACTCAGGTGGGTTTTCCTGTATTATGAACTGTCCTCCCCACCTCTTCCCCTATTTTCATTTACAGGGAAAGGAGCCCAGACTAAGTCAGATGTCATCCCACCATGGAAGCTCTCAATGAAACCACCTTGCAGCCGGCCTCCTTCCTTCTGCTGGGCATGGCAGGCCTGGAGGACCTGCACACCTGGCTCTCCATCCCATTCTGCCTGATGTACATCGCAGCACTCCTTGGCAACTCCATCCTCTTGTTTGTCATTGTGACAGACCGGAGCCTCCACCAGCCAATGTATCTCTTCCTGGCCATGTTAGGGGTGGCAGATCTCGTATTGTCCTCCTCCACGGTGCCCAAAGCCCTGAGCATATTCTGGTCCCTTTCCAAGGAGATGTCTTTCCACGCCTGCCTTACCCAGATGTTCTTCACACACCTGACCTTCATTGCAGAGTCGACCATTCTGCTGGCCATGGCGTTTGACCGGTACGTGGCCATCTGCAACCCCCTGCGGTATGCCACGGTGTTCACGCACCCAGTGGTAGCCAAGATCGGGCTGGCTGCCGTAGCCAGGGGCTTTTGCGTGATGTTCCCAACAACATTCCTCCTTCAGAGGCTGCCGTACTGCGGGCACAGCATCATGCCACACACCTACTGCGAGCACATGGGCATCGCCCGGCTGGCCTGCGCCGACATCTCCATCAACATCTGGTACGGCTTTGCCACCACCCTTCTGTCCCCAGGCCTGGACATTGTGCTCATCGGGGTGTCATACGTCCTCATCCTCCGGGCTGTCTTCAGGCTTTCCTCCAAGGATGCCCAGCTCAAGGCAGCAGGCACCTGCAGCTCTCATGCTTGCGTTATATTAATGTTCTACACACCAGCATTTTTCTCATTTTTCACTCATCGGTTTGGCCACAACGTCCCCCACCATGTCCACATCCTGTTGGCCAATCTCTACGTGCTCCTGCCACCCATGCTAAACCCCGTCGTCTACACTGTGAAAAACAAACTCATTCGAGAAAAGGTGTCCCAGGTGCTCTTCAGGACCCGACAAGTGCGCTGACAGGGATGCTACTCCTTGGAAAGGAAAGCATGGAGAAATGGTCTGGACCAAGGAAGTAGAGTGTATGTATGTGAAATAACCCATTTTCTACCTTTTTTAGACTCAGTCCAATATCACTGCTGATCAGATTTCCTGCTAGGTGTTTCCTCTGACTAAATCACAACACTATTGAAAAAGGAGGAATTTCTGGGGAATCACAGGCCAGAATTTGGGTTGATGCAATCTGCTGTTATCCCATTATCATCAGCACTTTATCGATGGGTTTGGTTGGACCTACACATTGATGAGATGTGTGTTTTCTGCTTGGACTCTGTCATGTCCAGCTCCCCATAGGGTGCATGTTTCTACATCTTGTATCTCAAAATTTTCAGAAAATACCATAAATGTTTTCCTAAGTATAAGCTGAGAAAAACACATTGTGTTGGACTAAACGTGGGAGTTAATGTTTGAGTTTCTCTGACCTCTTTAGTGCAAGCTGGATAAACACAATCAATCCTTTAAATTTTACTGGCTCTTCCTACCACAAAAAGTCAGCACTGCTCTCTTTGCACTACTGGACTTTTGCTTATTTGTAATAGCTGGAGATCTGCCCCCAGGTGAGGTCTTTTTCAGGAAAATAAAACTGAAAGCAGAAGTTTTAATAAATGGAGTGAAGTATTATAAATGGCTTGTGGCTCAAGGTTCTGCATCTTTCATGCATGGAGCTGTTGGATAGGTCCAGAGGAGGCCACGGAGATGATCCAAGGGCTGGAGCACCTCTGCTCTGGAGACAGGCTGGGAGAGTTGGGGCTGTTCAGCCTGGAGAAGAGAAGGCTCCGGGGAGACATTCCAGCACCTCCCAGTGCCTAAAGGGGCTACAGGAAAGCTGGAGAGGGGCTTTGGACAAGGGTGTGTAGTGACAGGACATGGGGCGATGGCTTTGAACTGAAGGAGGGGAGATTTCGATGGGATCTAAGGAAGAAACTCTTCCCTCTGAGGGTGCTGAGGCACTGGCACAGGTTGCCCAGAGAAGCTGTGGCTGCCCCATCCCTGGCAGTGTTCCAGGCCAGGTTGGATGAGGCTTTGGGCAACCTGGTGTAGTGGAGGGTGTCCCTGCCCATGGCAGGGGGGTTGCAACTAGATGATCTTGAAGGTCACTTCCAACTCGAACCATTTTATGATTCTGTGATCAGCCCACAACCATTTCTATTTACGATATTACTATTTCAGCTGTCCCAAATACCTTTGATACCCACTTAGAGCCTCCTTTTCTGGAGCTGTGATCAACAGAAGTCACAGCCAGCAAGTCTGGCATGGAAATACCTCTCCCACTTCAGCTGAGAGTCACTCTGTTACGTAAAGTTGTTTTTTTTTTTCTTTTCTGGAAAAAAAAAAGAAAGTCAATCAGTTTTGAAAGCCTTTTTGTCAGAAGAGTGATGTCCATCCTTCCCAGAGGGACAGACATGCAGATAACCGTTCGGAAAACTCCTGGCATTTCCAGCAGCACTCAAAATCAGTAGAGCCAACCGCTGCACTTTTCTCCAAACCATAGAGTTTACACCTGAAGTGGAGTTGGAATCTAAACACTTGGAGTTCAGTTTATCCTACAAGCCACGAGAAAGTGAAAACGGAAGAGCTCAGGAAACGGGTCAGTGATCAGACCACATCTCTCCTAGAGCAATCGCACGTGTCTCACGGTCCGTGTCGCTCCGGACGCGTCCCAGGGAGAAGTTCCTCCTCTCAGCACCACATCACCGGTGACCACTGCTCACCTCTCCACTCTTTCCTGCTATTTATCCATGTTTTTCCCATCCTGAGTGTAAATTTTCTTCTATTTGTGGGGTCTTTTTGAGACCGTTCCTTTGATTTTTCAGAATTACCTTGGGCATTAATCTTTCCTTTTTTCTGTGCTTCTGGAGAAGCTGTGGGTTTAATAAGGATTTCCTTTACTTTGCTGCCCAGGCTGATAAAAGATCCAGGACGCTCATTCCGATTCTCACTGCATCTTTGTTTGCAGTAGCATGAGATGTGAAACTTCCCCATAATGGTTCAAGCTCAGCAATGTTCTCTGGCTCATTTATGAAAATAGTATGTAATATGTCTGCTACTTAACCTCAAACATTTACATTTTTTTTTCCCTATGTACAAACTTTGATACCCTTCCACACAAGCGAAATGATCTGATTGGTGTAACTTGTACTTGATAAATTCATAAAAGATCCTGTTTGTCCCCTTTGTTTGCCAAAAAACATGATTTGACCATTCATGTACGAACTTTCTAGGGACTGTAACTAAACTTTGCCCTAAACACACAAGTAGGAACACGGCAGGGGGTCCCCGACAGGTGAACTGCTGGCAGCTGGGAGGTTCCTCGGGGAGCATCACGGGACGAGGACGACGACAGGGTCCCTGTCCCCGGGCGAGCGGCGCAGCCTGGACACCTCCAGGCCCTCGAGCTTTGCTCTGCTCCAACGACGGTGGCCACGACCAGCCCTTCTGGCCAAAGCTGCGCCGGGAGAGTCCCCGCAGTTGGCTCGTGCAGGCTCGGCTGCGCTGGCCCCTTCCTGTACTTTCCTGCTGTCCGATACCAGAGTGTTCAGACCTCCTTGTTTTCCAGTTGTAAAGACTTTTTTTTTTTTTTCATCTCTTTTCAGATTTCTGCTCTTTCCCCCCTTCCCTCTCTCCCATGGTATTTGAACAGCAGCAGCAAAGAGGTAAAATTGCTTTTTTTGGCCATACTTGAGGCTGAGATGGGAGCAGCTGTCAACCTCACTATATTGCCCTGAAACAGAAATGGGATCGTTGCCTTTAACGGAGTTTCTCCAGATTCACACCGCTTCACTGAACAGTATCAGGGTCTAAATCCGAACAAGGGAGGACAGGCTATGCGTGTCACTTCAGGTCCCACCATGCTCAAATGGCAGGCTGCATTCCCAACCCTTAAAGGAGTCAGAAAAAGTTTCAAGAGCAAGATATTAGTCAGTGTTCTGTTGATGACTAAGAGCAAAGTGAAGAATCTGGAAGATAAGACCCATTGATGGAGTGATTTTTAAGCAAACATCTGGGTGGCTGGATGCCCAGAGAGATGCTTCCTTACACATACAACAGAGTGTCCGCTGTGGCCAGTGCCACAGAATCAAAGCCTTTTGCTTTGGTGTAGCACAAAAAAAATCCCTTAAATGCATTTTATATGAGAGGTGCGTGGATTCCTGAAGGAGGGTTTATCCTGTAGCCCGGCAATCCCTCCAGCGACTGGCTCAGCCGGGAGTCTCAGCCGATACGTGTCACTCCAAACCGCGACACCTTTAGCGTCGCACCGGCGGTGAAACGCTCCGCTGTGTTTATTCAGTCTAGAACAGCCTCTGCCTGTGTCAACTCCTGGGCTTAATTTCCTTCAATGTCTCGCTGATGGCAAAAGACAGAAGTGGATGAACCCACTTTACAACAGGCTGCCCGTGGTCCACCATTACGCTCCAGCTGAAGGTGGGGACTGGTGGCAAAGGCAAGCCAGGTGCTGGCCCTGCTTAAACAGAAGAAAAAACATCGTCGTACACTCACACATCTTCCTGACACAAGCCTCCCGTGTTGACAGTGCCAATGACACTAAGAAATCCAAGGAGTGCAGACTTGAGATCTTCCAAGCCTTTTATACACATATACGGAAATGCAGTACTCGGACCACCAGCTAAAATTCTGTTCTTTACCATATTTACAGACACAGCCCTTCTGCTGGACCTTCCATCACCACCCCAGGGGTCAGGTTCCACTCTTAGAGCCACGGATATGAACCGGCCGCAAACTTAGCGAGTTGCCTAAATTGGAGAGGGACGGACACAGAGCTGCAGGCTATGGCCAGGAAGGGCCCAGAGGTGGCAGATCCAGCTGCCAGGCTTGGGCCACTTGCTGCCACATCTGTACAGGGATTTGCACAGCTGGCCTCATCATGCTCCTCAACCTCCTGCTGTGCCAGTGTGGGACCGTGGTGGTTTAGGTCACTCAGACACTCGCTCGCCCTCACCCACCCAGGGGATGGGTTAGAGAATTGAAGGGGAAAAGAGAAGGAGACTCGTGGGGTGAGATAAGAACAGTTTAATAATAATAGTAATAATAACAACAGCAACAACACAAAATTTAAAGTAATGATTATATAATAATAGCATATGAATGTATATATAAAAAATGATAATAATAGATACAAACAAGTGATGCGCAGTGTCATCGCTCATTACCCAATGATCAGCGCCCATCCCATCCCAGCAAACAATCCCAAAACAGATAAGTCCCAACACCACAACCCCGGACGAACAAGAGGCCCAAAAAGAGAATGAGAGAGAGAGAGCACTCCAAGAGTGAGAGCCCCGGGAAGAGGAAAAAACTCTTTTTCCCAGTCAACCTTCATCTATACACTGGGCATAGAATCATAGAATCATAGAATGGTTAGGGCTGGAAGGGACCTTCAAAGGTCATCTAGTCCAAGCCCCCTGCAAGGAACAGGGATATCTCCAACTAGATCAGGTTGCTCAGGGCCTTGCTCAGGCATGACATTGCATGATATGGAACACTCCACTGGCCAGTTTGGCCCTCAACCCCAAGTCTGAGATCAAATCCTGAGAGGATTTGTGGCCCCTTTGTCCCAGCCATGCTCCCCCCAGCCTGTTGTGCTCCTGCACATCGTCAAGAACATGAGAAGCTGAAAAGTCCTTGAGGCCTCAGTGCCAACTATAAACATCAGTGCGCTGTCAGCGTTCTTCTCAGAGCAAATCCCAGACTAAAACCAAAACACAGAGCTCTTCTAGCTGATAAAAAGAAAAAACCTGTCTCAGCTGACACCAAGCCGACAGCTCGCGTGGGGAGCAGCACCCTCTGGACCACATCCATCCCCCGCATCCGCCTGCCCGTCTTTCCGTAGCCTGCACGGAGAAGAGCGAAGGTGGAGAACCTGGTGCTGTGTGTGTCTAGAGGGGTGGATGGGTCTTGCACCACAGGAGACTTCTCCAGCTCATCACCACTGTCTTCTGCCGACGCGCGGGGCATGAGGCGGGTGGACGTGATCCCTTATGTGCATGTTGGGGCGCGGAGAGAAGAGGAGGCAGAACCTGCCCAGGGGGGAGGAACGTTTCTGCCATTGCATTTCAGCATCACCTTGTGTTCAAAGGCAAAGGAAAACCCCCAGCTCCAGTGGCTGGGAGGCAGGGACACCCACCGCGGCGTTCCCGCGCGCGGCACCGCGGCCGTGCCGTGTTCGGGGTGAGGAAGGATTGGTGAGTTACAGACACTGCAGGGGCTGCACGGTCACGTCCCCGGCGTGCGCAGCTCACGGGGACGCCGTGCCGAGCCAGGCTCGCGGGGGGTGGTTGCTGATTTAGGTAGCTGCTGCACCCGAGATTTCTCCTACAGCTCCTGCCTTGGGAAGGGTTATTAAAGCTGCAGTGTCCATCCCGCTCCGGCAATGCACATCCACCCCTGAGGCTACAGTCCCAGCACCGGGCTCTACCAACAGCCCCTCATCCCACCAAGGATGGACAGAAAAACCTCTGCAGGGTTGGAGCTGAGACTACTGAGGAGGACACAGTGTGGCACCCTGGGAGGGCTCCTTGGCTAGCTCCTGGGACGTGGCCAGTGACCACCGGGAAGCTGTGTCCTCCGGAGCCTCTCACACGTGTGCACCACGCTCTGGAGGATGGAGAGCCCCGCTGCTGCCCGGAGCTCCCTGGGATCGATGGTGGGCACTCCCGAAGGCAGCTGTCCCAGGCAAACGTGGAAAAACATGGGAAACTCCACCTTGTCTCAGAGATGGATTTCGAGGCAACCAGTGAAACACCATAAAAACACAAACTTCTGATCCCGCTGGATGCTGGCAACGGGCATTGCACGGAGACGTGAGATACGTGCCGTGAGTCGCAGAGCTGCGCTCCTTAGGCTGTATTTAGCCGTGAAGATTGCTGCCTTTCAGACTGGGAGAACAGCTTGTGAGTTGGAAAGATTTTTATGGTTTTTCTGACTGCAAGTTCACCTACCAAAAGGCAGGACCTCTCTCTCACCGCAGGCTGCACTGGTCTGACATATTTCAGCTCCGTAATTACAGTCGCTACGAGTTTATAACGATCCTGTCCGTGGTGTCCCGAACGCCACGGAGTCCTTCTCGGGGACATGAGTCCAGCAGTTTGCGCTGCACTTGCTGGCGCAGGGTGCTTTGGTTGGCATCAAGGATAAACCGCGCTGACTGATGCTCAGGAAGGAGTCAGACGTGTTTCACGTTCATTTCGGTTAAGGACTCTCAGGGAGGGAAGGGATGTCTGTCTTTTTTTCCCCCAGATTCCTCCTGGCTTGGGATGCGTAACATTCATGTGAAACAGGACGGGAGACCTGAGAAGAAATGCAAACAGACCTGGAGGAGATGAGGTTTGAAATCTTGCTTCCAATTCTGCCCTGAGATGCAGGGTGTTCATTTTGCTTTAAAACGATGTGCTGAAAGATGCTATCAATCAGCATACAGGCTTTCTTTGGGGTGTATGTTTTATAAAATGGCTGAAAATTTCTAACCTAGTGAGTTAGAATGTTAAAAAACAAAAGAAAAGTATTGGTGGAAAAAGACAGCGTGGCTGAAGGATAAGACCTGGGGATTGCAACCAGGGCACATGTGATGGTGAAGACATTTCCAGCAGGGAGTGACGCTTTGCCCTTTGCCATTTTACCTGAGTGAATGATTTTTTCAATAAAGCATAATGACAAATCCACGCAATGTTCAAGATGTTGTGCTGCCATTTCAGTGTGGTTTTGATAAGCGAGCAAAGTGTAGAATCAGGTGTTTCTCCTCACCTCAAACGTGAGGTCGGGCGCACGGCACCATGAGCCTTAACACCTCCAAGTCCTGGCAGAGTATCAAAACCAGACGGGAAGTTCCTGATCCTGGTGGGGCTACAGCTGTTCCAAAGAAAGAAGAAACACAAACCTGTATCGGCAGGCATGAGTGAACTCTCCATCGAGTTCCCACCAGCGTGGTCATTGATTGAGGGATTGCACAAGAAAATCAAGGCAGCCTTAAGTCTGAAATTCTCTCCAGAATGAGCTGCAAGACGCAGAGGTGACACAGAGAGCATTGTCCAACACACGGGTTTCCCTTGTGCTTCGAGATTTTGTGTCTTAAACAGAGCAGGTCCGCTCATTTTTTACACCAAAGGGCTGGTGCCCATTTGTGTGTCAGATGACATTTTCATGTTGCCTGGGGGCAAATTCAAAATGGCTTTAGGATTTACCTTTCAAGGTAAAATAAGATGTGTTTTTTAACTCACTGCTGGAACAAGCGACCACAGATGGTGGTGAACTCTGTCGCTGAAGATGTTTCATCCGGAGTCTTCCTAAAAACTCTCTGTGCCACAAAATGGTTTTTGTGGAGCGCGGAGACTTTGGGGGAAATGTTAGAATTGAGGTAACAGATTACACCAGGCTCATTGTTTCGTCTGTCTTTAAAAGCTGTGTCCTGCACATCTGGGAGGGGAAAAAGAAAAAAAGTGCATATCTAATACAGAGGAAAAGGAACAGGATGAGGAGCAGTTGCTGAAAATCTCCTCCCTGGGAACCCTCCCAGCCCCTCCATGCACACGGTTCTCCTGAAATTGGAGAAATCACTCTCTCGAAGCTCGAAGCGGGTGCATTAGTTCCCTGTCTGCGTTGGCTGAACTTTAGAGGTATCGACAGTGTTTCGCAGTTGGCTGCACACGAGCTACACGGCGTGTCTGCTGCAGCTATGAAACACGTATGGTGATAAATGTAGTTGTCTCTTTTACTCAGCAATTCAATATTTCTACAAGCCCCTTGTCATGGTTTAACCCCAAAACGCAGCTCAGCCCCACACAGCCCCTCGCTCACCCCCCCGGTGGGATGGGGGAGAGAACTGGGAGGGCAAAAGTGCAAAAACTCAAGGGGTTGAGATAAAGACAGTTTAATACATAAGTGTCGTGGGTCAGGCCGATCCAGCCACTAAACCCCAGGCAGCTCTCCCACCCCAGTAAAATGGAGAAGAGAAAAATGTAATAAAGGAGCTGAGGGTCGAGACAGGAACAGAGCAGCACCCACCACCCACGGTCCCGGGCACAAGAGGCTGTTTGCTTAAAGCAAAACAGTTTATTAACAGCTGCCTACAGAGAGAAAAGCAAACAAAAACGGTTACTTGAGAGGGTAACATGAAAACAAGGCCAGGTCTTAAAATCAACACCACCCCCCCCTTTGCCTTCCCTTCCCGGCTCTACCTCCCCCCCCAGCGGCGCAGGGGGCAGGGAATGGGGGGGTGCAGGTCAGTTCATCCCGTGCTGGTACTGCCGCGTCCCTTAAAGGAGCAGGAGCCCTTACACCATTGTCCCTTGCTCCAGTGGGTCCCCTGCTCACGGCGAAAGCGTGAATCCTGCCCGCTGGGGGGCAAATCCTTACCCCATCGGATTGCCCCAGTGCGGGCTTTACCAGCCCTGGGCTTTAAGGAGCTGTGGCCACTCGCCCTGCCGTGGGCCATCAACAGACTGTAAATGCCCCCGGCGTGGGGCGGCACAGCGACCCGAAACGCGGCTCCGCACGGACTGAGATGCGCAAATGGCCTCGCCCCGTGCCCGGGAGTCACAGCAGGCTCCGGCTCGGGCATCTCCTGTAACCAAACCCCTCCCCATCGGCGGGGGCATCCCACGGGCTCCAGATGCACCGTGCTCAGGCTCGGGCATCTCTGCTCGACGTGGGTCCTCCACGGGCTGCGAGTGGGTCTCTGCTTGCCCCACCGAGGGCTGGCAGCCAGGGGCTGCTGGCAAGGGGGGCTCAGCCGCGGCACACGCTGTCCCGTCCCACCTTCACTGACCTCTGATCCGTGTGCCCGTTTCTCTCAGATCTCAGCCCTTTCTGGGTGAACTCGGCCCGGTGGGCACCCCGGGAGCGGGGCTCTCCCCGAGTGCCCCAAGCGGCTCCGCCGCCGCCATCCTCGACGGGGCGGGCACCGGCCCGGCCGGGCACCGGGAGCGGGGGCCGTGCCCCCCTCCCGTCTCCTCGCCCCTGGGCACAGGCACACACCTTCCCGGTTCCTTTGTCCGACGTAAATAGGGCAATTCGCAGAGGCGCCGATTGGCTCAAGCCCCGAGGGGGATGGGAGTCCGGTCTGATGGGCAGCTCCTGCCAGCCGGACCTCCCCCCCCACTTCAAACCATAACAATAAGTTAAACCTATCCTCCTTCTTCCCTCGTCTTGTATTGCTGAGCACATCGTATGGTCTGGAATATCCCTTTGGCTGGGGTCAGCCGTCCCGGCTGTGCCCCCTCCCAACTCCCTGCGCATCCCGAGGCTACTCGCTGGTGGGGCAGGGTGGGACGTGAAAAAGGCCTCAGGGCTGCGTGAACGCGGGTCAGCAACAGCTGAAACATCCCTCTGTTACCAACACTGGTTTTGTCAAAAGTCCAGAACATGACCCCATACAGGCTACTATGAAGAAAATTAATTTTATCCCAGTCAAAACCAGTACACCTTTCCTTCTTATTTCAGTCTATGTAAACAAAATTCCATAGGTAGACATTGTTTTGGCAGCATTTTGCCATAAATGCTGTTATCAATGGAATAAGTGCCTGGGTCCCTGCTGTAGATGAGCAGTAACACAAGATGTCCTATCACCTTGTTGTCATTCAAACAACCCATTCTTTGTCTCTCCCTCATGGACCACCACAGTCTTCCACAGAGATGCCTCAATGACCATTCTCAGTGTTCTCCACAACACTCTCAATGTCTTCACCCCCTTTCTCAGCCACCTCAGCTTTTTGCTCCCTGTTTTTCCCATCACTAGTCTCCCCACAAAGAATTAGGGACTGCATTTTGCCGAGTGACAGGGCTGCCTTTGAGCCACGGACATTAAATAACTATTTCGTTCCTTGGATGACACGCGACTGACCCGTACAAACCAAGACACAGACATGCTATTGAAGCAGCACACAAGTCCAGCACTGATATTTATTTATCTGAAATTTTGCAACTGAAAGTGCAGTTTTCTGTTGTTGCTGTTATTTAGCATCTTTGCTGTTGTTTAGCATCTCAGTCGTGGAGCTCAGGAAGAGAAGCAACTGGTAGCAGCAGCATTTGGTACCTGTGCCTTTGCTGTGTGTTGAAGCACAGATCAGATACGTCAATATATCTTGGAGGTGTAAAGTGAAAAGACAATCCCTGCTTGCCAAGAGCTTCAAATGTAAGGACAGGAGAGGAGAAAGAAATGAGGAAAGAAAAAGAACAATAAGCAGCACGGGTCATCACGAGAGGCTGCAGGAGCTGTGTGCATCACTGTGCCACACCAGGCAAACGGGCGGATGTGTTGCAAATTATGGATTTCGTGAATGGAATCAGCTGGAAAACAGAGGAAGCTGAGATTATTTAAATTTCCATTTTCACGTTGCTCCTCGTAGCAAAATCGCCCGGAACAGATGAAACTTCATGTTCAGTAAAACAGCAAGACAAATATCAAATAAGCACCCGTGACTATTGCACTGTCCCTGAAATCGGCTTGTGAAGGGTCGTGCAACCTTTAGGTGCAACAGAGCGTTATCCAGGTACTCAGAGCAAAAAACATCTGAAGGAGTCAGAGGACAGGGAAAACTACAAGAAACTGTAGTTTTCAGGTCAGCTAAAATCTGTAGACCTGAGAAAACTCCTGGCTGTCCCCCATCGGGGGCAGAGGGACAGACCCGAGTGGCAGCCGTGACCTGCTCCACACCCTGCGATTCCTGACGAGTTGGTTTTAATTGCTGGATTTCAACCATAACCGTTAACACCTTCATTGGGTAGATGCCCTACCTGATACAAAAGCAAATACACTTTCCAAATGACGAACTGACATCTGGATCATTATATTAAGGGAGTGTTTCCCAGAGCAGTGACCTGTGCCAGGGACATCTCCCAGGTCCCACAGTGTCATGGGGAGCAGCTGCTTCTTGGCATGGGGACCTTGAGGATGCCCCTGCAGATCTGTTGAGGTTTTATGCTGTAGGTGATGGGGCTCAGCATGGGAGGAACCAGCAAAGAGACGCTGGCCGTGATGACATGAACGAGAAGGGAAGCGTGCTTGCCATGCTGGTGATTCAGGGACAAACCAACCATGGGGATCTACAGGATCAGCACTACCAGGACACGGGACAGGCAGTTGTCCAAAGCTTGAGACGATCCCTCTGGGATGTGATGCTGAGAACGACCCTAGCAATCAGTAAATACGACACGAAGATGAGGATGAGGTCTAAAGTCAGAAAGAGAATGGCTACAGCTAAGCCATGCCAGTAACTGCCTGTGATGTCTGCACGTCTGCTCGATCAGCAGCAGGCGATGGCAGTGCTCCTAAGAGAAACCAGCACAGAGCAGCCAGCCCAATCCTGGCACTGCTGAGGATGGAGAAGTGTCTCAGCAGAGAGCAGATGGCCACGCAGTGATTGAAGGCCATGGCCAGAAGCACCAAAGACTCCACGAAGGAGAAGGAAAGAGTGAAGTAACCCTGAGTGAAACAGGCTCTGAAACTGATTTCCTTGTAGGTGACCCAGAAAATGCTCATCACAGTTGATGTTGTAGAGAGAGACGAACACCAAATGGGTGGTGGCTGGCACGGAGAGGAAACAGTAGGTGAGCTCACAGAGGCTCAGGTTGGTCCTGATGACAAAGAGGATCGTGCAGTTCCCCTCAAGTGATGCAACGGAGATGCAAGTGAAAGGGATGGAGAGCCAGAGGTGGGCACCTCCTGCCCTGGGACCTCTGCCGGGGTGAGAGGAGTGAGAGGAATTGGTTCTGCTGCAACACGACATGATGAGCTGAAGCACAAAAAGGCAAAGTAAACCTGTAACTGGTGAACCAAAGGGAAAAGCACAAACTAGAAAAGATCCAGCGTCATCAATCTGCCAGATCTGAGCAAACAGATCTATGTTACGTGCTCTGGAGCTCCCAAAGTGCCGCGGTACGAGCTCTGATTTAAACGAGAGCTTGATGGTACAGAAACCCACTGTCAGAGATGCAAACATTGCACTGTGCCATGGCAAGGACAAATGCTGCACACCTGGGAGCCTGATGACTTCTTCATTTTCCTGCCACTGTGATGGATATCAACAGGCAATGCTACTGCTATTATAAACATTATTAATCTAAGGAAAAGGGAGGAAAGTCTGGAGTTGTTCCCCAGACAAATGATGACTAATCAAACGTACTGGGTGAAGCAAAGACATCTGTGTCCTTTTCACATCCACCCATGGCATTTCAGGGCTTCTGCTTTATGGAGTTGAGAGACCTTGTGTCATTGATGTGTTTTCTTACTCCAGAAATAAGTAGGATCCTCCCTTCACATGATGAATTCAGCAGTGCTGCCGAGTTGCCCAGACTCTGCCCTGGCTGCTTCCAGTCCTGCTGCCGGTGCAGACGTGGTTCCACGCCGGCTGCGAGCCCTTTCTCCTCTCCTCCCTGATCCCACACGCTCCGACACCTTGCTTTCAAGGATCCCAGCTCAGCTGAGGAACCACATCTCCAGGTGCCACTGTATCACGCACCCCTCCCTCGCCTGAGCACAGCCGGGGAATATCATCCAAGTCTTCCCACCGGTCGCCGTGCTTTACAACAGGCTCTTGGAGACACAGCCGACAGGAGAGCTGTGCTGCTTTTGTAGATACACAGTGCATCCACAGTGAGACACCACAGGAATTCTGCACCTTCTTTTATCCATGGAGAGTTTCCTGAGTATCGGGCAGGTGCACAAGACTTCTGATCTGAGTATCTTTAAAGCAGCAGTAAAGCACAACAAGACACGGCGACATAAATCTGAATAATTCATACGAGACACCAGGTTCTGCTTTTATGCTGAGCACGTCAAACTGACTTACGAGACGGAGGATTTGCCGTTGTGGTTGGGAAGCAGGTTTCTAAAAACAGAGCACGCTTCGAGGGAGCAGGGGAGAGACGAGAAGCGTTAGCTGCTGAAGGCACGAAGGCTTGGTAGCTCCATCAAAGCTGCGAGCACGTTTGCAGTTGTGATTTTGCATTGCCCGGTGCCTGTCACCAACGTACCGACCCAAGGCTCCAGCCCTGGGTCTCTCACCTGAGCTGAAGTCCGAGTGAAGTCTGCAGACTGCAAAGCAGGGCTGGGGTTTGCAAGTTGAACCCTTTGTTTCACTCCCTGCTCAGCAGCTCTGAAGGATTTCGGTTAAATATAAGGAAGAAATTCTTCCCTCTGAGGGTGCTGAGGCACTGGCACAGGTTGCCCAGAGAAGCTGTGGCTGCCCCATCCCTGGCAGTGTTCAAGGCCAGGTTGGATGGGGCTTTGGGCAACCTGTGTAGTGGAAGGTGTCCCTGCCCATGGCAGGGGGGTTGGAACTGGATGATCTTGAAGGTCCCTTCCAACCCAAACCCTTCTGTGATTCTATGAGTCTGAAACCCTTTCTCTGAAAGGGCTGTCAGCCACTGGAATAGGCTGCCCAGGGAGGTGGTTGAGTCCCCATCCCTGGATGTGTTTAAGAATAGGGTGGATGAGCTACTTGAGGATATGGTTTAATGGGGATTAGGGATGGTTGGACTCGATGATCTCTAAGGTCTTTTCCAACCTAGAAATCTATGAATCTATGAGTCTATGATTTAAAAGAAAAAACCCAACCTGGATGCTGACAGTGGTTGGGACAGGGATCAACAACAGGCAGCAGTGCTTATCCCTCTGCACAAACCTGATGTTCGCTCAGATCTCTTAGACCTCTGGTCCCTTCCTCTCAGAAGGGATGCCCTGCGCTCTGGCTCACTTACCAGCAATCCTGGGCACGTGTTGTGGCAGGGACAGGCACTTCTGACTTCAGCTGGTTGGTTTCTCCCCATTCCCTCAGTTATTTACTTCCAAATAGAAACAGACCATAACAGCAAATGAGAACAACACGCTAGCTATCGCACCCGGCCAGAGCTGGGTGGGTACCAGGACAACCCTTCAAATACATTGTCTGACTGCAGGTGTATTTCTCCTGTGGTTGGACACTCGCTCCAGCTTCTTTCTGATCACATGCTGCCCTTTCTTGATCAAAATCATCCATTTTTCCCCAGCTGTTCAAGGCAACGACGACTCCATCAGCCAAGATCCAAGGGACTATTGGCAGCAAGAACACCCCCTGACCCTGGATGCAGACCCCCAGGACAGCACTGCTGTTGGCACAGATGGGATAAACACATGTTGCTGCTCCTGTGGAAGGGTCTCCACGAAGTTTTCGCGTGTCTCCACAATTGCACTACTGTGTGATCGTGCATAAAGTAGCTTTGCACTGGTGTTACCTCTGCTACTGGTAGCAGCGCTGCCGCAGTAACACGGGCACAGCGCGGGATGGGTAACGGATCGGAGGAACCAGGGTGAGCAGCCCGTGTCGTGACTGACTTTCCCAGCGCTTGCTTAAGTTTGTTTTACTGCAGACTAGGGGCTATGTATGCTCTGGAGACAGGCTGGGAGAGTTGGGGCTGTTCAGCCTGGAGAAGAGAAGGCTCCGGGGAGACCTTCCAGCACCTTCCAGTGCCTAAAGGGGCTGCAGGAAAGCTGGAGAGGGGCTTTGGACAAGGGTGTGGAGTGACAGGACACGGGGTGATGGCTTTGAACTGAAAGAGGGGAGATTTAGGTTAGATATAAGAAATAAATTCTTTACATTGAGGGTGGTGAGGTACTGGAACAGGTTGTCCAGCGAAGTTGTGGATGCCCCATCCCTGGAGGTGTTCAAGGCCAGGTTGGATGGGGCTTTGGGCAACCTGGTGTAGTGGAGGGTGTCCCTGCCCATGGCAGGGGGGTTGGAACTGGATGATCTTTGAGGTCCCTTCCAGCCCAAACCATTCCATGATTCTATGATTCTACGATTCCATGTCTGCTGAAATGCTGACTCGGCGTTTATGGAATGAATCCTGCCCAGCAGACGCAGATTCCCACCCCAGCACCGCGCTGTATGAACAGCTCAGTCCTCCCCTCTGTGCCAGGAGTCACGCCGGTTCCTCTGGAAAAAGGTCACTTTTTCCGCAGACACGGCAGTCAAAGTCTGCTGCTGGTCCGGCCCTGGGAGGAGACATCTGAGGCTGTGAGATACTGGGCTGAACGCACAGCAGTCACTCACCAGTACCAAAACTGCCTGAAACTGGTAGGACAAGAGTTTGGCACAGAGAAAAATGCTTCTTTGACAGAGCAGTTTCTGGAGCTTGGAGGACAGCAGCGGGGAGTTCCGACAGCGGTTACGGAATTAACGCGTAACGGATCCATAAACACATATTCCCGGGAGCAGTCGGCGACGTGACCTCTGGTGTCACTCCTAAAACAATAGCAGGAGTCGGGATGCTGCGAGGGGAACGGAGTGCAGAAAGTGGCCCCATTCACATCCCAGTCACCTTTCCTGGGGAGACCCCCAATTCCACAGCTCCTCCGCAAGGAAGATGCAGAACCGTGCCACGGGCTACGGCGGGCAGCCCCCTCCGCAAAGCACGGAGCGATGGCCTTGGTCTGCCACCCCCGTGCACCCGCCGGGTCTAAGGCAAGGTGCCCATAACCCCTGTGCGAAGTCCTTGAGGTTTCTGAGACACTCCACTGTCAGGGAGGAGCTTTTATTTTTAAGAAATAAAAATTAATTTTATTTCTCTGCCTTTTTTTCTCTGCCTTCATTCGCATCTCTCTCATTGCCATTTCCTTTTTGCTCCTTCCCAGCTTTCTATTCCCAGGTTTCAGTTCTTTCTTGGCTCCAGGTTACTTACTCCTCTATGTAGAGCCTCTTCATCCAGGGATATTAAAGCACTTTATCAAACCCAGGCAGTTTCTCTTCCCAACGCTGAAGCGAGCCGAGAGCGTGAGTGTGTTACCCAGTAAAATAAATAACTGAGTTTTTTATTGCAGAGCAGCAGCAGAACAAATCAGTCTTTGGGGTCTCTCTACCTGAATCTGCCATTTCTCCAGCACCACCTCCTCACCTGAAAGTACCGGAGTGCCCAGCATCCCTTCGAGCAGCAGAGATAACTCCTTTTCTCCCCTGAGCTACCCACACACACAGACCCGGTGCTCCGGGCACAAAGACTTCTCCTTCCCCGCCCCAGGCTGAGGGACCCGAGAGCTGTGTTGTGCCATCTCCCATTTCAGTTTGAACAACCGCCTTCGAAATCCTACATTTTTTAGACAACAAGAACTTTTGATGGATGGAACAATCAGGTGTATGAAATGAAAAGTCTGAAGCAACTATATTTGTCCAACGTGAAATACATCAACCTTTTTTCCTTTTCCTTCTATGTGCCCAAAGAAATCCCTTGTTTACACTCATCTTTAAAGGGCGTTTTAACCAATTTTTTCGGGGAAAGGAAGAAAACATTAGACGTTCTCTGAGGGACCCGGGGTTATCTCTGCTCTTCTTGTAGCCAAGTGCTGATTCACTTCTGAAGGGCTCCAGGACTGAGATCCAGCTCCACCATGAGATGGTTAAACACGGGTGCCTCTTTGGAGGCATCTGCTTGTGCTGGTGGTAGGTGTCGCTCTGCGAGGGTCCTCACCTGCCCCCAGCAGCCAGTGCTGACCCTGAGCTCAGCTTGGTTGCTCCCCACTTGGCACTGAGTCCCATACGAGATGTGGATGCCCCATCCCTGGAAGTGTTCCAGGCCAGGTTGGATGGGGCTTTGGGCAACCTGGTGTAGTGGAAGGTGTCCCTGCCCATGGCAGGGGAGTTAGAACTAGATGATCTTTGAGGTCCCTTCCAACCCAAACCATTCTATGATTCTATGTCCTTGGTCCACCTGGCCAGGCAGCTGTGACACTGGTCCTGCACACTGACCCCATAGGCCAGCACCACGGCGTGGCCACTGCTAGTTACAGGCCGTGGGCTTCGTACTGAGTTTGCAAGGTCTCAGGACTGAGGCATGCCGGGTTTTCTTTCTCTGAACTTGCCCTGACCTGCCTGGAGCTTCTTTTTTACCAGACTTAGCAGTAATTACAGTTTTTATTCTAAGGAGGTGACTATGGCTTTTTGCTCCCCGTTGCATGGTGCACCCATCATTTCGGTTTTATGCAGAGGGCAGTAAAAAATAGCTACTCTGTGCCGAATGAGATAGTTATGACTGTGACACAACGGCGCAGTGCTGAGAAAGAGAGGTGTGTCAGGAGGGCAGGGGCCTGGGGAAGCAGGGACAGAGGATGCGGCACGGAGGAGTGCGGGCAAAAGGCGATAAGAGGTGGAGCACAGGCTGGCACTGGAGACCTCATGGCTATAAACAACTCAGGAATGGTCAGTTAAAGAAATGGAGGCTCGGAGCTGGACAAAAAGGATTTTGGAGCGACAAAGAGAGCAAAGAACGAGTCTCTAACATGCATAAAATGCACCATATTTAGGAAACCTGCATGTATCATGGACTTGCAGACCAATGAAGAGAAACCAAGGTGTAGAAGCATGTTCTCAAACAAAAAAGACACGAAGTGGACCCTAGAGTGAGGAAGGAGAAAACATGAATGTCAATATCATACTCCCTGTGAAGGACTCTAGGTTTTGATGACTTGATGTAACATCCACCACCGCCACCAAACTGAAGTCACCAACCTTAGGACCCAGAGGAGCAGTGAAAGCATGAGCATCATCCCAGGGAAGAGACAGAAAATAGGAAATGTGTGAATAATAATAACAACACTAATAATAATTCTTTTTATGTAAAGAAATATTAATTTAATTATCTTTTTTTTCCCTGTATTAACCAGATCTGGTCTAACAATGATCCCTGTGTTAGACTGTTTCCAATTACATCGACAATTAATTCCTGGCATTATATATAAAGTGTGTTTGCTTTTTGCCTGTGACTGGCATTGCCATCATGAGAACACACACAGCCCTGTGAAGCAGTGGGAAGCCACGGGGGACACCATCAGGCATCTCCGATGAGGTCTGTGGTCTCCAGTGGCACTAAGCAATGACGCGTAGACGAGCGCATCGAGCTCCCGGCTCACGCAGACCCTGGGGTGCCCGGAGGCACTCAGCACGCCCTAAAGCAGTTACCCACCAGCTGCTCACCCAAATCTGACCCCAGGGAAGAAGCATCCAAAGCAACTTCATCCCAGACTCTGGCGATAGGTTGCACAAGGCAAATCAGCTGGATGCAGTGAAAGCGGGTGCACCCAACCACCCACCCATCCCATCAAGCCCAAGGAGATGGGCAGGACGACAGCAATAGGAGAGAGTTTCCCCATTTTCTGCACTGTCACGTGTACAAGCACCCCCTGCAAGGACAGGTTATCACATTGATGTAGGACACACTAAAAGGCTTTCATGGAGAGATGAAGGGATCTGCACAGTGACGAACATGGTACCTGTGTGGGAAAAGGTGCAGAAGACCTAATAAAGGGCTGAAACAATAGGCACATGGATAAATACGGCATACAGCCTACCAACAAGGAGAGCAGACTTTGGCCTCTTCAGGGATCTGCTTGGCAGAGTACCGTGGGATAAAGCCCTGGAGAGAAGAGGGGCCCAAGAAAGTTGAGTAATATTCAAAGATATAAGGAAGAAATTCTTCCCTCTGAGGGTGGTGAGGCACTGGCACAGGTTGCCCAGAGAAGCTGTGGCTGCCCCATCCCTGGCAGTGTTCCAGGCCAGGTTGGATGAGGCTTTGGGCAACCTGGTGTAGTGGAGGGTGTCCCTGCCCATGGCAGGGGGGTTGGAACTGGATGGTCTTGAAGGTCCGCGATTCTATGAATCTATGATTCTATGACATCAGTCATGAGGGCAGCACTTTTGACCTTCAAGAAAATGAACACAGTGACCTTTTTTTGTAGAGCCTGCAGAAAAATGGGGTTTCTGTCTCACCATAGCGGTGGTGGGTGAGCATGAGTCCACGAGCACTGGTGCACCCCTGCTTTATGAAGTGGGCGCTCTGAGACTGGCTCTTAGGCAAACTGCATCACACCTCTGCGCCCTTGGCTTCTCCTGACTCTCTTCTCTGGCCCATGAAATGCTGCTTCTGGTTTATCTAAAGAAGACGGATGAACTGAGTTGAAATTTAAGGATTCTCCCAAAAGGGAGGAAAAAATTACTCCTTCCCCTTTTGCCTGCAGCCTACCACCTGCTGTGCTTCAGCAGAAGTGCATGTTCTCTTCCTGGGGCCCCTCCTGCTTCCCCAGGGGCACCCACCTCAGGGAGAGGCAGCAGAGCACGGAGGCTCCTCGTGGGCGGCCACCATGGTCAGGGCTGCTCAGGAAGACAGAGAGCTCCAAGAAATGCCAGGCCAGGCCAGAGATCTCCTCTCCATCCCTCGGTGCTCTCGGTTTGCACTAAAAAGAGCAAAGGTCCGTAAGGGGCTTGAGTTTCGTAACTTGAATTTGGGTTGTGTGACCATCGCCTCATTCTGCTTCCTACATGTCATGGCTACAGAGCAGTGATTTGGTAAAACATATTTGCCTGTATATAGGGATAGTCAACTTATGCCAGTGTGGTGCAACCTGTTAGCAACGCTCTGCCTCTGATAGGTCACTCCAAATCGTTGCATCAGTGAGGATTTCTGATATTTTTTGAAGGGTTTATGTTTAGAGAGCACCTTTAGAATTTGTTAGCAAGGGATTATTTCAGGTTTTGTCTTCCTTAGAAAAAAAAAAATGTTGAGGCTTAAAATTGAATTCTGCTCATTTCCTTCTACAAGGACAGTCACCATTCCCATCTGATCACCATCCCACCACACAGTCCAGCAAACACTCTTCATCCAAGGAAAGTCACTTCAGGAATATCTGCTGGAGATACTCAGCCTTACAGTGTAAATCTTTTAATCATGAGAGGAATTTTTTTTTTTTAATAGTGACAGACTTCTAACAGTGAGGAATCTGCCTTCTGGGTGGGGTGAATTCTCCATCTCCCAGTGGTGCAGAAGCCAGACTAAATGTCTTTATCCCAAGTTTCATCACACCATGGATGAAACTCCCCGGACAGCGGTAACAGAGGAGACAACCAGGCAATTTCTGCATGAATGCATTGCTTAAAGTGCAGGTAGAGAGGACGGTTTCCTCCATGAACAAATAGGCACAGCGTTAACTTTCGTTAAATTTACCAACATCAGCAGTAAATGATGAGCACAGTTTGAGGCACATTAACATGTTTCAGCTTCCCTTGCGCTGGAAGAGGATGACCACCCTATCGTAGAGCTTCTTGGTTCTCACCCCATAAACAATGGGGTTTAACATGGGGGGGACCAGCAGGTAGAGATTGGCCACCATTATATGGACACGGGGAGGGATGCTGTGCCCAAACCGGTGGGTGAAGAAGCTGAAGATGGCAGGGGTGTAGAAGGCAAGGATGACACAGACATGGGATGCACAAGTGCTGAAGGCCTTGAGTCGTGCCTCTGTGGATGGCAGCCTCATGACCACCAGCAGGATCATGGCGTAGGACACAGAGATGATGATTGTGTCAGATCCTATCACTACTAAAGCCACAAAGAGGCCATAAATGGCATTGACTCTGGTATCCCCACATGCCAGCTTCACCACGGCCATGTGCTCGCAGTAGGAGTGGGGGATGATGTAATGCTGACAGAAGGGCACCCTGAGGAGGAGGAAGCAGGTGGGACTCACCAGGAGAACCCCACGCACCAGCACCAGCCTCCCGATGGCTACCACCACCGGCCAGGAGAGGATGCTGGAGTGCCGCAGCGGGTGGCAAATAGCGATGCAGCGATCCAAGGCCATGGCCATGAGCACACCTGACTCCACCGTTGAGAAAGTATGGATGAAGAACAACTGCACAAGGCAGGAGAGATACCCAATCTCCCCAGAGCCCAGCCAGAAGATGCTGAGCATTTTGGGGAGCATGGATGATGACAGGACCAGGTCGGTGAAGGCCAGCATGGCCAGGAAGAGGAACATGGGCTCGTGCAGGCTCGGATCTGTCTTTATGATAAGGAGAAGGGTGATGTTGCCCAGCACAGCAATGGCATACATGATGCAGAAGGGGAAGGCGATCCAGAACTGCTCCTTCTCCAGCCCAGGGATGCCAACGAGTAGGAAATAGGGAGGGTGGGAGAGACCAGTAGAGTTCAGAGACATGGAATCCTGCTTGTCTCTTGCCTCCACTGAGGGCTCCTGCATCCTGTAAAAAAGCATCAAACACCCTTGACCTGATCTGGTCAGTGGCACACACAGACCAGCACGAGGTACAGTCTAGAAGTTCAAATTCACTGCCCAGAGAGCCAGCCCTGTGACGGCAGCTTGAGCTAGCTCAGGAGAGACTTCTGAGGCAAGTATCCTGCCAGTGTCCACCTCACATGCTCTGTCTCGCTGGATGGAGTGGTCCTGGAGCATCAGCCTGGCTTCCTCCTGCACCAACCCGAACGAGAAGACTGCCCAAGGCGCACACCTGATCCTCTCCAGTGTCTAAGGGTGTCCAGCCCAGGAGTGCAGGTGAAAGCTGGTCTGAAGGAAAGCTCCTGGAGCTGTGCGCAGTGGGGATATGAGGCCATTGGCACCAGCCCTACAGCTCGAAGGCAGCTTTGCCCTGCCCTGCCCTGCTCCCATGCCAGCAGAGGCCAGGACGGCTGCCTCAGTCACGCAGCGCCCACTGCCAGGGCACAGACGAGCCGGTGCCCCAGGAGCTGGCACCCCCTCCAAGGCCGAGCTCCGGCCATCTCCGTTCTCCCCGCTGCGGAGCCTGCAGCTCGCTCAGCCCCCGCACGTCGCCCGGCTCCTGCCTTTGCCCTCGGAGCGGGACAAAAGGCTCCCTCGGGAAGCCCCGCAGCACAGGTCAGCCCAAGGCTCCTGAGCTGCCAAGAGCCTTCCGAGACCTTCGCGGGGCCCCCAGCCCTGTGCCCAGAGCCGCAGGGCGCAGAGGGGCGCAGGGGCCGGCAGCAGCCCCCCCGACGGGAGCGGGGCTGTTCCTGGCCGGGGCCCGGGGCCGGCCGAGCCGGCTGCAGCCGCGGGCTGCGCTCCCGCTGCGTCCGGAGCGACATTCCCACCGCGCCCAGCGCCGCCCAGCACGGCCCAGCACGGCCACCAGTCACCGGCTGGAGCGGGGCTGGCGGGCTGTGCCCGGACCCTCACGGGTACGTGTGGCTCGGGGTCACCGGCTCTCCGGGAGAGCTTTGCCGGGGCAGGATTTCCTCGTGGCTGTCAGCGTGCCAGGAACGGAAATTCCTGCTCTTTTCCTTCCTTCCTCCCACCTCCCTCCTCCCAGCTGCCTCCGTCCGCGCTGCTTTACCAAAACTGCCTTTTCCGCGGCAAACGGCCGGGCCGGGCAGGCGGCTCCCGGCAGGAGCAGCGTGAGGACCGGAGCTGCCCGCAGCTCCGTGCCCGCGGCTGCCCAGCGCTGCTGCTGCTGGTGCCCGGCAGGGGCGATGCCCCCGAAGCGCTTATTGCGGGGCACCGGGTGCTGCCAGCCCGAAACACTCACCTGCTGCTGCGGGGCTGCAGGCGGGACTCTGCGCTGCAGAGGGCAGGAGAAGTTTGTCTGTCTGGCAGATAAATACAGCAGGGAGCTCCGCATGTCCCCTGCTGCTGAGCAGGGCAGGAGAGGGAGAAACGGGCAGCTTTTAACCCCCTCAGCGCCGATCACCTCCCACACAGCTGCGCCCTGCCCAGGTTTGTTTCCCCTGGCTCGCAGTCATTCGGTTGGCAATCAATAATCAACAACTGCTCGTTGATCTGGAGGAGTTTCAAGAGCGCCGGGGTAGTTCAAGGCTCAGTCCCAGGACAGGGCTGTGATGAAACCGGCAGCAGCAGGAATTAGGAATTCTTTCCAAACAAGGGGAATCTGTCCTTCCTCTGCTGCGTTTCACCCACAGCTGTAAGACAGGCTCCGACAGGGAACCAGTACCGTCATTCCCGTTACACAGCTGGAGAATGGTGGGATGCTGAGAGGCAGCTCTGAGAGCCCTCCGCGTGCTTGCTCAGGAACTCTCACTGCTGCGGGGCCGAGCACCTCCCTGTGCTGTTTCTGTGGAGTTCACGCGATCGAGCATCGCTGTGCCAGCTCTTTGGCAATGCCCGTTCCAGTAAGAAAGCAAGTGGTGCAACTAAAACCCCCTTCCATGACTGGGGAATCGTACCAAAGCCCAAGCAGCCTCCCGAGACAGTCTGGGACAGGAGCAATGCCAGAGTGTGCCAAGACACCACCTCCCCGGGCTGGTCCATCCTCCCCTCTGGCTCTTGGCCCTGCTGATGGAGGAGACGTGGGATCAGATGCCCCGTGCTCTGGTTGGGGTTTTCCTGCTGCTGCAGGGCAGAGGTGACTTGGGGCATCAACAACGGACATTTCAGCTGGAAAGCGGTTGTCATAGTCATGGGCAAAGACACACATTGAGGAAGAAAGCACATTCCCTTCCTTCCCCAGCAAAGCGACACTCCATGACTAAAGTTTGGAAAACAACATGGAGAGCAAGAATCCCACATGGTTTTCATTGGTACCCAGGAGAAATTCATCAGGCCTCCCTGCTCTGAGACTCTATTAACTGTCTTTGTGAGAAATAGGTTGCTAGGAAATATAATACAACATTTTCTGGATGGTTCATTCATTTTTCTTTATTAATTTTTCTCTCAGCACAAAAGGAAAAATAATAAGGAACATATGGAGAATGAGCAGGAGCCATTTCTCAATGCCACAACTGTCTGAAAAGAGTTTAGATCCATGGCATGCCTCTGAAAAATTCATTCACACTTCCCAAATCACATTAGGCAGGTAGAGACTGTTTTTTTTTTTACGAACACTTTTTACCCCTCTGAGCTCTAATAAAATAGTTGATGACAAAAATGACAAAGGGCAAAATTGCCTTTACGTCCTGGATGGCAATTACTTGGAAGTCACTTAAATGAAACTATTTATTCTGAAATAAAATGTGCCTTAATCAAGCAGAAAAGGTTATAACAAGATGTGTTTCATGGAGACTGAAGCTATGCAAGCAAAGACTACAAAAAAAGACACCCATATTTCTCTCAGTGTTGGCTTGCAATTGGAAGAAACTGCTCCAAACTCCACCAAATATCACGGTCGTTCAAGGCCCTGATGCAAGAGAGCACGTGCCTTTGGTGAGGTGCCTCTTTTAGCACACCTAGAAGCTATGGACAAGCTACGAGAGCCCCTGAGTGCAGCACTCAGACTGATCTTCTGTCCTCCTGGATGGAATCCACTGTTCATTGCCTGCTTTCCCTGTGTCCCTCTTTTTCTCAAACAATCTATTTCTTTGTCACAGCTACACTTGCTTGTGTTATGCCAGTGTGTACAGGGGCAACAGGAGCACACGTCACGCAAAGGAAGGTTGCCCAGAGGGCTTGTGCTGCCTCCATCCTTGGAGGTTTTTAGCACACAACTGGAGAAAACCCTGAGCAAACTGGCCTGACACGAAAGGAAACTTCTCCTGACAAAGCTTAGACCATCAAGCAGACTTCCGCAAACACGGTGGGAAACAGTGCAGATCCCCATGCTCTAGGGTTTTTATTCTCTTTTCTCCTTCTCTAGCAGTTCCTCCTAATCTTTGTTGGTTTGGTCTCTGAGTTGACCTTTCCGGAGAGCGACCTGCCGTGCCCCCAAAGGATTATCCCACCGTTTACTCCGCACTTGCTAAACCACATCTAGATATGGCATCAGGTGCTGGGCCCCAATGCAACAAAGGCATCGCCAAAGTGGAGCAAGTTCAGCTGGTGACTCCCAGGGCTGGGCTTGGAGCCATGCTCCATGAGGAGAGGCTTAGGAAAACGGGCTTGTTCAGTCTGGAAAAGGAAGGTTTCAGGAAGACTCAACAGCAAAAGAGCAGCCTTCCTCTGCCCACGAGGAGGTTGTCAAGAAGACGGAGCCAAGGTCCTCTCAGTGTGGCATGTCAGGAGAATGAGAGAAAACAAGCCTCAGTTGAAAGCAGAGAGTCTCAAACTGGAGAGAAAGAGAAACTTTTTCACAGTAAGGACAATCGAGCACTGTAACAGAGACCAAAGAGGTTGTGCAACATCCGTCCTCGGAAGCTTCCAACACTGAACTGGACAAATCCCTGAGCAACCTTGTCTGACCCTGGAGCTGCCTCTGTTTGGAGCAGGAGGTTGGAGTAGAGATGTGCAGAGGTCCCTTCCAACCTGAATCACCCTGTGATGCTGTGATAATCATCTGCTGATGGAGACGACAGTGCCCAGGAGCACCTGTGCCTCCTGCTAGAGTGTAGAGGAGTCTTCTTCGCAGTACCTGCTGCTGCTCTTGTCATCTGTGCAGGGTCCTGATGTGCAAGGGGTTGTGCACTAGGGGTTTCCCTTGTGTTACTCTCGTGTGTAGTGAAAGGCAGTGTGTTCGAGGGAGAGGTCACACACCCCTGGCACCGCTCACTGGAGGAGTCCCAGGGGCCGTTGCAGTGAACATAGCAAACACGTCCCTGCCCGTGGCAACGCAGCCGCCTCAAGGACGAAGACCACCATTCATGATAAAAAAACATCAAGGGTAGAGTGTAAACTGAGACGATAAAGAAGAGCTTGCTTCTTTTTTTCTATTTATAAAGAATCAGATTTATTTAAAAAAAAAAAAAAAGAAAAGGAAGATGAACTTTTTCAATAGATTAGGAAAACCACTAGAAGTGGATGCTCTTCCAATCTGTATGTTTCACTGTAAAATCCCTTGTCCAACAACCTTTCCCAGAATCTTTAACCTTTTTCCAAAATATGAAGTGGTGTCTCCATCCTTAGAGATAATCAAAAGCTGTCTGGACACAGTAGTGTGCAACTGGCTCCAGCTGGTCCCGCTTGAGCTGGAGGGTTGGACAAGATGACCTTCAGAGGTGCTTCCAACCTGAACCACTCTGTGATTCTGTGATGGTGTGACAAAAAATGCACTTTGCTTTCAGACCTTCTTCATTGACCTTAAAGCTTGTTGGCTTCCGTAGTATTAAAAGTGTTTTGTAGTAGTGTCCCACTGGTAGAAGAGTCATGAGAATAAAGAGAGGAAGGGCTGTCGGGTACTCTGTTTCATGGGGAACACCTGGGAGCCTTTTGCCCTTCCCCTGGAGGGTGGGTTAGGAGATAGCACAGGGTGCAGGTGGAGCACAGGAGGACCAGCAGGACCGTATCTGCCAACAGCCAAGCCACGGTCTGAACTCAGCAGCTGGGCAGGGGATGGTGGTTTGCAGAGCTCCAGAGAGGACATCCTGCCCAGGGGGAAAGATGAAAATCTGAAATCCAGCAAGCAAGCTGAGGGAGCTGGCTGGGCAGGCTGGTACCTGCAAGCAAGGAGGGACAACAGGCTGGAGGCACAGCCTGGGAGGGGAAATGGGCATCTGCCATCTGCTGCAACAGCCCACGGGCAAGGGGAGGGCAGCCCAAAGGAGCAAGGATGATGAGAGGGACCGTTGTGCTCCTGCAGTGTCCTGCATGGAAGTGCATGGGGTGAGGCTGCGTGCATCAGGTGTGGAGATGTGGAAAGGGCTGGGGACAGAGGGGAAGTACAGTACATAAAGGGGCCTGCAAGAAATTTGGAGAGGGACATTTTGCAAGGGTCTGTAGGGACACAACAAGGGGCAACAGCTTTAAACCGAAAGAGGGGAGATTTTGATGAGATCTAAGGAAGAAATTTTTCACTCAGGGGGTGGTGAGGCACTGGCACAGGTTGCCCAGAGTTGTGGCTGCCCCATCCCTGGCAGTGTTCCAGGCCAGGTTGGATGGGGCTTTGGGCAACCTGGTGTAGTGGAGGGTGTCCCTGCCCATGGCAGGGGGTTGGAGCTGGATGATCTTTGAGGTCTCTTCCAACCCAAACCACTCGATGCTTTTTTGATTCTATGATATGGGTCAATATGGCTCTTCTAACATGCAGACAAGACTCTGTAATATATTGCAACTTCTCCAAGGGCTGGAAAGGATTCTGGCTGGAACGGATCCGAGTGATAGAGCTTACCTCGATTTGCAAGGTCTCTGAGCAAGTTCACAACAAAGATCATCAAATAAACAGCCATGAAATGAGAGTAAAGTCCCACAAACCAGTGAATAATTGAATCATAAAATAAATGTGTACGAGTATCCTTTACAGTGAACCCTTATGGCAATCTGTATCGGGATTTCTGCTTCTCAGTGAATTTTATCTGGTAAAGAGAGAGGAAAACAGCAAGGCAAACCAGTTTCTGATTTAATAAGTTACTCCAGGAACAGGAGGACCAGTTGTGAAAATCTGCAGAAGACCCTGGTAAGACTGAGTCACTGAATAATAAAACAGCAGATAAAACAAAACCAAAACCAAAAACCAAAACCAAAAAACAACAGTTGAGATAAACACCCAGTGATGCACTTGGGGGAAAAAACAGAATGTTTCAGATGGAAAATGACAGGCTGGCGGCTCACAATTATCTCCCAGGAACACGCTGTCACAGTTACGATAGTGTTACGACAACACAGTTCAGTGATCAGCAGTTCCAAAAACAAAGCAGATATTAGAAATTCCGAGGCAAGGACCCAAAAACAAGGCTGGGACAGGGTTGTGCATCTGGAACGCTGCTGCGGTCCCGGCGCCTCGGGGGGCACAGCACTTGTCATGGGAAACGAGTGAGCCGACCGCGGCGGCGGCTGGCGAGAGGCACCGGGTGGGAGATACGACGGAGGTGGCAAAGGCTCAAAGATGAGTGGGGGAGGATCTGCTCACTGTCACTTCCAAGACGAGAGCCAGAAGCATGAGAAATTAAAACAGCCCGGGTCTGGTTCAGAATGAACATACAGTCATCATTGTTAGACTGTGGAAACCACCAAAGCAGGGTCTCCTGGAGCCTACACTGCTCACACGTTAAATTTAGGAGGATGAGCTCCTTAAGTGAGTGGGTTCATCACCAAAACATCAGTGATGTGATCAAAGAAAAGAGCAAAACAGCCCCAAAACCTGCGTGGCTCCAGTAGGAAGGCTCTGCCCCTTTGCTGAGGGCGAGGGCTTTTGCTCTTGTGAGCAAACCCGAGCTTTTAGCTCCAATTATTGTTCTCAGTCTCTTGCAACAAGGTGCACCGTTTCCCCTCATCAGCTAGCATTTATCTTCTGTGTTGGGAGTTATTCTTCTTCCTCCTGCCCGTCATTTTCTTGAGATGGGCATCAGCCCTTTGGTATTTGTTCCCGGCGCGTGGCAGCATCCCGGATCTGTCCCTCCTCTGTCTCACCCAGCGGTGCGAACCGAAACTGCCCGCTGTAAGGCGAGCAGGGACCAGGGCTTGTTATGGACAGCCGAGGCTGATAAGAGAGCTGCCTCATGGAAAAACACCGGATTGTGACCCAGGAAAGAGGAGGTTGCGTGTGAAAGAGGCTGGACAAGCTGGTTGTCACCAAAACAACTTCTTCCAAGGTAGCAGAGCTGGCAGGAGTTAGACCTCGTTAAAGGCATTAGGAAGGCAGGTGAAAGTGCCAGCACCTGTGTTAGAGGCTTTCCTGTTAAAGCAGACCCCGGGAAGCTGCTGTCCCGAGTGGTTTTGAGGTTTTACAGGAGTTTCAGAGGCTCTCTGGGCTGGTAAGGTTGGTATCTGGTTTTTATAGGGGTTTTTGTTAGTTGTATGTACAGTTGTGATGCAATTTATCTACTTTCTAGTCTTCAGATTTACGTGTCTGCTTCTTCAGTTCTGTGATTGCTGTCTTCTGCGTTGTTTTATGCTGGTTTAGTGCTGTAAAGGGTTTGTCTTGCTCCCACGTTTTGAAAAAAGCTTCTTAAAAGTGATTGTTTTAGGCCCTTACGCTGTATTGAGAAGGAGCGTGAGGGAGTACTCTGGGGTGGGGCTTTGTTGTTTGGTTTGGGGGATTTTTGGTTTTGTGGCTTTCTGGTTTTTGGAGGGTTTTTTAGTGGTTTTTTTTTCAGTCCTATCAGCCCCTAGCTGGACAGGAGAGGCTAAAGCATGATTACGTGAAGTGCCTTTTATGGCTCAAGGCAGGTCTCCCCTGGAGACCTCAGGTGTGAGTCTCCAAAGGCCCAGATGCAGATAAACCAAAGAAAATGCCTTCCTCTTTTAACCTACTCCTGAAAGCAAGGTTGGCCTCCTGCAGCTCAGGGTCCACACGAGGTGTCAGTGTCCCGGTGCATTTAACTACCTCTGAACCACTAGCCAAAGAGATCCCTCACCTAGCAACGTCCAGCTGCAGAAGGTTTGGGACTGGAAAGCTCCGCACTAAAACAGCTTTAGTGCAAAAAGACCCTGATTTGAACAGGTCCCACACAGCATCCCCTGTCTGAGCAGGGAGGTTTGAGGTTGGCTGTTTGGAGGTAACCAAGCACTAAAAGTGCTGGTTACCTCTGCAGCATTGTCCAGAGGACAAGATGTGGTTGACCTTGCAGCCTTGTTTGGTGGGGCTGCAGTTGTGTCCTTGGTGCTGTGAGCTGCTGATGGTCTGCTGGTGCCTTCTTGGGATGCCTGGTCTGCACAGCCACTCCTTTACTTCTGCTTGTGGCAAAACCCCTCCCATGCTGTCCCCTTTCTGCATAGCTCTGTCACCTCCCAGCTCCCTGACCCGAGTGGGCTGGCCGTGAGGATGGGAGCAGGGCAGGTGCTGCTCGTGCTGCTGGCCACCTGCACGATGACGCCTGCGAAGGACCCGCTGCTGAACATCTGCATGGATGCCAAACACCACAAAGTCAAGCCTGGCCCGGAGGGGATGCTGTATGACCAGGTATGACTCTGCTGGTGTGTCAGGTGGGATTGTCTGGGTCCCCTGTACCCACCTCCACAATGGGGTCCCCTGTACCCACCTCCCCAGATGACACGGGCTGGTTTGTGCTTTGGGCTGAGGAAGAAAACCCGTGCTGGGTACGAGGCTGGTTCGTTTGCTGTTTTCTTCTAGCACATGGCTGGGGCAGGTGCAGTGGTGTGAGGATTTCTTTCCCCTTTAACCAGGAAGCATCCCCTTCCCAAAGCTTAGGTACCCCAATCAGAACAAGGTAAAGGATGGCAAGGAAAGACACTCTTACCTGCTCCCTCCCTGCGTTGGAGACTCTTCTATGAGTCTCTATGAGGTGTCCCTCCCCATGGCAGAGAGGTTGGAACTAGATGGTCTTTAAGGCCCCTTCCAGCCCAAACCATTCTGTGATTCTTCCTAACTGAAGAGCTCTGCCCTCAGGTCCTTGGTTGAGATGGGGCTAAGAGCAAGCCAGGGTGCAAAAGAAGGAAGTTTGTTTCTACTCCTTAGGCTGGCACTAATTCCTTCTGAGGATCTGACCTCCTCCTCCAGCTCCACCTTGCTGTAGCCCTGAGCTCTTCAGTCCAAAGTGCCCAAGGGTTTGCTGGAGGAGAGAAGATCCTCCTGCTGCTGAAGGTTTCTTGCTGTAGGCTGAGCAGGGAGCTGCACCTGCAGCATCCTCTGCCTGCCCTCCCTGACCAGCTGGTCCCTTGCTCCATTGTAGTGTGCTCCCTGGAAGGACAACGCCTGCTGCACAGCCAACACCAGTTCGGAAGCCCACAAGGATCAATCCAACCTGTACAACTTCAACTGGAACCACTGTGGGGTGATGCCACCCAAGTGCAAGCGCCACTTTGTCCAGGACACGTGCTTGTATGAGTGCTCACCCAACCTGGGGCCCTGGATCAACCAGGTAGGCTCAGATCTGCTGTGGTTAGGACAACAGGGCTTGTGCTGGCCACACGGTACGTTATGTGCTGGCCCCCCATGCAGTATACCCTGGCACGTATGGGACTGTGCTTTCCAGGGACACTGCAAACTTTCCTGCTGGGTGGAAAGATTCAAAGGACTTTGGTAGCCTCTGCTTAGGTAGCCAGGCTGATGAACTGTGTCTTGTCAAAGGATGTATCTGCTGGGACTGAAACTCTTCTTGAGATCAGCTCTGGAGCCCAATGGATGTGTCCAGGGGGGAAATCTGGGATGTGGTAGATCCTGCCCCATGACTTTCAGGGGCCGCCACCAGCGCGTGTGGTCCTGTTCCCTTGCAGGTTGACAGCAGCTGGCGTCGGGAGAGGATTCTTCATGTGCCACTCTGCAAAGAGGACTGTGAGGAGTGGTGGGAGGACTGCAAGGACTACGTCACGTGCAAAGAGAACTGGCACAAGGGCTGGAACTGGGCAACAGGTGGGTGGGCTGTGTGGAGCAGCCCTCTCCTCGTCCCTGCAGGCAAGCCCCTGGCAGTGTAGTTGCTGCCTGACCCATGGCAGAACCCTAACTGCCAACTAGAAGGTGGCCAAGCCACCATCCATCAGTGAAGATACAGCAATGGGTTGTGGGCAGGTGACCTGCTCCTCCCAGGTGGAAGGACGGCAGTGATGTGCACTAGCTCATGTCGTTCTTCTCTCTTTGTGGTGCTGTCTGTCTTCAGGAACAAACCGCTGTCCTTGGGGCTCCATGTGCAGACCCTTCAGCCATGTCTTCCCCCGACCAAAAGACCTGTGTGAGAAAATCTGGTCCAACTCCTACAAATACACCACAGAGCACCGGGGCAGTGGACGCTGCATCCAGATGTGGTTTGACCCTGCCCAGGGAAACCCCAATGTGGTTGTGGCCAAGTACTACGCTTGGAAAAAGAGATCCTCCCCTGCTTGGGTGGAGAACACAACTCCTGAGACCGACAAAGCCGTGCATGCTCTGCCCTGGACTCTTCTGGTCCTGCTGTCTCTGGCCCTTGTGGTGGTCCCTGAAGAAGCCTGGGGACTGTGGATCCCATGGATGGGGGTCCTTGTGATGACTCCCTGAAGGGACATGTCTTGGGCTGCTCCAGCTCTCCAACGAGAGGAGCTGGCATCGGTAACTTGGGTCTGTCTGTTCAAACTGGTCACACCTCCATGAAGTGCTCTGCGTGAGCTACAACATTGGACCTCCATTCCTGCCTCTGCTTCCAGTTGCTGTCCGGCTTCCGTCCACGGAAGGGCAATGCTCTCTGCTCTAGGAGCTCCTCCGCATCTGTTGCCCACCCCGTGGCTGTGTGCTGGGTCGGCAGTGCCTGTTCCGGGTCCTCGGCTGAGCTCTGGCTCCCTGAAAGGTGGGGATGATAATAAAATACTCCTTTGGGTCTGCCTTGCTGCACTGATGTTCAGCTCTGTTGAGGAGGCACAAGTGCTCTGGAGGGGGGGATGAGGCTGCTGGTCTGGACTGGGAGGTGGTGGGTATGGGATCTGTAAACGCAGGAGCTGCCTGGGGGTAGGAAGGGCGAAGCTTCCTGGGTAGACGTGGGTCTCCTGGGCACCGACGGCTCCGCAGCTGCCGTGCTCCGCTCCGTGCTGCGGCAGGAGGTGCAGGCTTGCCTTCGTGTCTGCGCTGGGACCCCTGCAGCAGGCCACGGCTGGCTGTGAGAGAAGAACCTGTAGTGTCTCCTCCCTGCTCTCGGCCACTCCTCCGTGCTGCTCCTGCATCCCCGGGGCCAGGCATCCCGCAGCCGGGTGCAGGAGCAGCCTGACGGGTGCGTGGGCTGCCGGAGCTCAGTGCAAAGGGCTGCTGCACCCCGGTGTGAGCGGCACCAGCTTTTCCAGCCCAGCAGGTGACTCTGAGGAGCATCTCAGCAGAACTGTCCTTGTCCTGCAGCTGCCCAGAGGCTGCATATGGAAAGCTGCCTCTCCTTTGCCGCAGCCGTGCGGTTGGGGCGGGCTGGTACAGCATCCCCCCCCGTCCATGGGCTGGTTCTGGCTGTGTATCTCCAGCGCTTCAAAACTGTCTTTCCCTGGGGAAAAGCCTCCCACACGGGACCTGCAGACATCATCAGTAGCTGTGCAAAGGCTCACTGCTGTGTTTTGGTTTGGTTTTCCCTCGGAAGTGAGCACAAGCCTCTGGCAAAACTTCAGCAACTTGCGAAAGGAAGGGGAAAGGGGAGGGTGATGGGGACATGCCCAGGGCTGCTCACGTTGGGCAGAGTCCACAGCTGTCCGGTCTGCAGAGCTTTTTATGCTTCAAAAGACTTCCAGGAGTCTTCAGATCAAAGCAGCTCTTCCCAGAAGTCTTTGTGGTTTATTGGATTTTTAAAATGCTGCTGATGATACAGCCTGTGTTGTAGCTGGTTACCTGCTCCTCGCCTTTATATGAAACTCAGAAACACTTTTTTTCCCCCCTCTTTCCCTCTCTGACTTCAATGTGCTGCCTGCAAAAGCTGAAGCTTTTTGGGGTTGGTCATGTAACCTCAGCCTGAGGTTATAGTAGGGGAGGTGCTCAGGGAAGGGCCAGCTGTGCTGGTGGGGGGCTCCGCAGGTGCTCCCCAGGGACTCAGAGCTGCTCTGTGCCTCTGGCCCAATGTGTAAGAGGGAACTTGTCTCACCCATTATAGACCCTTTAGATCACAGTGTTTATCCAAACAGAGCGAGAAAGACACCAGAGCTGCTGGGTACCAGTCCCCGAGCTCGGGTGTCTGTAAAGCAGTGATGCGCACAGGTACGTCTTTCCAATCTCCACGCTGGGTGTGCACAGAACTGCTCTAGGAGCAGCACGCTCCTTCTGAAACTGCATTGCAATGCTACAGCTCGTGTGACGCAGAGAACAACCCCAAAATGAGCTGCTTTATAGGCGTCTTCTGTGTATGACCTTACCTTAAGACAACTGAACACCCATCCACTGGGCTCTCCAGGACCTGAGGTTTGTAGAGTCTCGTCCATGTCTCTATTTGACATCTGTGTTCTTTCAGCTTTGATTTCACATCTGCCACACTTACCTGTGTTTGCTATGTCCTCTTAGACTTGCTACTTCCGTTTCTTTGCTATTTCTCTTTCCCTGCAGGCCATCTCTGGCACATCGTGTCTCAAGAAGTCCACCTCTGCACCAGTCACGTTTATCCTTACGGGCATCTCAGGGCTGGAAACTGTCAGCATCTGGCTCTTTCCTTCACCTTCGTTTGTATTGTGTCACTTCTGGGGAACATCACAATCCTGTTTGTTACCAGGACTGGTCTGAGCCCCCATGAGCCCACATACCAATTCCTCTCCATGCTGGCCAGTTTGGGTTTGTCTCTGTCTGCAATGCCAACTGTGATTAGTGTATTCTGGTTTCATGCCAGGCAGGTTAGTCTTGATATTTGTTTTTCTTAATCTTTAACTCTTTCATCATCATTCTTGGACTCCTCAGTGCTTCTGGCCATGACCTTTGATTGGTTTTGGACATCTGCTGCCCGCAGAAATTCTCCTCCATCCTCACTGGTGTCAGGACAGGCAGGATGGGGCTGGCTGCCCTGTGCAGAGGTGCCTTACCAACTGTTTCCCCATTTGTGGTGTTAAAAGGATTGTCCTTCTGCCAGTCCCATGTGCCCTCCCACCCTACTGTCTGCATCAGGACCCGATCAAGCTGGTGTGTGCGGACATAACACCCGATAACTGGTGTGACATTGCTGTAGCCATTCTTTCTGAAACTAGACCACATCCTCATCTTCACATCGTATATACTGATTCTTAGGGCCATTTCGCAGACCACATCCCAGAGGGAGCATCTCGAGGCTTTGAACAACTCTTTGTCCTGTATTCTGGCTGTCCTGATCCTGTACGTCCCAGTGGTTGGCTTGTCCAGTATGGTAAGCATGCTTCCCCTCTCATTCACGTTGTCATAGCTAACGTCTACCCACTGGTCTCCCTGTGCTGAACCTCATCATCTACAGCATAAAAACCAGACAGATCTACAAGGGGTGTCCTCAAGGTCCTCTTGCCCAGGCATCTCTGCACAAGGCAGGGACAGGTCACAGCTGCGGGACAAGACCTGGTGTGACGTGCCCATGTGCCATGGGCTAAGGCAAGGTCTTCAATACATACATCTTCCCACTGCGCATCCCCTGGGAGAAAATTTTTCCTGTGTTAATGACACCCTGTGACTTGTTAGGGGCTCTGCTGACTGAGCCCATGTGCAAGGATAGCTGTCAACATCGGCCCAAGTGACCACAAAGGCCACACAGGGACGGGGACAGTGACAAGGTGGGGGAAACAAGCCAAGATCATTCCTCCGCATCAACTGCTCCCAAGACCATCAGAGGTGAATGGTTCAGCTGTTGTCCCTGTTTTGAAATGAGCAATTAACCAGAAGAAACCTCCTCAGGACACTAGGCAAAGTCCTGGATTACTGCCTAAAGAGCTATAGGATTTTTGTAGGGTGCCTGCGGGACAATTTGAGGATTGAGCAAGAGAATTATGGGACTGAACAGGATTTATAATGGGATGTTTTGCAGAAGGGCTGACAGCAAGAATTATTGGGAATTATTAGAGGAGTGTGTGTGGATGTGTGTAACCCAGCAGTGAACTTCTGGACAAAGGAGGGCAAGGGGTGTGGGGTTTGGGGTCTGAGGTCTGGATTGGAGGGACCGAGGGTCTGGGAGATGGGTCCAGGAGAAACCAAGTGCTGGGAGCAGTGTCCAGAGAGACCCACTCTGGTGAGTTCCCTGGGCTGCCCTTGGTAGAAACAGGTCTGAGCAATTCATGTTGTCAGTGTGGGTCCAGCCTGGCCCACTGCACTGGGGCATCCTGAACACAGCCACCAACGGGGCTCGGAAAATCCCAGCCTGGAAATCCCTGATCCAGCCATCAGACTCCAGTTGGGTGTTGTTTTGACAGTTAGCTCAGATGAAAAGGGGAAAAAAAAAAAAACAAACCCAAAAAAACCCACACAACACCCATTCAAGGCAGTAAGACCACACCTCAGGAGGGTGACCCGGCAGCAAGAGGGTGTCGGGATGAGGCAGACAGGGGGGTCAGGAAAACGGGGGCTGCTTTTGTACTCTGACTCCTTTGAAAATGTCAATATATTCAGGGAAATGCCAGTGCAGTGGAGATGTCAAAGAAGGGTTTGCTGAGGGCGAGGGGAAGACCAAAGGGTGGTCTGGGTGGGTGGGTGTCCCGGGAGGCAGCACTGCCGGTGCCCCCCAGGCATCCTCCTGCTCCGGTGCTGTGCGGTGGGAGCAGAGCCCAGCAGGTGACATCCCACTCACCTCTGGCTGCAGATCAGCCACTGCTTCTCCATCTGCCTGGGAGAGCCAAAGTGCCCTGGGCTGGGGCAGATCTTGAAAAACCTGGATCTGCAGGTGATTTTCTGGGATGTGGAAGAAGGTCGGTGAATCTGGCTGTGTTGGAGGTTGTGCTTTTGTTTGTGCAGCTTTCTGAAAGGATGGGATGATCGCTGGAGATCTTGCAGGACAACAAATTCTAAAGGTTGAGTATTTTCATCAATTTGTCTCAGATCTGATTGGTTTTCATCCCAGAACTGGTGGGGGTTAGTGCAGGTGGAAGCTGCACACATGAGTTGTCCAGGAAAATGTGAACAGACTGAGGAATGTTATGCCCAAACTGATGGGTTGAGCATGAGAAGGTGCCTGGTCAGCAAAAGGCTGCTGTGACCCAGGTCTCTGGGTGAGTAATGTTTTGGAGATGATGGCTGGAGTGGCTGGAGAGCTGCCTGGCGGAGAAGGACCTGGGGGTGTTGGTTGACTACTGGCTTGATATGAGCCAGCAGTGTGCCCAGGTGGCCAAAAAGGCCAATGGGATACTGGCGTGTGTCAAGAATAGTGTGACCAGCAGGAGCAGGGAAGTGATCCTGCCCCTGTACTCGGCACTGGTGAGGCCGCACCTGGAATATTGTGTCCAGTTTTGGGCCCCTTGCTTTAAGAGAGATATTGAGCTCCTGGAGCGGGTCCAGAGAAGGGCGACTAAACTGGTCAAGGGGCTGGAAAATAAAACTTATGGGGAGCGGCTGAGGGAGTTGGGGCTGTTTAGCCTGGAGAAGAGGAGGCTGAGGGGAGACCTGATTACAGCCTACAAATACTTGAGAAGGGATGGTGGGGAGGTGGGGGAAGGGCTCTTTACATTAGTGTTGGGTGATAGAACAAGAGGAAATGGGCATAAGCTTAGTCAGGGGAGGTTCAGGTTGGATGTTAGGAAGTATTTCTTCTCTGAAAGGGTTGTCAGCCACTGGAATAGGCTGCCCAGGGAGGTGGTTGAGTCCCCATCCCTGGATGTGTTTAAGAAAAGGGTGGATGAACTACTTAGCGATATGGTTTAATGGGGATTAGGGACGGTTGGACTGGATGATCTCTAAGGTCTTTTCCAACCTAGAAAACCTATGAAATCTATGATGTTGGAGCTGAAGATGAGACCAGCAGCTGGGAGGGGATGATGCACAGTCTCGGGCAGGCTGTGTCCTGCAAGGATGGCCAGGAGCGGAGCCATGGGGGCTGCCAGGACTGCGGAGTGCCAGAGCAGGAGGGGATGGAGAGCCGGAGGTCGGCAGCTGCAAGTGAAGATGCAGAATTGAAGAGACAGTTGAAGAGAAAATGTGTGACCTCAGCCCTGCCCCAAAGTACCTTTCTCTCCCCTGTGATACTTGACTTTTGTCCAGGGCTGATGGCTTTGCCCGAACAGCAGTTCCATAGGCTTGTACAGGAATATTAAATTTCCCTCAGTGTCCGTGGCAGTTATTTCCTAGAATCACAGAACGGTTTGGGTTGGAAGGGACCTCAAAGATCATCCAGTTCCATCCCCCCTGCCGCGGGCAGGGACACCTTCCACTATCCCTTATTTTAAGGAAAGCAGCAGTGCCACTGAACAGAACTAAAACTTTTAGAAGAGCTTTATTCTGTAAGGGGTTTTATTTGTATTTTATTTATTTGTATTTTATTTTATTGCTGGGTTGGTTGGTTATTTGTAGTTGAAAGCACTGGGCTTCAGCAAAGTGGACTTGGCAAAACCGAGACAGCGATACCTCGTGAGGAAAACGTCCAGGAGAATATTTTTCAGGAAGCGATGCAGTTTATGAAAGATGCAATAAATAGACCATTGTTTGCAAACCCCACCGACGGAACAAGCAAGAAGGGCGCTGAGCTCATGGCGCATAATCCACCCCCTCTGCAGTGATCCTTGGCATGAGGAGAAATCCTGAGAGTTTGGACAAACCAGTCGCGATTTACAGAAGGAAATCGTGAGAGCACGTAAAGCAAAGACAGAAAGGGAGGGGAAGGCAAAAAGCAACATTTGCATTTAGACACAGATTAATGTAAGAATTGCTCCGTTATCCAAATGCTGGGGGAGCATGTTGAATGGCGAATGGCGTGAACACGTTTGATGTTTGTTAATTTTTGAAAATGTAAATTATTTTCCCCTGTAATAATCTGACATCAGGAGCAAAGAAATCAGGGGAAACAGGGAAAAAGAAGTTAAAAAGTTAAGAAAACAAATGGCTTTAAATTGCAAGGGCAGCGTGAGGGCAGGGTGACATTCCCCTTGGAGTACCCGGAGCATTCCGAGGGTGGTCGGCAGGTACCTTTGAGGATGAATGGAAGATAAACGAGAATGAAAAGCAGACTGGAAGAAAGTAACCCCAGGGCCTGACGTCAGAAAGGTGGAAAAGGGTAAAGAGGTAACAGGGAATTAGAAACCAGTTAAATTAATGTTTATTTCCTGAAAAATACTGAAACAGACAAAGCAAATATTTATGGAGCACGCATGGCATATCGAGGAAATAAGCAGCAGTGGCCATGAATTTCTTAGGAACAAATTGTGACAACGTGATCTAATTTTTCCTGTAGACAGGGTAACATGTCTTGCTGACAGGGAAGAAACAGAAAATTAAATCTACCATGGCTGTAATTACGCTTTTAACGTATTTCACATAATATATTCAGAAACAAGAGAATGATCTAAATGAAACTACCACAAAGTGAAGGCAAAACCCACTGGAAAAAAAGACTTTTTCAAAGCAAGGTTATCAATTATTCCTTGTCAAAGGTGAGGCAACCAGGGATCTGAAGGAAGCTATCGTATTTCTGCAGTTATTCGCTGTTTTCATTAATAAGCTGTTAAGAAAACAGAGATTTCTTTGGGTCTGAATGCCGTCATCGTCGTGTCATTTGGGGTACGTAGATCTGATCTCGGTTGAAGGATCTGGTCGTTAATCCGTGTGTTCCATGGGAATGTACCAGACCGACGTCGCCTTTATTATTCTGCGTGACTATTTAAAATTTTTGGTGTAACTCCAGCATCCTTCTGGCGACTGGAGAGGGAGACTGCTTGTTAATTCGTCAGGGAGAACAAGGTGTGAGGACTGAAAGTCCAACGGGGAGAAGGCTGAAATTCGGAACTGTCCCGACACGCTGGATGTGAAACTAGAAATGCGGTTTGCACCGTTGGGCTAGCAGGAACAGGAGGACTTCTGCCACTAAACACTAGTATCAATCAAAGTGGATGGTCTGGCAGTAATATTAATCTATAGATTTAAGATTATTTGTTTATTTTTTCAAAATACAAATAGAGTAGGCAGCATGTCTGCAGCAAAGCCTGGGGAAGTATCAGAGATGACAAGGCAAACATCAGTCAACAATGCCACAGTTTGCTAAAACAAACAAAAAAACCTCCAAAACCCAGAGTGAACACCATGTCAGAAAGTTTGAGCAGGAGTGTCGTACCCAGGGCACGCCGGGTGACCTTCCCGTTCTTCTCAGCACCAAACCCACAGTTCGGGGGCACCTTCTGTAAAGGAATGGAAAGACCTACTGGCAAAAGGAGAGCAACAAAACAATTTAAAGTCCACAGAACACCAAGTGTGAGGACTCTTTCCAGGCATAAGGTTTTTTTGGAGAGGTATGGAAGTGCCTTTCAGGAATGTTGGAACAAATTAACCACATACCCTGCTGGGACAGTTTCGGTAAGCTGTTGTCTTTTAGGGTGGCAAACGGACTACAAGATCTCTTAAGGTTCCTTCTATTCCTACTTTTCGTGTTTCTGTCTAAACTTCCACATTAAATGTGTATTTTCTACCGGTGCTCCATGCACCTCATGTCCACATATCGGATAGCGCCTCCCGCCTGGCGACACGCTGATCCTCGCTGAGCAGTGGTACGGGGGTTTGGAGTCCTGGGTGGTGTTTCAGTTACAGTAAACACTTGGGTCTTGGTAGAGGCCCACCATCGCTCTTGGCCCTCCTTTATTTTCGTTATCAATTTGCATAAGCAGGTTGGTTTTCTCAGCTATTAAACACAAAGGTGCATGTGTTTGTTTTTCTTGAACATCCTGGTTTCAAGCCAAGCTTTGCTCCCCATGAGCCTCTCATCCAGGCTCAGGCCTGAGGACCCGATGGACGTTGGGCAGAAATGTTATTACAGTAACTGTCGTTACTGGAGGCACACAGTTCCCCGTCAGAAACCCCCACGCAGACGAGGTTTCTCCTGCTGACCCCTCTCTGTACGATGCCTTGAGGACCCCTCAAAGCACAAAGGATACAGCAGCGAGGGGCAGCAGCTACGTGTGATCAGAGGCTGTTCTTTACAGCAGCACATGCTGTAGAAGGCTCTTCTGCGAGCTCCTCTTCCAGCTACATCCTTTGGGCTAATGAAAGAAATTATCTCTCTTCTGAAACAAAAGGCAGGGTCAGCCAGCTGCCCTCCGATAGAACCACATTTTTCAGAAAAATGCGTCATTAGTGGTTGTTGTTCGCTGGAGGTAAACATGACTCAGCACTAAAGCGATTTGCTTTTCAAAAAATTGTACCTGACCATTTCCTAATGCTGAATCCACTGCTCCCAATAGCAAAACTGTGTCCTTCTGGTGAATGAAGATGAAATAATTACTGATGTGGAAACCATCCTTTTCTAACGGGTGAGTCACCTCGATCCAGTGACCATCAGTGTCAGGGGCACTGCAGAGGTCAGCAGTAAATGTCGTCGGGGCCCCATAAGGGTTTACTTCCCAGAATTCGGGGTAATTATGAGATAAACTGGATAACAAAATCCCATATTGCCCTGACCACTTGGACACAGATCATCCTTCAGCTGGATATATCATCGCACCTGGAAGGAGAGGCAAAAATAACAGTGAAGCATTGAATTTGAAAGTGGTCAAAAGCAGATTTTCTGTAATCAAAGAAGTGCTTCAGAAAACTCACCCCAGTGTGTCAGACATGATCTCGCTGTCCAATATTTCTTCTGTTTTCTCATGAGATTGGTTTGCTTCAGCACTGCCCGTTTCTTGACGGTTATAACGTGTAAAGGGTGACTGGCACGAGGATGGAGCCAGGCTCTTCTCAGTGGCATCCAATGACAGGACAAGGGGAAATGGATATAAACTGGAACACAGGAGGTTCCACTTAAACATGAGGAAGAACTTCTTCCCAGTAAGGGGAACAGAACACTGGAACAGGCTGCCCAGAGAGGTTGTGGAGTCTCCTTCTCTGGAGATGTTCCAAACCCGCCTGGACACGTTCTTGTGTGATCTGATCTGGGTGGTCCTGCGCCGGCAGGGGGATGGGACCAGATGATCCTTTGAGGTCCCTTCCAATCCCTGACATTCTGGGATTCTGTGTAACAGGGAAACTTCTCCCTGGTTCTGTCAGCCAACACCCGCATCCCCAGCCTGGCTGTCGGAGCAAATGGCACCAAGAGCTCAGGTTATGGAGTGCTGCCCAAATCTTGGGCTTCCATATGCAAAACAACTGACATTCATTGCTCCAGAAGGAGCGAGCGATATGCTCCGTGACTACCCAATTCAGTTTGGCTCTCAGAACAACCTGGAAGGGAAGGAATTCCAGCCCGGCAAAAGTGAAGGTCTTGATTTCCAAAATGGGAACGTGGTTAAAAAAAAAGAAAGGCAGGGAACAGTGAGAATGTGCCCTGGTTTAGAGACTTTTTTTCCCTTGTGCCAGGTGCCATCTGGGATTTTCCTGGAGGTTTCCCTAGTCCTGGATGCCGAGTCCAACTCCGCCATGGTCCGCTTCCCAGCTTCTGCCTTTTAGAGTGGCTCTTCTCCTGGGTTGCACTGGGGAATTACTGATCCAGCCGCAGCTGAACGCACCTTGGGCAGGTCGTGAAAGTCACCGGTTTGAACAAAGAGGCTGGAAACAGGAGCACACGCGTTCCTGGTGCAGAGACCTGCAAAGGTCTGTTAACGGTGCTTGGGATGACGGAGCCAGCTCGTGAGGCTTCTACTTCACAGTGTGGTGGGAGCTGTACTCCTGTTTTCCTGTCAAAAAAATACATTAGAAATAACAATCTGAACAGAAAATGGAAAAAGAGAAGTTTTGGGAAAAACCTCGCTTTTTCGAGGCCAAATGCCATAAGTGTCTAGAAGTGTCCATCCAGTTGCATGTAGCCACCTTCCTTACCCAGCGCAGAGTCAGACGCCGTCGGGAGCTCTCCTGGTCTGTGCTGGGCATCTGAAGATGGGACAAACAACCCCTAAGCAAGGCTGATTCCTCCCTCCTCACTATAACGAGGGGCAGCTACGCCCAGGCCAGAAGAGTGACATGATTGGTGCTGTGTTTTTAATAGAGAGATGTCATCTATGCTATAGAACGCATATAAGATGCTAATACCCTTCCAGCCTTGGTGAGGTGACAACAGTTTAAGGTGAAGAAGTCCTTAAACATAACAGCTACCCAAAAGAGCAACTCCGGATTGAGACATCCAGGTCCCAAACTGCCCCACCTCTGCCCAAGAGACGGCTGCAGCAGGCACAGACCTGACCCAGCATCTCACCTGCTCCATGTGCTTCAAAGCACACTGGACCAGGTTGCCCAGAGAAGCTGTGGCTGCCCCATCCCTGGGAGTGTTCCAGGCCAGGCTGGATGGGGCTTTGAGCAACCTGGTGTAGTGGAAGGTGTCCCTGCCCATGTCAGGGAGGTTGGAACTGGATGGTCTTGAAGGTCCCTTCCCACCCAAACCATTCCTTGATTCTGTGATTCTACAAAATGCTCAAAGGGATGCAGAGCAGGGGCAGAGGCCCCATTCTGACCGCTGGCAGCCTCAGCTCACCCTGTCTACCTGTGCTTCTTTGACTTGAGGATGTGGCTGTCACTGTGCCCCCACGTCCATCCCTGCACATGCACCCAGGTCCAGCTGAGGATCTCCATGCCACATGGAGAACACCTCGGCTCAGCTGAAATCCCCGGCACCTGGGGAGCTGAGCTGCTGTCCGGGCACTAATGCCTGTGCAGATCTCCGCTGCATCTCCTCCAGCCGCAGCTTAGGCATGCAGGGCACTTCTCGGGCACCATGGGTGGGGTTCTGCACTCTGCAGGTGTATCTACACCCAGCGACAGGGACCCCGAGAGCCTCAGCACCTCCTCCAGCATCCAGCCGGTGCTCCACCTCCTGCTGCGTACCCGATGCCAGGGGCATCCAGGGGAGACGAAGGGAAGGTCGGCACGGCCGCTCGTGGGACACGCCGTGCGCAGACGCGAGCTCCGTGCCGTGCAGCGGATGCCGTGCAAAGCCATGAGCGACGCGGGACACGCGCCCTGCCAGCAGCAGGGTCTGTGGGTGCGTTGGCAGCACCGGCGCAGCACGGCCGTCCAGCTGGTGTTCGGCGTTCCGTGCCAGCACGGAGGTCACCGCAGGCAGGGAGCATCTCCCGGGAAGCCGGGAGCCCTCCGGCCATCAGCTCCGGCGAGCCAGGTGTCGCCGAGGCCAGACCCGCCGCGGTACCCAGGCTGTCGGATTTCTGCCCTCTGCGCTGTGCAGAAGTTGCTCTCGGGCAGAAAGGTGCATGAACGAAGGATGAGAGCGCTCGGGGGAGCGGAAATCTGATTTTCTCATCCAGTTTCAGTCAAAAGGCTCATTCAATCCTCTGCGCCAGGGACAAGATGTTTTTTCACGCACCGCTCGGCTCATTCACATCGCTGCCGCTCCCAAACCCGGCCGCCACGTCAGTTTGACTCCGTGTTTATCCCCGTCCGGCGGAGATCAGCGCATCACCTTCTCTGCAGAGTTCAAAAGCAACACCCCCCCCCCGGGAATATTTCAATGGATGAGTTTGTTTTCCCTCATTTCCAGCATAACAAGAGAATCCCAGTGTGGAGGGTGGAAAGCAGTTTTCTTTAGAGTCCACATAGGCAGATGCACGTTCTGCAGTGGTGGTATTTAACCACTGGAAGAAATTAGTGGAAGCATTAGGAACCCCAGCTTTTGAGGTTTTTTATGATTTAACTGAATAGCTTTTGGAAGATGCTCTGGAGAAAAACGACCTGCTGGGTTCATAGAATCATAGAATCGTTAGGGCTGGAAGGGACCTTCAAAGGTCATCTAGTCCAACCCCCCTGCAAGGAACAGGGATATCTCCAACTAGATCAGGTTGCTCAGGGCCTCATCCAACCGGGCCTTGAACGTCTCCAGGGATGGAGCATCCACCACCTCTCTGGGCAACCTGTTCCAGTGTTCTACAACTCTCATGGTAAAAAATTTTTTCCTAATATCCAACCTGAATCTACCTTCCTCTATTTTAAAACCATTACCCCTTGTCCTATCACAACTGGCCCTCCTGAACAGCCTCTCCCCATCTTTCTTGTAGGCCCCCTTGAGGTACTGGAAGACCGCTATAAGGTCACCCCGGAGCCTCCTCTTCTCCAGGCTGAACAGCCCCAACTCTTTCAGCCTGTCCTCATAGGAAAGGTGCTCCAGCCCTCTTATCATCTTCGTGGCCCTCCTCTGGACCCTCTCCAACTGGTCCATGTCCTTCTTATGTTGGGGACTCCAGAACTGGACGCAATACTCCAAGTGAGGTCTCACGAGGGCAGAGTAGAGGGGGAGAATCACCTCCCTCGACCTGCTGGCCACGCTCCTCTTGATGCAGCCCAGGACGCGGTCGGCCTTCTGGGCCGCAAGAGCACATTGCCGGCTCATATTGAGCTTCTCGTCCACCAGTACTCCCAAGTCCTTCTCCTCAGGGCTGCTCACGATCCATTCTCCGCCCAGTCTGTATTTGTGCCTGGATTGCCATGACCCAGATGTAGGACCTTGCACTTGGCCTGGTTAAACTTCATGAGGTTGGTACGGACCCACCTCTCCAGCCTGTCGAGGTCCCTCTGGATGGCATCCCTCCCTTCCAGCGTGTCGACGGCACCACATAGCTTGGTGTCATCGGCGAACTTGCTGAGGGTGCACTCCATGCCACTGTCCACGTCACCGACAAAGATGTTGAAGAGGGCCGGGCCCAACACGGACCCCTGAGGGACGCCACTCGTGACCGGTCTCCACTTGGACATCGAGCCATTGACCACTACTCTCTGAGTACGGCCATTGAGCCAATTCCTTATCCACCGAGTGGTCCATCCATCAAACCCATGCCTCTCTAGTTTAGAGAGAAGAATGTCGTGCGGGACAGTGTCAAAAGCTTTGCACAAGTCCAGGTAGATGACATCTGTTGGTCGACCCTTGTCCACCGATGTTGTCACCCCATCGTAAAAGGCCACCAAGTTGGTCAGGCACGATCTGCCTTTGGTGAAGCCATGTTGGCTATCACCCACCACCTCCTTGCTCTCCATGTGCCTTAGCATGGTTCCCAGGAGAATCTGCTCCATGACCTTGCCAGGCACAGAGGTGAGGCTGACCGGCCTGTAGTTGCCCGGGTTCTCCTTGTTCCCCTTTTTAAAAATGGGGGTTATGTTCCCTCTCTTCCAGTCATCGGGGACCTCGCCAGACCGCCACGACTTCTCAAATACAATGGCCAGTGGCTTGGCAACTTCATCCGCCAGTTCCTTCAGGACCCGCGGATGGATCTCATCAGGTCCCATGGACTTGTGCACCTTCAAGTTCCTCAGATGTTCAATACAATGTATGTTGTATCGAAAGTACAAAGTGTTCACGGCCAGGTTGGATGAGGCTTTGAGCAACCTGGTGTAGTGGAGGGTGTCCCTGCCCATGGCAGGGGGGCTGGAACTGGATGATCTTTAAGGTCCTTTCCAACCCAAACCATTCTATGATTCTATGTTAATGGTCAGAGAGAGCATACGGGGTAACGACCAGCCTAGAAGGGTTCCTGGCATATTCCAGAGGTAGTTTCTGCCTGCTTCCCTATATGACCGTAAGCCAAGGCCCATTGACAAACAGGACTGAAAGTGCCTTTGGATGGGGGCCCAGGGCTTCCATGTGGCTTTTAATAATGAAGGGAATGGCCAAGGAAATATTTCAGGAATAGAGTGTTAAGGGTATGTTAACAGTATGATCAGTAATAGCATGTTAAGTATTCTCAGGTGTTTCTTCTCCATCTGTTTGCTTTTTGTCCCAGAAATCATAGAATCATAGAATGGTTAGGGCTGGAAGGGACCTTCAAAGGTCATCTAGTCCAACCCCCCTGCAAGGAACAGGGATATCTCCAACTAGATCAGGTTGCTCAGGGCCTCGTCCAACCTGGCCTTGAACGTCTCCAGGGATGGAGCATCCACCACCTCTCTGGGCAACCTGTTCCAGTGTTCTACAACTCTCATGGTAAAAAATTTTTTCCTAATATCCAACCTGAATCTACCTCCCTCTATTTTAAAACCATTACCCCTTGTCCTATCACAACTGGCCCTCCTGAACAGCCTCTCCCCAAATGGTGGGGCGCAGTGCGGGTGGAAGGTGCACGCACAGGTTGTCCGGGAAAAAATGATGGATTGAGAACGAGAAGGCAGCTGGTCTGCAAAAGGCTGCTGTGACCCAGGTCTCTGGATGAGCAATGTTTAGGGGATGTTGTCGGAGCTGAGGATGAGACCGGCGGCCCGGAGGGGATGACGCACACAAAACGGCGCATCCTCTCACTGTGCCGGGACAGAAAACCGCGCGCTGGCGGGACGCTTGCTCTGACCCACAGCTCACCTTCCATGGCTCTGTGCAGCCCTCAAGGGACTTTATCGCCCCCGGCAGGGAGTTGCTGCTGCCCATGGGTGCCAGTCTCCTACTGAACGGGTCTCGGGTGCCACCGAGGTGGGACCGCGGCCGCACACCACCTCTGCTTGGCACCGCCGCAACACGGGGCGGGACGGATCCTGCACTCTGCCCTGGTGTCTGACCTCTGCGTGGCTGCAGTCAGCCCCTTCGTACCCCGTCCCTTCCATTTCCACCCACCCCTGCCCTGCCCAACGCCCCTTTCCCCCTTTTGGCCCTTCCCCTGAGGGTTCCTTTATCTGTGTTTCACAGTCCCGCAGGACCCTCAGATATCCCAAATGTCCACCGTTTCCCGCTTTTTATCAGCTACAAAGGCTGGGCTGACCCTCTCCAAAGCTGAGCTTGGGGTTTCCTGATGGCCCATCAGTTGGTGGCTGAGGAGTTCTAGTCTTTGTTATGGTCCCTGTTATCGATCAGGTTTGTTCCTCGGTGTGTTTTGTCTCTTTCCCAGTTACTCTTCCCTTCGAGCTGCAAAGGTCTGATCTGACAGCCTCAATGAAGCAGATGCCCTCACCTTCCAGATGCCCTCCCCAGGACTGGAAGGATTTTGGGAAGAGGCCACAAAAACAACAGAAGGCCTAAAATAATTTTCATGCAAGGAAAATCTGGGTGAACCAGGACTCTCCAGTCTGGAAGTGGGATGACTGGAGGGGTGGGGAGCGCCCTGCAAAACCTCGAGTGACTTGAAGAGGACATTCAGGGGTAATTGCTCGCTGTCCCTTTTAATAGAAGAACAAAGATGCATTAAATAAAATAGCAGGTGGCAAATTTAAAACCAATTACGGGAGATGTTTTTCACTCAACAGGATTAAGCTTTGGAACATTTTGTCAGAGCGAACTGCAAACGTCAAAAGTCTGCAGGGGCTCAACCGAGCAGCAAGGCAAATCCACAGGAAAAAAAATCCATTAAAGGGTATTCAGCACAAAACACCGCTCCCGGCTCAGGAAGTGCCGGAGCCTCAGATCGATGGAGGTTGGCAGGCAGATGATCCTCCTGCGCTTGCCATCCGCTTGTTCCTTCGCTGAGCGCTGCCCGGGTCATGGCATCAGGCAGCCGGACCCTCGAGCTCTCCCCAACCAGCACAGAGCTTCCTGGGGGGCTGCTCACCTCCCCGAGGAGCAGCAGATGGTTCTGCAGCCCCACCACCTCCCATCCCAAACTGAGCACAGCCAGGGAAGCTGCCGGCAGCCCGGAGCAAGGTCCAGCCCCATGGAGCATCACCGTGCGTGTGCCAAGGAGACAGGACATGGGGCAGGGAGAGCCCGTGGAGTTTGAAAGATGGGAGTCCTTCGCCGTCATCTCGCCCTGGAGAACCAGGGTGAAACAGCCCCTTGGCCACAGCATCCTCCCACTTTGCAGGGAGGAGTTTTGCAGCAGGGGCTGCTGGTCTGGGGTTATCCCAGTGCCAGAAAGGCACTCTGACCCTGCGAAGTGTAATTTAAAATGCTATTTATTAGGGCTAACGCTATAAAAGACAGCACAGATGATCTTACATCCTCTCAGATGCTGGGAGCCCTGAGCTGTGCAGGGTGGAGCGGGTCTCTGGTCAGCACGCAGTGCGCCGTGCAGACCTCATCCAAGAAAGGGTTACCCCATTTTGGACATTCGAGCTATTACCAGAAAATCTGATCCCCTGACCAGAGCTTCAGCAAAGAGACCTTGACGCAGGAGGAATAAAGGGCAAGCGAGGTGGTGGGAACTGTGCGGCCACAGAGGCGACGTCACATCTCCTGTCCACCCCGTTACAAATCTGACCCTTTCCCCCCTCGTGGCCACGTCAGAGGAAGAACATTTGTCATAAGAGCCAGAAAAAGCAGGATCCACGTGCGAGTTTGTGACAGGGCCAGCCAGGACCTGGATGATATTTCACTGTGCATTTTGCAGATGCTTCACCCAGAATATCTTCTCCAGCAGAGCTGGGACCAAGTGCTGGGTCACTGCACGTACAGTCATGGGGTGACTGCTGTTCTTGGAGTGTCCAACTGCCACCGAGTAAAACCGGCGTGGGCATGGGCTCCTTTCACATGAGCAACGGGCAGACGGCGCAGACTGGGTAAGACCCAAAATGGGGGAAACAGATTAAGGGTGTCTGCACTGCTGCTGCCCACACCACGGCACATCTCTGCTGGGCAGCAAAGAGGAGACACGTAACACGTGTGTGCAGCCACCACTCGTGCAGCTGGCATGCAGCTGACTGCCCAGTGATTGGAGCAGATAAATAGAATCACAGAATCATAGAAGGGTTTGGGTTGGAAGGGACCCTAAAAATCATCCAGTTCCAACCCCCTGCCATGGGCAGGGACACCCTCCACTACATCAGGTTGCTCAAAGCCCCATCCAACCTGGCCTGGAACATTTCCAGGGATGGGACAGCCACAACTTCTCTGTCTCATACAATACACCAGTCTCATCCAGCCACAACACATGAATGGTCTTTAAATGCCATGCAAATCCAAGAGCAGGTGGGACCGGTCATAGCTCTGTCCATCCCAAGATTCAGCTCCCGAACCTCAGCAGGTTGTGAGCTTGGACTTGGCATCACCCAGCAGACTGCAGCCATCCTTCCACGCATGCCCAGGCAAAGCCAGGGCCCAGGAGACTCCCTTAGACCCAACGTTGCCTGGTGTTGCACGAGTACAACACGGAGAGGGGGGGTTCTCTGGTGTGTCTGCACAGCTCCTTGCACGGGGAGGGGCCTTTATCCCCAGTGCTTGTGAAATGAAGGCAGATTTGACTCCAATTCCTTATTTTTTCTCTCTATTCCTCCAAGTCCCTTTATTCAAGGTCCCTGGGGGAGTTTCCAAGACCTCATAAGTGGCTGCTTGTGGACGGGGTGAGTCTGGCTCGGGCTTCCTCACCGCAGTCAAAACTGAGCCTCAGCTGCCGCAGAATTTGGTAGGTTTCTGAAACGCAAAGGGCAGAAATGTTGCCATGAGGTATGACACCTCAGATGGCACGTGCAGAGCCTGATCTTGATGCTTAGAGGTTTCCCTGTATGGTCCTCAAGGGCAAAGTAAGGAAATAGTGTTTAATCTCTTCTCTCTGTTCTAATTAATATGTTAATTCATGTGGGTTTTTTTCCTAGTTAGAAAACACTAGATCTAGAAGGGCTCACTGGGGTGATTTGTTCTGACATCCTGCATCACACTTCCAGAAGAATTTCATAACCAATTTACTCATCAAGCCATCGTACGGACTTCAGGCAAAGCATACATTTCAGAAGAATTTCTGTTCTTAGCTTTACACTTCCAAAAGATGAAGAATTTGTCATCTGTCCTTTTTTATTTTCAGATTTGCAAACTAGCAGTGTCTCATTTCATCCAGTTGCTGTGTGACTTCAGCTTCCAGTCAGTGGGTCACGTTGTGCTTGTGGGTTATGTTGAAGAGTCATCACTGTCAACCACGCACTGGCTGGTGGACAATTTTTGGATCAGTTCAGCTTTTGTTTGGCTCATCACAGAGTGTAAACTACATAAGTCCCTCAATAAGAGACTTGTTTCCCCAGAGAATAAGAAAATAGTCTCTCCTTTGGTACAACTCTGCAAGGCTTGATCTTATGTAGTGTTCATTGTCCGCGCTCTTCCTGAAGTTTCTGGACCTCCAACTCCCTGGAAAGATCTGCTCGTGTGTAGTAGTGACTCTGTTGTCATGTAGAGATTCAAGGGTTTCCATTTGGGAGAGATTGAGCCGCGAGCATCACATCTCCCATTCCCTGCCTCGCACACGAGCACCGGCTGCCTTCCCCAGGCTGGTGTATTTGGGGGACTCTGCATCGCCACGAGGTTTATTTCTGCAGATCTCTTCCTCCGGAAGCTCTTTCTCTCTGCTGATACCTCAGGTGAAATTTGCATTAGACTCATATTTTAATTTTTTTTCAAGATACTATTGAGTTCTTATTTATTGATAAGGCCAGGACAGCCGTCATCTGGTTCTTGCATCCATTTCAGCTAAGCTGGCGTTGAAACCCACAGCAGACATCCACCCGCTCCCCTCGCGCGGGCCAAGCGCAGTCCTCTCGAGGGGTCACCAGTTGAGCTTTCTCAGATGGACTGAGACATCCCTGAGCTGAAGGCAGTAGCTCAAACCTCGAAACAGAAACACAACAGCATAGTTCAAGGTTTGTGAGCTGCGCTCAGCCTACCCGTCCGTTTGCTGGAGATCTCCTTCGGGAAGCAGCCCAGAGGCCTGAGCTCACAGCCTGAAGACGTGGCTGGAGACTGATCCATCCCGTTCCCCAGGAGTACCTGCCCTTTTCGCTCTGCGCTTTTCTGACAGCGGTTCTGTGGCTTTATACATCTTCCCCCTTTTCTAATGACAGGCTGACCCGTGTCCATGTTTTGTTTCCACAGAGCAGCTTATGCAACCGCTGCTCATCGTGACAGCCCTCGGCATCGCGTCTTCCAGCCCGCCGAGCTGCACCTCTGCGGGACGGCGCGGCGCGTGAGAACGGCAGCGGGGACCTGCCCCAGTTTTAGAAGTACCTAGGCTGAAGAATAGATGAGCCGTATCTTCGAAGTGCAGAAGTCCCCAGTGATTTAGGGTGGATTAATGTTATGGTACTCAAACTGAAACGTCACTCTGTGATCCAGTGTTGAAGACAGACCCAAAATGTTTTTTTTTAAAACCTGCATATACAAAGAATTTTCAAGCCAAGTGTGGGAAATAACCAAAAGTGGGGGGAAGCCCTCCATCAGAACGTCTGGGACCAGCCAACAGGCTGGATCTCTCTTCTTCCCCCTATAGGGACACCTGTTGGGTAAGAGCTCTGTGTTACACGCGCTTAGTTACTGACACCTTGCAGCTATTTAGAATTATCACTGATCAGTTCTGTTCCCCCCGTCAGTCCCTGTCACCGGCTGTCTTTGAACCTGTATCCTGTCACAAGCATCAACATAAGTTTCCAGAAACTTCAACCTAACATCACGCCTTAACGTGACACCACGTACTGGAACAATGAGGCAGCAAACATTTCTAGTCACTTTTGAACATTAAGGCCACCGTATGGCCACAGAAACATTAAAACCCAGCGATAATAACAAAATCTGAGGCTTCAAGAGATGAATGCTGTGTCTTCTGTGCTTTGCCTGATGCAGGGGCTGCAAAGTCCAAACGTATAACTGCAGTATGCTCACCTACCTTCCGCTTCCCCACGTGTAATATCACTGGAAATAAGGTCAGAATACACCAAGATAACGGATATGACCTCCAGTTCCTGCCGTGCCTGGAGACTACAGTGCCTACAGGGTAAACCTGGAGTCCAGCTGTAAAAAATGATGGGTCCCCACCCAAGAGGAGGGACCCAGAACGGGCTGACACTTGCTCTGGGACTAGGCTCACGGTGGGGATTTTACAGCAGGTTCTCCCAAAGTTCCCGTGAGACTCCGGTCCCCAGGGTGCTGTTGCAAGGATGTTATGAGCACGAGATGGTGTCCCAGAGGCTGCCTCAGCTCTTCACTCGGGTTTGTTCCTTGCACGACGGCTGCAACAGCCGAATCCCCCCTGGTGGGTGAGACAAGGGGCTCGATTTATCGGCAGTTCTAATTCTGGCCTTCAGCAGGAGTCAGGAGCACATCAGCTGTGAGGTGGTTGGTTTGGTTTTCAAAGCTTACAGTCAGGACACATTAAAAAAAAAGGGTTTACCTTTCCTCAGGAAACGTTTTCCCAGGCCAGACTGCGGGTGGGCGCCTTTCCCTCCCTTCCCTGGGAGGGCTCGTTCGAATGTGCCCCCTCCCCTCTTCTCGGCTTCTCAGGGTCTGCCAGGTGAACCGCCCTGGGGAGACACGGCGCAGCCTGGCAGAGCCAGCAGAGCCCTCTGGTCCCTTAGACCTTCAGTGGGTAGAAGAGGCACAGTCTGCCCGGTACAACGCTCCCCCCTCCCAGGCATTAGAGGTCAGGTTATGCTTCGGGGTCTTTTCTCCTCCCCGCTCTTGAGACCTACGCTGCTGGGCTGTTTCCACGGTCACCAGACTCTTCCAGGATGGGGAAGGTCCAAGATAGCTCGTTTTCTCTCTTTTATCTTTCTGGCAGGTGAGATGACTGCTGAACCGGAGGAAGGTGAGTGATGGGCGGTGAGTGGATCCTTCCCACGCGATGGTAGCGTGCCTGGTGGGAGTGGGGAAGGTTGGAGTCCCTGTCGCCCTGGAAGACAGGAGTTGCTCCAAGGAACGACCCTTGCTCATTGTCATCTCCTGCGTTGTGATTCGGACAGCCATCATCAGCGTCACGTTTCGAGGGCAGCATCTCGAAGCCCTGTGGACCTGCATCTCCCATGTCCCTGCTGTTCTAGTATCCTGCATCCCAACGGCGGCTGTCTCCATCACACACCAGCCTGGGGAGACCTTCCTCCTTCTGTTCTGATGTCCAAGATTTACCTCTCTGTGTCTTATCTACAGTGCAAACAACAAAGACATTTGAAAGGGCATCCTCAGAGTGATCTCCAGGCAACAGACGTAAACTGCCTGTGATTTAGGAGTGCAAGTTTGGAGCGATTCAGGTATCTCAGCCCAGAACCTTTCTGTCGCAAAGAACCACAAAGGATAGTCCTTCTTGTAATGAGATTGAATCCCACCTCAAACAATTGGGATTTTCTCCACAGGGAAGCTGTCTCCCACCAGCAGAGAGTTTGTAATTCTCATCTGTAACAGTCTGTTCAGTCAGTAGTTTTGTACTGCTCGTGTCTGGGTGGGTAAGTGCTGAGCAGGTAGACTCGACACATCTTCATGCAGAGTTCGTCTTACTGAGAGATAAAACCTGCTTCACATCCCTGGCAGTGTCCCAGGCCAGGTTGGATGGGGCTTTCAGCAACCTGGTGTAGTGGAGGGTGTCCCTGCCCATGGCAGGGGGGTTGGAACTAGATGCTCTTGAAGATCCCTTCCAACCCAAACCCTTCTGTGATTCTACGGCTGCGCTGACTTTGCACAGGCTTTGCAAAGACTAGCTGCGAGTGCAATTAAAATATTTCAGAGGTTCCTCCAGGGGACTCTGCCATACACCAGAGGTCAATGCACACCTACCTGGTACCACAAGGGCAAAGGACACAACAGGCACAGACACACAGAATCCCACTGTCTGCTGCCTCTCACAGAGAGGCTTCAGGTCCCTGCAGGCAGGAGGAGCCTGAGGGTAAGGGAGGTGCTGCAGGGTCCAGTGCCCCCCTGGGGGAGGCTCCCAGAGGCTCCTGAGTCCCCTCATTAACCAGGACAGTAATTAACCTTAGTCCCAGCCTGCAGTGCTGCACTGACGGATGCAGCCTTTTGTTTATTTTGGGCATACGTAGCTTATGAGCATACGTGGATTTTTTTATTATTTTTTTTTTCAGAGCTGTGTTTCCTCAGTTTCGCCTCAGGTAGTCCTGTGAGGAGCAGGGAGCTGGGCTCCTTGATCCTCGTGGGTCCCTTCGCTCTGAGATATCCTATGATTCTGTGACTGCCCTGAACTCTCATTCCTCTCCCCATCCCTCAGGGAGGAGATTGCATCCCTGAGAGCAGCCGCCCTGCACCCTCGACACTCGGATGACTTCACTGCGTTGCAGTTTGCCACCACCCCTCTGATTGGGCTTTCGGTAAACCCATGTGTCTAACTGGTCCTCAGACTTCTCTTGGGCTTTAGACTCGGCCACCAGACAAGAGCGTTGTCTGTGTTCCTTTCTACAGTGCAGAGACCATTTGGGTTTGATGTGCGTTTTATCCCAACTTTATACTCCAGAATACTGGGAGATGTGAAACACTACAGCTGCCTCGTGCATCACATCAATGTAAACACAATGAGAACATGACAAGGGAAGACGAAAGTGAGCAGTAAGTTATTAAACAATATTTCCTGCATGATTTCTAGAGCCAGAACCTATTTATTTATTTATTTTTATTACATTACCTGAGAGGCTGCATTTAAAAATTCAGTGGCATTCTGCCCAGGAAATTGATATCTGTTGCACGCAATTTTCTCCTTCTCAGTGGAAGAAATTTCACATTTTATTGCCCAAGATGTTGAGTCTGTGATGCCAGCTTTTATGTCTTTCCTTTACAGAGAGTGTAAAGAGTTTTAAACGTATAGCACATAAAATGTCTTAAAAAAGAGAAAAGAAGAAGAAATGAAAAACATTGTTACATTGCTTGTTAGGTAGCAGATCTGAAGGAAAAAAATATCTTTTCATTTCAAGGAGCAGAATTTTATAATTTGACAAAATGGTTTAACACAAAGCTTGTTTGGACTTCTGAAAAGGCTTCTGAAACAAGAACCCTGGAAACATTTGAAGTAGCCCAAAATATTTGATGTCACTTGCAATGAGGAGAAATTGCAGCATCACAAACAATGTAAGCAGAAGAACTTCTTAAGGTCGTCTGTAGTAGGTAGTTTCAGCCTCCTCTCCTTGATCATTTAATACCCTTTGAAAGATTCTTGGATCAACTTCCCATGATTCCTAGAGACTGCAGAGAATTAAATTGCTGCACAGTGCACACAGCCATGCTCTTTATCAGCACCCTTTGTGAATTTTTTGTATCTTATATCCATGAGACCTTCTAGCAGCCTTCCAGTACCTAAAGGGGCTACAAGAATCATAGAACCATAGAATGGTTAGGATTGGAAGGGACCTCAAAGATCATCTAGTAAGTAAGCTGGAGAGGGGCTTTGGACAAGGGTGTGTAGTGAGAGGGCACGGGGCGATGGCTTTGAACTGAAAGAGGGGAGATTTTGATGGGATCTAAGGAAGAAATTCTTCCCTCTGAGGGTGCTGAGGCACTGGCACAGGTTGCCCAGAGAAGCTGTGGCTGCCCCATCCCTGGCAGTGTTCCAGGCCAGGCTGGATGGGGCTTTGGGCAACCTGGTGTAGTGGAGGGTGTCCCAGCCCATGGCAGGGGAGTTGGAACTGGATGATCTTGAAGGTCCCTTCCAACCCAAACCATTCTATGATTCTATGATCTATGATATCTAATCTAGTCTTCACAACAAGCGAGGCAGTTGTTGCTTTTGCATTTGGCACACACAGTGTCCCACCTTCTTGAAACAGCAGGAAACTCTGTCCCTGCCTACCTTGCAGTCGTTTACACCCTGGCATCACTTTGTACTAACCTATGGTCCATGGAAAGAAAACCAGCCTTTCACATTTGCGAGGAAAGGTTCAAAATCCGCAGGGCACAGAAGAAAGTCGAATTGCTGGTGCTGCTCAGCCAGACCTGCTGGAGGTCACCTGCCCCTCCAAAAGCCCAGGACAAGGGGCAGCTCTTGCAAATCATAAACAGACTTTACAAATAAACAGCTTGCTTTACATCCGCACTAAGGCTGCTTCTCTTTCCTCAGGATCCAGCGTCTGACAGCTTGGGATGGCAATGGCCTGGATCTCTCAGACCTTTTGTCCAACTGTAGTGCTCCAGGAGCCACATGTGCCAAGGAAGGTGGCTCCAAGCGGCAGCCGGCACAGCCTGGACCACTTACCTGCAGTGCCAAGCCCAACAGATAGCACGTGTGCTAGAAGAGGCATCATTTCCTTGACGTTTGAGTCATCAAACCTTGCTCCTCAGTCGGCTCGATCCCGTTGCCAGCCTCTTTCTGCAGTAGGCATTCGACCTTGCAGCAACGTCCGCGCCAGACTGGCGCGCAAGCGTCGCATTGAGTTTCAAGACCATTCCGTGGGACAGCTGTGCCTCCCCGTCGCTGCCCCACCAGAGCCCCGTGTCTAAACAACGAGCTGCCAGGTTTCACCGCCCGCCCATCTGCAGCCCAGTGCAGATCTCCAGGTACGTTACGCTTTCCCTGCCGACTCTTGGTGATTAAACAATATGTGACTGCCTTGGTTGCAATCAAATTCTCCAACTTTCTTTGTGTCGAGGGCTGGGAAACCTGAGAACTAAACGTCCTTGTACCTGGCATGAAGTCCTGACAACTGCAATATTTTTTCCAGTAAACAGCTTGCAGGAAATTCTCCTTCTACATTCAATATCAAAAGACAGTCTGACCTTTTCCGTGTCCTTTAGCAGACAGCGAACTGGACCACCTCAAGGTTATATCTGCTATTGTGAGCACAGGGTAAAGATGCAGACCCAGAAGCAGAAATGTGAATCCAGTTCCTGGCTTGCTTGCATACAAAGCAGCAGGCAAGGCGCTGAGAAGCAGACGTTTCCAACTACGGCAAACTAGGTCCCCTGAGGCAGGCTGAGACAGAAATTACACTCTGCATCCAGCCTTTTTTGGGTCAGGAAAGCTTCTTTTGCAATCATAGAATCATAGAATGGTTTGGGTTGGAAAGGACCTCAAAGATCATCCAGTTCCAACCCCCCTGCCATGGGCAGGGAAATCATAGGTTCCTTCATTCACGTACGAGGCCACCGCTCCTCTCTGCGGGTAGGTTTGTGCACGTGGACAAAAGGGACAAGTTTCCAGCACAGGCTTTCCTCTCCACACCTGAAGACGGGCAGTTGGGTTGGTGTGTCTCTTACAAGCACGGCTTTTTTGTTGGTTTTCTAATCACGTTTCCATCTCAGTCTTGCAGCCCTTTGCACAGCACCTGAGATTCTGAATGTCATGTCTTGCGTTTGCCCTGTGCCCCCTCCATGCCCAGCAGTCACTGGTGACTCTGCATTCCCAGTCACGTTGTCTTTTTGTCCCTCCATTGCTAAAGCCCATCATTTACACCAAGGAAACGATGGAAATTTGTCAGGAAATCATCAGGATAATACCCCAAAACAACATCAGGGCTTGCTCCTGATCAGCCTTGATCGGCTGCCACGCCCTCGGGGGGCTGCGAACCCCAGGAGCTGTACCTGGACAGCCGCTCGATGGTGAAAGCTGCTCTCTTCTGGGTGCTCTGGAGATGTCAGCAGCGGTTCACAGACCCGTACGATCCCCAGCCAGTCCCTGTGGGTTTTGCTCACTTTCTGACCTCAGTGGACCTCTCTGCCCAGATTCCCTGTGCCAGAGACCCCGTTCTCCCCTTCCCTCCCGGAGGCTTTGTGCATCCCTTTGCTCCAAGGGCTCAGTGATGGTCTGAAGTCTCCCTTACTACCTGGACCTGGCCACCCAATGTTGGTGTAACACAAGATCTTGCTCTTTTGTCTCTGAGCTCCTGCTGTGTTTAGGATCTTGTCCGCAGTGAAGCACGGTGCTCCTTCCCCCTCCTTTGGCTGTTGGCTCTAACACAATCTTCGGTGTTTGCAACACTCACATCTCCTTCCCTAAGTGTCAGCACGTGCTGCCCGCCGGCTCGCACTGCCCTGGGTAGCCCCATGACAGAAGCACTTTCATCTTTGGGGTGTCAGCCTGGTTATTCTTGGTTCCACCATCATCAAGAGGAATTCGCACACGGCACAGCGATGGCTAAAGACTGATTCCTGCAAGAGGATTTGCATGGAAGAGGAGAGTTTTCTCAGGAGAAGCTTTGCACCAGGGTCAGAGCTGCTAGTGCTGCCCAGTGCAACGTGTCCTCCAGAGTGTGGAACAAGTGCCACACACTGCTTCTTGCAGGGACGTCCACTGCGCTTGGACGGCAGTCCTGGGGTTGGCTCTGCTGACCCCCGGGCTTTCTGTCCTCTTCCCATGGTCCCAGCTTTTCCTCATGGGTTTGAAGTTCACCCCACAGTGGCAGGGCCATTTCTGTCTGCAGTGCGCAGACGACGTGAGATGCAAAGTCCCTCCTGGACCAAATGTCCACAGTAAGTTTTGTGGTGGCCTGGGGTGAGCGAGTGGGATGTGATGGAAGCCAGGTGCAGTGAGCCAAGTGGACCTTTCCAAGCCGTGTCTCAGGGAAAAGACATGTTGTCTTCCCAATGTGCTAGTAAAACCCAGGAGACGGTAGAGTGGTCTCTGCTGAGAGCTCTCCAGCTAAGCCAAGTACCAGCAGAGTCTTTAAAATCATAGAATCACAGAAGGGTTTGGGTTGGAAGGGACCTCAAAGATCGTCCAGTCCCAACCCCTCTGCCATGGGCAGGGACACCCTCCACTACAGTAGGTTGCTCAAAGCCCCATCCAACCTGGCCTTGAACACCTCCAGGGATGGGGCATCAACAACTTCTTGACATTCGCAACAAATTCTCATCATTCTCAACAAATAAGCCTTTGGCAATAAGCCTTTGTGGTTGATGTAGCTTGAGACTTTCAAGTCCAAGATGAAAATAATGGAGATAACAAAACAAAATCATACTCTTCTCCTACAAGCCGTTCCATTTGCGGCATCGCTTTCTGAGCAGCCTGTTCTGACGTTGCCCGCCCTGCGTGTGCCCTGGAAGAGGAACTGACCCAGGGGAAGGCACTGCCAGGACTAAACTGTCCAACACCCACAGCCAGACCAGGCTGATGGTCTCGATGGTTGGACTCGATGATCTTGAGGGTCTCTTCCAACCAGATGGTTCTATGATTCTGTGATTCTACGGTGCAAACCTGGTTTTGGTTAGACACAGTCCAGAGCTGTGGGCAGAAGTATGCTGCACGACACGCGCAAACTGAAATGCGTCTATGTCTTGGCAACTACCATAGAAAGTAGTTATGAACTGAGTAGAAATAGGGCATAATTTATCTTAGTGTTGGCTCAGGACCATTTCCAATTTATCAGGCGTCCAGTTGAGCAAGATTGCTTTCCCACGCGCCTCGCCGAGGGAGCCGGGACTGGAGCTCCTTGAGGTGTCAATAACATCGCAAACTAGGGCCAGGGTTTGATTTCTCCTGAGGTTTGACCTCTATTGATTCAAACCAGTGGTGGAGTTGAGATGGAAGTGGATTTGCATTCATTTGCTGAAGCAGCGCTGGTGACCCAGGGACCCCGGTGACGTTTCGTACAGTCGCTCCATAGGCAGCAGCTCAGCGGGATCCCTCCGGTGAGACCCTGCCAGGCCATCCACATCCTTCACCCACTTGGAAAATGCAGGAAGCCATTCCCCCTGAACGTGTCTGCAGAGGCTGGCTGGTCAGTGACACGGCTGTATCTGCAGCAATTAGACCGCCGCGGGTTCGCCAGCTGAATTTAAAGGGCTTTATCGATCAGCGAAGTGTGGTTTATCCAATTCTCCAGCCGCCCGGGAAAACGGCCCCTTTATTATTCTCTAAAGGAGCAACGTCCAAGACAGGACACAGGTTCCTAAAAGAAGCCTACTGCAAAGTACCAGCCCAGGTTTGACACATACATGCAAAGAGATTATTGTGCTTCATGCGAAGACAGCAGACGCGCAGAATTTTCGGTATAGTTTAAGCCCAAATTAGTAGTTTGACCTAACGCAACTCAAACATTGGAAACCAAAACCAAGTTTAGATTTGGTTTTTACCTCAAAACTATATATAATCAGTGATTCCTGGGGAAAAAAAAAAAAAAAAAAAAAAGAAAAAGAAAAAATTCATCATCTCTGTGGGACCTGGTGACAATGCTGTAAACATGCCATGTGCTGAGTGTTGTAGCGCTTGTTTCCTTCTCCCTGGCAGCTTTGGCGACTGTGCTGGATCTTCTTCACAGCAATTTTCAAGGTTAGGAGCCAAGCGAGGCTTGATTGGTCTTGGAACTGAGAGAGTTTCTTTTTAAATTGCTTGCTGAAATCTGGGATACGTAGCCAAACAAGGAATGTCAAGACCTGCACCAACAGAGAAGCAAGATATTAAGTGCTAAAACAAGAGTTTGGGGCCGTTTTCACTGCAGCAGATGAGGCTTAAGGTGGAGCCGCTGCTGGATTTAGATGGTTTCTCAACCGCTTGTTCAGCACCGACTATTCCTCGTGCTGTAAAACTTTTCAGAAAAAAAGCATTTCTGTGCAGTGAAGCGAGACCTAGGCAGCACGGCAGGTGCAGTTTAAAGGCTTTTTAGCCATTATTCTTCAACAGCCAAGAGTTGAGGTGCCTTCAGAGACTTTTGAGGATCTAAATCAATTTACTTTAGGTGTGGTTTTCATCTTTTCTGCGTTGTATATATAGACTGCCAGTGGTCTGATCCACTCTGAGGGTGTCAGAGGCAAGTGCATCACAGCATCACAGACTCGCTGCGGCTGGCAGGGGTCTCTGGAGGTCATCTGGGCCAATTCCCTGTCCAAGCCAGGCCACCCAGAGCAGTTGCCCAGGACCATGTCCAGGCAGTTTCTGAGTATCTCCAAGGACGGAGGCCCCACAACCTCCCTGGGCAACCTGTGCCGGCATTTGACAACCTTCACAGTAAAAAAAAAAAAAAAAAAAAAAGTGCTTTCTTGTATCTAAAAGGATTTTCCTGTACTTCAGTTTGTGCCTCCTGTTGTATCATTGGGCACACTGGAAAGAGTCTGGTGCTCTCATCTTCATCTTCATTCCCTCCTATCAGGTATTTATATACATTGATAAGATCCGCCCCAAGCCTTATCCTCCCCAGGCTGAACAGTTCCAACTCTCCCAGCCTCTCCTCACAGGAGAGATGCACCAGTCCCTTCATCTTGTTGGTGGCCCTTTGCTGGACTCGGTCCAGTATGTCCATGTTTCTTGCACACTGGGAAGCACTGAAAACAGCACTCCAGGTGTGGCCTCACCAGAGCCGACCAGAGGGGAAGTAACCTCCCCACCACTGGTCTTCCTGGTCCCAACCCCAGCAACAGGGAAGAGCTGGATGAAAGTGTTAACGTTATGGCATATTGCTCATGAATAGTCTTATACAAGAAATACACGTGTAACAATGTGAATAACACAAGTAAAGTTAAGAAATACAGTGAGCATCTAGGTCCCACCAAAGTCAAAGTAACGTTTACTCAAAAAGTCAAGAAACAGACACAAAAGGGCCTTTTGGAGAGAGGAACTATGCAGAGAACTTGAGCTTAATGAAAGAGGTAACCTGCAGGTATTGCTGAGAAAGGAGGGCCAGGACACAGGTCGAACTGATGGCAGCAGATTCTGGGAGGTGCCATAACTGTGAAGCAAAACTAAATCGTCCACAGCTGTCTTCGTACTGCCGAAATTGAAAGCAATAGATTATGTACCACAGGTGCCAGCAAAAAATTAATGTCAGTGTTCTCAAATACAGGAGAAAGCTTTGGCTTATGCTGTACCAGCAATAAATGTCATGCTTTTGTTGACAGGAAACGAATATTAGCAGAAACTGACCATAAAAATACTTCATTGGCAAGAGCAATGGAAGCAAACACTCCAAGTGTGTGATCTGCAAACCAAACAAATGCTCAGCATGGAGCTGGTGTTTGCAGACGCTCTGTCTGGATCATCTGCAGGGCCTCCGAAGCCGGGACGAGATCTGGTCAGCTGCTGAGGGCGGGCTCGGCTCCGCTCTGGGAGATGGTGCCCAGCACTTGCTCGCTCCAGGACCAACATTCCTCCTGTGTCATCCCTAACGCTGCTGGTGTGAGCATGACCCTTGAGGTCATGAGAGCTGCTCAGGCACTGTTGGCCGTGGCTTTCAACCCCACATAAGCTGTGCCCCGTCCTGGCCACGCCAGAGAGAACCAAAACCGGGTTGTCCGTTCCCAGGGTTTCTGCTCCCGATCTGAAGCTGGAACGGACGCAGTCCTGCAGGGCCCGTGTGATGCACCACTCATCGGACAGCCTTGCAGGCATCGGCGTGCTGGCCTGAGCAAACACCATCAGAGGATCTAAGAACTGTTTCGGAAGGCAGGGCTCTCACCACCCCGTGATCCCATCCTCAGCCTCCTGCCCATGCCCGTGCACTTCACAGCCATGTCTGAATCCTGCCAGTATTTTATATTTTGTCTCCTTTTCCCCTTCCAACCCCTACTGCAATTCCTTGGGCAACCTCCAGTTCTTTCAATCAGCCAGGGGTGTTGCATTACACCAGGATACGTATCCTAAAGATATCCAGAAGAACAACGTGGCCTCATCTGTCAAAACCAGAGCCTGGTGTGTTTCTAACCAAGCTTTCCTTGGAAGTCTGGCTAGTGGCAGTCACACACAGCTCCAGATCGCCTGCCTCCACCCACACCCCATCCAGGAGATGGGGATGCTCATGGAGTCACACATCATCATTCTTCCCCCCATTTCCAGTGAACCAGTGGCAGTAAGGGCTGAAAGGTGTCCTGAAATATTTCTGTGCTCTCAGCACAGTGGAAGATGCTCGAGCAGCAAAACAAAATATCTCCCTCGCAAGCCATGGGGACCGCAGCCTTCGCTGCAGGCTGCCAGGCTCCCTTCGGAACGAGCCCGACTCTGCCCTTTCAAATTTCCAATTTGCAGCACACTTTGTGCAATCAGCCCTGTGTATTACTAGAAGATTAAAGGTTGCAAAATTATTCTTCCTGCATCTTAAGCAATGCTTGAATGAGACTGCTTCTTCAGGAAAACATCTTTATGGGTATTTAAGCTTGTAATCATTATCAGTCTCAAGCTAAAGGCATTTGCAAGTTTTTAAAAAAAAGAAAGAAATATTTATATAGCAAGTGACAAGAAAAGGCAAGGTGAGGTTTGGCCCCAAAGAATTTGGCACACCACCATCAGACACGCTGTTTTCTCAGGAAGATGCAGCTCAGTGCTGCTGGGAAGGTCAGCACTGGTGTCTCACCAGAGGGATGGCACTGGGCTGCGGGAGGCAAAGGTTTTCCGGGAGAGTTTTGCACACACCTTTCACGTCTTTTTGTGATGCAGTCCAGGTGTCATGTTCTCATTTGAGCACAAACGTGGCTAAACCCAAAAACAGGACTTGGGCGTACAGATCTGTTTTGCACCCCCTGCCCGTGGAGGTCGTGCTGTGGGCAACAGTGCCAGGCACCTCCCTGGCGCAGCGGCATCGGCGGGGGGGTCTCTGCTGGGAGGGCGAGCCGAGGGACGCGAGCAGCACCAGTTTAGAGAAAGGGACCTTACCATGAAAGACCTTAATCCAGTTCAGCTTTCTGAAGGGAGGCTTGACAGACCCTAGGGAAATCACTTAACCTCTCTCTGCTGCTCAAAATGAGGATAAACAACACAGTTCTTCCCTTCTGTCTTCAGAAACCGGCAGCTTCGTAGGGTCCGCAGACCCTCGGGGTCTCTCGTCAGGCAGCTGTGCCGCAGTCTGGGCGACAGGGGCCCAGATTGCTGCTGCACATTCAGCTGCTGCCATTAAATGGACGATAATGATGAATTAAACAGGCGCTGCTGCAGAGATCACAATAAATTATACAGGCACCTGCCACTGGAACCTCCTCGGGCTTGGGGGCACAGCGTCAGCTTTCTGATTCTAACAGCTCTCTTCAAACAAGTGACATGGGTGGTGGGTTTTATTAATAATTTCTTCATTAAATAACAATCCCATGCGTTGTCTCCGAGTAACAAGATATTAACTCGAACTGCTGGAAGAAAACTATTGTGTTCCACCTTAGAATGGCATTAAATATTTTTTTTGCTATTTTTAGATATAGGAACTCAAATGAAAAGGGCATTTCAGCAGCAAAAGAGCTGACAGCAAATGTGATGTTGTACAACTCAGTGCATTAGGTTGCTGCGAGGGGCTCTGCAGCCTCTGCCCAAGCCTGCAGCTCCGCTCTGGGAACACGTTGCTCTGATTCCTCCAGATCCCGTTGCAAAGTGACGCCCAAGAGACTTTTAAGCTCTTGGCCAGGTACCCCAGGAAAACAGCCACCCCAGGGCAAGAATATTTTTAGGATTTGGTAACAATAATTTGTTTCAATGCTTAGTTAATCTCTATTACATTTTCAGATGTTCTTTTTGAAACAGTTTTTCACCTACATGTTTACTCAAAGTGTGGTCAAATAATATAGTTAAGGAATCATAGAATCATAGAATTATAGAATGGTTTGGCTTGGAAGGGACCTTAAACATCATCTGGTTCCAATAAATAAATGAAAAGACTCCACGAATGCTAGCATGCAACACTTGTTTTTATTTCCATGTCATTCCTTTTGGAGACTTTCTCAGAGCTATGAATTTTAATAAGGAAGCAACTCCTGAAATGAGCTCCATTGTACACCTGCGTTCAGAAGAACCAGTTCACTACATGTCTTTTCAGCTGACTCCAGAGAAAACTGCCGAGATGTAGATTTATTGCCACACTGCAGCGCAAGCCACCCGCCTCCACCTCGTAGGGGATTTCCCACAAGTGACACATCTGGGAGAAGTTCTCATTTCTTTGATCACTCTCCTTACACAGCCAATTAGAGACAATGACTTTTGTCTTTTGTCTTACATTTTCTACAAACTGTTGGGGTAAGTGGTGCAGGGATGTTGTGTTCTATAGTTGACTCTGACTGCAGAAGACTTGGGCGTGTTGCCTGAAAGTGTGGAGAGCACTTGGGGTGGTGAGTGTGGAGTCCCACCAAGGTGTTCATCGCTTTCTGATAGCAACATCTCACTCTCATTCTCGCAGCAAACGAGTCTTGGGGCAGATGAACACTTTCACAACCTTCTCTTTTATCTGTTGTGTCCGCACACCGTACACCACAGGGTTCAGCAACGGGGGAAAGAGCACGTAAAGGTTGGCCAGGAGAATGTGGACGTGGTGAGGGATTTCCTGACCAAAGCGGTGTGTTAAAACAGTGAAAAAAGCAGGAATATAGAAAAGTAAGATAACACAGACATGAGAGCTGCAGGTGTTGAAAGCCTTTTGACGGGCAGTCCTGGAAGGGAGTTTGAGTAATGCCAGAAGAATTAAGACATAGGAGACAGCGATGAGTACAACATCTACCACTATTGCTGCAAAAGGCACTGCCAGGCCGTACAAGACATTGATGGAGATGTCGGCACAGGCCAGCCGGGCGATGCCCATGTGCTCGCAGTAGGTGTGCGGGATGACGTTGTGCCCGCAGTAGGGCAGCCTTTTCAGAAGAAATACACACGGGAAAATGATGCAGAAACTTCTCAGTAGAGCCACCAGCCCGGTTTTGGCAACAGCTGACTGGGTCATCACTGCTGCATACCGCAAGGGGTAACAGATGGCGACAAACCGATCCAACGCCATGGCCAGCAGGATCACCGACTCTGCCGAGAAGCTGAAGTGCAGGAAGAACATCTGGGTCAGGCAGGCGCCGAAGGAAATCTCCCCCGCCCTGAACCAGAACAGGGCCAGCATCTTGGGCACGGTCGTGGTCGACAGCATCAGGTCAGCGATGGCCAGCATGGACAAGAAGAGGTACATGGGATGGTGTAGGCTACGTTCTGTCCTTATGACAAACAACACGACACCATTTCCTAGCAGGGCAGCCAGATACATGGAGCAGAACGGGATCGAGATCCAGATATGCAACTTCTCCATGCCTGGGATGCCAGCCAGGATGAATGTTGCTGGGGTCAAGCTGGTAAGGTTGAATGGTGGCATGTTTCGCCTGCAAGCAAAGGCAGAAGACACTGTAGAACGTTATTTTAGACGCTTAAGCACCTCCCTCACTACCAAATGCCATGTATCACCTTCTCTGATCTGCTGATAGCCACAGCCAGAGGTACAAACCCGAATTATGAAGACTTGTGGTCTGCCACGTATTGCAGCATGTACTTAAACTCCTGTTATGTGTAGACAGCAATGTCCAAATTTTCTCCTCCCTTGATTTTAACACGATGTTAAGTGTGTTTTTCTTCCAAGTACCTCCACTCAGACTTAGAGCGAATGGAGACAGAATCAGCCCTTAATGCACAAATACCTTACATTGATGTTCTGTAAGTCCAGAGTGGAAGGAAGAAGTCAGGCAACAAGAGACAAAAGGTCAAGTGTTTAGAGGGATGCACAAGATGTTCCCAGATACCAGGAACTGCGGAGGGGATCATTGGGAGTTTTTAGGTACCTGGACTCACATTGGCTTAGAGAACAAAAATAGCTCTAGGTTTGAAGTTGGCTGCCCGTGTTCCTTCCTCATCTCCAGACTTCTTTCTCTTTTTCTGTTTGGTTCTGGGACCCAGTTCAACTTGTTTTGCACCTCTTTGTCAGTGCAAATCTAGCAAAAACAAAACTTAACCAGGCACTTGGAAAGACCTTTGGGTCAGGAGAAAACCTGTGTGAGACGGAGTGCCCCCACCAGCCAAGGAAAGGGATGCACTGCTGCCCTGGAGAGAGGTCTAAGGAGCACTAGAGGCTGGATCAGACCCAGACCCACACAACTTAAAATGGGATGACACTTTTTTCCAGCAGCTTCTGCAATAACAGTCAACTCTTATATATCAAAATTCAAAATAGGAATTACCCACAACACTGCCGAGATGAGAAAGTGACGTAAGTACTTAAAGCTGCGAAGCTGCTGCCCACCAAAATACTGACTGCACGTATGAGAAAGGGAGTGTGTTTTGAACGACAGAGCTGGTTCCCTGTTCACTCTGAGAGAGAGACACGTCTCATGTCTGAACTATCCTGAACCAAGAAAGTGCGAGGAGCCTGCTCCATGGAAACAAAACCTGACAGTGGACTGTCTGTAAACATAAAATGAGTCAAAGCAGTAACTACCTAATTCTGCAAATTACTTAAAACAATTCAGTATAAATATTGCATGAAACAAAAATACATGTGGTCTGTTAACAGACAAAATATTATTGATGCTGACAGGGTATGTATTCTGTGCTCATACCACAAGCTCGTCGTCTCCTGCGAAACTCAAAGGTTAAACTGCAAATACAGAAGGAATCACGGCACCTGCAGGTGGGAATCTCGGTGCAACCAGGAGCTCTGCGCCAGAGGAGCCGCTCGGCATTACACCCCCTCCAAGGATACAGCTACAGCTGCCTCTGAGCACTCCCTCGGATTCTTCTGCCCTAAAATCTTTTAATCCTAGTTTAAACTAAAAGCTATTGTCTAGAAAAAAAATCTCATTCCTACAGAGCTGCCTGAGGATTACAGACAGGTCTCAGGAGTCTGTCGGCATCACGGCGGAGGCTTTAGCTGTGAGCATCTCTGAGGCCGGCAGCCGCCCGCACCTCCGCTGCGCCCTGGGTGCCCCCAGAGGTTGGGGGAACAGAATCGGGGCGCGAGATCAAAGTTTCACTGGTCATTGGTTGCCTCCTGACAAGGGGGTGAGAACAACAGAAGCCTTTCTCTGGCACGGCCCGAGCGTGTCGGCAGCTCTCCCGCCAGCGCACCGCGCGGGATGCTGCAGCCGAGCCGGGCGGGACGCGGGTACCGGGGGGGTGGTCCACGCCGGCTTCGCTTCCGCGTACATCACCCCGTCTGCAGTTAATCCCACCCGCCAGTGCCGCCCCGCTGCCTTTAGCTCAGCAGCCCAGCTCTGAAAAACACAGTCTCAGTCGGAGGGCGGCTGATCTCTCCGGTCGACGAGTGACGGTTCTTCACATGGTTACTGCTAACAGGGAATTTGGCATCTCCGTGCCAGGCTCTCAGCATCCTCGGGATCCTTCTGGCCCCGAACCCACAGCGCGCACAGCTCACCGGGTCACTGACCTGGTGCGGAACGCGGGTCCGGGCAGGGGCGGCCGTGCCGGAGCCGGGGCGGTGGGGGCCCTTGTGCCTCTCTGCAGGATGTCATCCCCCCGCTCCTCCGGCCCCACTGCTGCACCACACACCTTATAAGCGCGTTGCTCTCCGCAGACACGCTCACAGGTCCCCGATGCGCGGGTCCACGTCCGCCCTGCCCCCCTTCCCACCAGTTATACCCCCCACTGCTTTGCACCGCGGCCCCTGGGGGCCCGGCTGGGCTGACGCGATGCAGCGGCAGGTTGTGGCAAGACACGGTCGAGCTTTGGGAAAACAGGTGTGATGGGTCCTGGGAAAGGGGTCGGACTTACCGAAAGCACCGAGCATCCAGACACACAAACTCGATGCAATTGTTATCCAACAAGGAAGGGGTTAAAATTTTTGTGTAAGAATTTCATGGAGGGTTCAGTAGGCGGTTTGCACACACCTAAGGAACAGAACGAGATGAGCATCCCTGAAGGTGCCAGGAGTGATCAGAAGGGAGACTCTTTATCCAGAACTCTCTGCCCTTGAAGGTAACATCCCAGAAAATGTATAAACTTTGTTCTCATGTTTCTCTGAGCTGGGAACATGTGCAGCAGTGACGTGGGGAAAAGGGAATTCTGGCAGCGGGAGATGGTGACCACTGACTCATGGACCACCTGCCCTAAACACACCCCAGACCCCAAAGAAAGGAGCAGAGGAGAGAACTGAGCGTGGGAAGGAATTTCCATGTAAAGCGAGAGAAAATGCACCGATTGTTTAAGGAATAACAATGACTACGGAAACACGTGATGAATATCCATGATCGTGGTGTGTCACTGAGGTTCTGTCCAGGGGCCCCAGGGGCCGGGGGTGCAGCTGGGAGGAGACATCCCCCGTGCACCCAGTGCCGCAGTAACACAGTGCCACTTTCCAACGCTGCAAACTGTGTTAGAGAGTTTCTGTCCGGATTTTCGGTGACACACTTACTTTTGCAAACATCTCAGCACGTTGTGTATAAATAGCAATCCATGTTTTGAAGAGATTATTCAGCACGATACATAACACTCGTGGTGATTAATGCAATAAAAGGAATTTGGAAGAGTTTCCCCATAGTGATGAGAGGGGCGATCTGTGGGCTCTGCTCCTCTAGCAGGGGGGAGGAAGAGTTTGGGGCTCAGGAGCCCTCCTCGGATGAATGGATGGACACTGTCCCCTGTTCCCAGATCATCTGGTGACCACCCTTCCCTTCAGCCCCTCCAGAATCTCACCATACATAGAGTTAGGAACGCATTAGTCTGCTTGAACCATTTGCTGCAGGCTGAATCATCTCAGCACAAATCAGCCTCCAGGCAAAGGCTGCTGTGGATGTCACCGGCTCAGCAGTGCACACACACACCTGAAGATTTTGACCATAAAAAGAAAATAATTCCACAAGAGCAGTTGTGCGGCACAGCATTCAACACACATAAAGCCCCCAGGGCAGAAAACCCACCTGCTGAGTCTTGTTTCGGGCTGCAGGCGCTGCAGGGCTTTGGGATTGCTACACAAAACCGGGCGTGATGCCCGGCTGTGTCCGGGCTCCGGGCCAGCACAGGCGGCCGAGAGCCACAGGACGGCTGGATCGATGCTGCAGCGGCATCCTGGAAGTGTTCCAGGCCAGGTTGGATCGAGCTTTGGGCAACCTGGTGTAGTGGAGGGTGTCCCTGCCCATGGCAGGGGGGTTGGAACTAGATGATCTTTGAGGTCCCTTCCAACCCAAACCACTCGATGGTTCTATGATTCTAACTAGAAAAGCGTGGTCAGTGCTGTCACGGGTGATGGTGAACAGATGCTATTCTTTGTCCTGGCCAGGCTGGACATACGTGCCTAGAATCGTCCACCACTGCCGCCTGTGCCAGGGAAGGAGCTGGTGCCAGGGGACACAGGTGGGCACCGAAGCTCAGCCACCTGTGCCACAAGGCAGTGCAGTGTTTCCCAGGGAGGTTTCAGCCAGCAGACCCTCAAACAACCCCCAGCGCGGGAGCTGGCAGTGCCCTGAGCTGGATCGGGCCCCTGGTTCAGAGGGTGGTGAGTGTCCCAGACCCAGGCTACACTGCGCCTGCCGGGCTCCCAGGGATGCACCCAGGACTTCAGGTGCTTTGCTCTTCACAAAAGCCCAGCTCCCAGGGATGAGAACCAGCTTGCTAATGGGGCAGCTGAAGCTTATCAGCCCGGTTGCCTCCATGGACAAGAAGAAGAGAGAAGGAGGTAAAAGCAGTGGCAGAGCTCATGCCGTCCCGCAAGAACAAATGGTCCCTACACTCCCCACTGCATGGGACCACAATCCTCCGGCATCTGCCAGGTCACGCCGAAAATCCCGTACAGAAGCTGAGCAAAGTCAGGAGGTCACTTCTGTGGGAAAAAAAAACATACATTCAGTGATTTCTTCCTGTGTCATGAGTTCCTCTCAGGTTTACCAAAATATTTGTAAGGGAAAAAAAAAGGAAAAATGTGTTTAAAGTGGTGTTGTGGGTCAGGCCAATCCAGCCACTAAACCCCAGGCAGCTCTCCCACCCCAGTAAAATGGAGAAGAGAAAAATGTAATAAAAGAGCTGAGGGTCGAGACAGGAACAGAGCAGCACCCACCACCCACGGTCCCGGGCACAAGAGGCTGTTTTCTTAAAGCAAAACAGTTTATTAACAGCTGCCTGCAGAGAGAAAAGCAAACAAAAACGGTTACTTGAGAGGGTAACAAGAAAACAAGGCCAGGTCTTAAAATCAACACCACCCCCCCCTTTGCCTTCCCTTCCCGGCTCTACCTCCCCCCCCAGCGGCGCAGGGGGCAGGGAATGGGGGGGTGCAGGTCAGTTCATCCCGTGCTGGTACTGCCGCGTCCCTTAAAGGAGCAGGAGCCCTTACACCATTGTTCCTGGCTCCAGTGGGTCCCCTGCTCACGGCGAAAGCGTGAATCCTGCCCGCTGGGGGGCAAATCCTTACCCCATCGGATTGCCCCAGTGCGGGCTTTACCAGCCCTGGGCTTTAAGGAGCTGTGGCCACTCGCCCTGCCGTGGGCCATCAACAGACTGTAAATGCCTCCGGCGTGGGGCGGCACAGCGACCCGAAACGCGGCTCCGCACGGACTGAGATGCGCAAATGGCCTCGCCCCGTGCCCGGGAGTCACAGCAGGCTCCGGCTCGGGCATCTCCTGTAACCAAACCCCTCCCCATCGGCGGGGGCATCCCACGGGCTCCAGATGCACCGTGCTCAGGCTCGGGCATCTCTGCTCGACGTGGGTCCTCCACGGGCTGCGAGTGGGTCTCTGCTTGCCCCACCGAGGGCTGTTACAAGGGGCTGCCGGCAAGGGGGGCTCAGCCGCGGCACACGCTGTCCCGTCCCACCTTCACTGACCTCTGATCCGTGTGCCCGTTTCGCTCAGATCTCAGCCCTCTCTGGGTGAACTCGGCCCGGTGGGCGCCCCGGCAGCGGGGCTCTACCCGAGTGCCCCAAGCGGCTCCGCCGCCGCCATCCTCGACGGGGCGGGCACCGGCCCGGCCGGGAGAGGGGGCCGTGCCCCCATCCCGTCTCCTCGTCCCTGGGCACCGGCACACACCTTTCCGGTTCCTTTGTCCGACGTAAATAGGGCAATTCGCAGAGGCGCCGATTGGCTCAAGCCCCGAGGGGGATGGGAGTCCGGTGTGATGGGCAGCTCCTGCCACCCGGACCTCCCCCCCCCCACTTCAAACCATGACAAGTGGCAAATTATTTTATCACGTTTTTGTGACTGAGACCTTAAAACTGCTTGAATTTGAAACACAAACATTTTAAAAAAATACTTTGTTCCGCCAATCTTTTGTCTGTAAATGCTTCATTGATTTTTATCTCGCTTTGTGAGATGCCCTACTGTATTCCTCCTTGTCTCCAGCCACTGATCTAGAGGGACACAGGTGTCTTGTAGGTCCTATGTGACATCTACCAGCCCCATGTGGATGTCTCAAATGTCCAAGGGCATGTCTGGTGATGCTGGGCTCCTCTGCAGGAGAATGGAGCCATGCCAAGATCTCCACTGGCTGCAACAGGAGGCTGGATCATAGAATCATGGAATGGTTTGGGTGGGAAGGGACCTCAAAGATCATCCAGTTCCAACCCCCCTGCCATGGGCAGGGACACCCTCCACTACACAAGGTTGCCCAAAGCCCCATCCAACCTGGCCTTGAACACCTCCAGGGATGAGGCAGCCACAGCTTCTCTGGGCAACCTGTGCCAGTGCCTCACCACCCTCAGAGGGAAGAATTTCTGCCTTAGGTCTAATCGAAATCTCCCCTCTTCCAGTTTAAAGCCATCGCCCCGTGTCCTGTCACTACATGCCCTTGTCCAAAGCCCCTCTCCAGCTTTCCTGTAGCCCCTTTAGGCACTGGAAGGTGCTGGAAGGTCTCCCCGGAGCCTTCTCTTCTCCAGGCTGAACAGCCCCAACTCTCCCAGCCTGTCTCCATAGCAGAGGTGCTCCAGCCCTCGCATCATCTTTGTGGCCTCCTCTGGCCCCGCTCCAACAGCTCCATGTCCTTCTTGTGTTGGGGACTCCAGAGCACAAAAAGTCTGAATTTGGCATAAGGAGGATGGCTGAAGAACCATAAATGGGACAGGGGGAGGAGGAGGTGAAAGAAACAGGTAGAAAACCTGTCATTGGACATATTGTAGGGGAAGGAAGCTGGGAGAGAAAGAGTTTGCAGAAGAAATCAGTGGGAAACCCGGAGTAGGAGGGAGGAGATTCAGAGCTCGGGTGGCAGGGCGGAGGGGGTCACATGAGGAGCAGGAAGGGAAGGATGTGATGGGACCAGTGGAAAACTGGACAGAGGTGTCGAAGGAAAGGGATCTGGGCTGATCCTGACCTTGTTCACACCAGGCAGGGCTGGGAGAAGGGAAGAAGGTCCAGAGGAGCACGGCTGGCCCAGCTGCTCCATCTGCCCCACGGCAGCAGCAGGGCCGGCCAGGACGTGGGTTCGGGACATCACGGGCAGGTCTGCAGCAAACCTGGAGTGTCTAAAGCTCCCGGTCGGTTGTCACAGCCGGTGTGACAGAGACACGGCTTCGGAGAGCATCACGGCTGCGCGTGGCACAACCCCATTGACAGCCTCACACACAGCAAAGGGGATGAGACTTGCAAAAACGCTCAGCCTGGCCCCGAGCAAGGATCTGGAGAAGATGTCTTAATCCCTGGTCCCATGAGTCACATTCAGCAAAGCCCAAAGGGTTTAGGATTTGCTAATGGGAGAAGCTCTGAACGGACGCGTGAAACTAAAGCCTTCTGTGCTACAAGGAGGGGACTAAAAACCCATTGTGAACGTATTCAGGATAAAATCTGACTTATAGCCGTCACTGATGGTTACCATAACCCCCGTGGACCTCACTCCCGTAGGAGAAGCAGTGGCAGAAATGACAGATTGACTTCCAGAACAGCGTTTGGCCAGTTAAGGAAAGGCTGATGCCTGCAGTGACAGGAATGAGGTGGCTCAGACACTCCCTACCTCTCTTCTGTAGGGCCAGACTTCAAACAAAAGCAGCTGTGCCATTGTTTGTTTTGGAGTCCAAATGGGGGCCAAGCTCATTTATCATCTGGTTTTCACCATCTCTGGATCTCGGTTCCTAATCTGTAAAAAAAATCATATTTTTCCTCTCTGATGCCTTATCTTGGTGTGTTTTTTCCCTGCATGCACACCTGGATCACAGACTCTGTCTATAAAGGGGTAGGACCACGTTCAGGTGGGGTCTGCCCTCATGGTTCCACAGGACAGAAAGGTCCTCATGTCTACCGCTTTTGAGTGCAAGAAATCCTTGCAGCCGGGGGGAAATTAATGCTCACAGATGGAAGAATGCTCCAGCACACCACTTCTTCGTATGCACCCTGCTGCTTTTAATGTGTGATGAGACTCGGATACAGCCACCAACAAACGAGATACGGTACCGGCCTCATCTGGACAAACCAGCTACGGTATCTTGTTTGATGATGGTGATTTTGCCAATATCTGCACTGCTGCACTGATGTCTCCTTCTGCTTCAATCAGCGCCTGCAGGTTTGCTCTTTGGTCCTGGAAGCCCATGGCACTGAGCTGCTCCATTTGTCTCTTAAATCTGGTCTGTGGCACCTCCTCATCCGTCTCCACCTGACCTTTTGCTTCATCCTTGTCTGACATCAAAATTGCCTCTTCCTCAGACTCCTCGTCTTCTTCTGAGTAGTCCATCCTTTCCTCATCCAGCTCCCCATTCGGGTCCCACACACTAGACATAAACTCTGGTGCTTCTCTTGAGAGGGTGCGTAGTCCCAGCTGGATCTGCAGCAACGCCTGCAGTGCTCTGGGCTTTGTCAGCAAGGATGAGTTCTCAGCCGTCTCCATCTCCGGTGGCAGCGGCTGCCTCCATTGATCTTGGGGTGGAGAATTTCCTTTGCTTGAAGCACGAGCGCCGCTCAGCAGCGTTTGCGCCGGGCCGTGGGGGTTTGTTAAGGCGGTCGCCAGGTTGAACATGAATTCTGGGTTTTCTATCAGCTGCTGAACCATGTTCTGAACGTTTTCTAACACGGGTACCTCTGCAGCCGCTGCAGGACCCAAATTCGGCGAGGCAAAACTGTTGCCTGCGCTGCTGCCGGCAAACTCGTCGTCATCGTCACCTCCACCATGACCGACTCTGTCGGACGGCGGAGCCCAAGGGTTGGGCAACGGCCTCCGGTTTTCGGTGTGGGCTGGTAGCCCGGCTCCGCTCGGGGGTGGGTTACTGCCCACGGAAGCGAAGGGGTTGTTGCCCAGCTGTGCCTGCACAGCATTCAAGAATGTCTCCTCGATTTCCCTGAACTGCTGTTCCAGAGCTCTGTGCCCACCAGGAATGCTTTCCAAGTTGCTCATGGCCACGTCGCAGTTCCTTATCATCTCTTGCAGCATAGCAGGACTGTTGCAGGCCTCTAATATTTCTCTGATGGTATTTGGGTCAGTGAGAATCTGACAGATCTCGGGATTTTCTTCAGCCAGCTGCTGCATCTGAGGGTGGGACATGACAAGATCCCTGACAAGATTGGCATTGTCAAGGATGTTGTGCACAGAGGTGCTCTGCAACATCTTGCTTATCAAATTGTAAATGAACACATCTTGTTCTTGAATGTTGTCCACCATGGTGTCCAACATGTTTATTGAGTCCAGGTCGATGAGAGGGACACCTGTCACCCCAAGGAAGAAGCCCAGCAAAAACGCATTGTTGTTGATGATGTTCAGATCCAGGTCTGAACTGAGCATCCCAGACAAGAGGTTCTCCATGTACTGGGCCACTACTTCCTGGCTGGAGGGCAACATGTCTATTAATTTATGAGCGATCAAGCATGAGTTTTGCAGACTCACTGGGCTTCCCAAGTAAAATACGTTGGAATCACTGTGGTTGGGAGGTTGCATCAGAGTGGCCGCTCTTCCTTGACCTGCCAGGCCATCCTGTGGTCTATTTTGGGACCTGATGACCACATGGATGCTGACCCCACTGTGAATTCCATGCTGGCTCAAAGTGTCTTGATCCTTGAGGACTCTGCCAGCAAATACCAGGACCAGCAGATCAGGGCGTGTTTTGAAACGCTTGGCAACTTCTTCCTTAAACTCCTGGATGGTGCTGCTCTGAGCAACCTCAAACTGCTCCTTCTGCTTGAGGGTCTTCACGGTCACTTTGACGATAGTTGAGGAATCCATGGTGACAGCAGGCTAACACGTCTCCGCTGCCCCTTTGTTTTCGGATATGGTGGCTCTGAGACCAGGACTGCGCTTCGGTCCGCTGAAAAGCAGAGGTGTTGGCAGAAGATGGGAAGAAACAGGGGGCAATGGCTGCCAGCTGAAACAGGGGGGTGGCTGTTGCCCCTGCTATGGTGGCAGCTGGTGGGGGGGAGCAGTGACACGGGGACAAGGATCACCTCTCCTCACAGCACAGAGTGAATGTACCAGCCAGACGTTGCACAGCTGATCTGCTGGCTCACCACCCGAGCAGTCCCTCCGTGTTCCTTGTCTGCTGTGGCCTCCCGCCCACACAGAATCGCCGTGCAGCCGTTGCTGTGCTATGACATCACTGCTGATGCCAGAGTAAGCAGCAATCGCCTGGAGAGGGGGCACCTCCCTTGGAGCTCAGCTTGGGCTTCACCACCTACACGGTCCCCAGCCAACTGCGTCCCTGGGGCACAAGGAGGACCACGATGTGGGAGAATCCAGACTCAGGGGACGCCAGGACCACTTCCATCGGAGATGACCACCACTGCGCCTGGGCTGGCATCGCCAGCTCCTTCGCAAAGCTCCCAGGCGCCCGCCCGCTCCGCTGCGGACCTCGCGCCCCTGTTTCAGCGAACACCCCTCTCCTGCCGGCTTTGCTTTGGGGATGCAAAGCACCCTGGAGCTTCTCATCCCGTGCCCCTCAGCCTGGGGGTCCTGCTGTGGGTTTGCTGCCAGCCCAGCGCAGGGTCAGCCCTCTCCTCTCGCAGGCTCCGGGCAGTGCGGGCTCTGCCGCCTTCCCGATCTCAGGGCACCCCTGATCTCCGCTGTCCCCGAAGGAAATATCGCCCTTCTCCAGCCCGAGCCCGGGAGCACCCTGGCCTTTTCAACGCCAGCTCCACGGAGTGCGCCGGAGCTTGTCTTAGTTTCACCCCCGGGATTGCCGCGGGGCGGGCGTTGCGAGGCAGGGGCTACCCGGGCTGTGCAATTCCCATTTTGCCCCGTCCTGGCGGGTGCCGTTCCCACACTCAGCTCCGTGTTCGCAAAGCGGACCCACTCCAGCGCCGTGAGCGGAGCGACTCTCTCCTTCACCCCGCTGAGAAAGCTGATGTTGGTTTCCAAACCAAGCCCAAAGGAGGTAAATTTGTCTGAGCGTCCCACGGTTTATCTGTTATTTGTGTGATGCCTGGAGAAATATTTCCACGGTCCCCAGGTTGCTGATCGGTCTTTTCACCGGCAAAATTCAAAGACCAACTTTCACGGAGCCAATCTAAAAATCCAGGTGCACCAGAACACCAGCTTCATTTCTTTAGCCTTATTTCGCAGCACTCTGGTTATTTGATGCTGATATTAATTTTCTGTCATGGTTTGATGTGGAGGGGGGGTGGTTCTGGTGGCAGGAGAGGGGTTTTGCTCCCTGAGACCTCCCCGGTTTTGGAACCGGGTTAGGTTTGGTTCCGGCCACCGGATCAGACTGCCATCCCCCTCGGGGCTGAGCCAATAGGGCGCCTCTGCGAATTGCCCTATTTAAGTCAGGACAAAGGGACCGGAAAAGGTGCTTCGCCCAGGATCGAGCAGAGAAGGGAGGAGGGCACTGCCCCCGCTCCCTGGCTCCCGGCCGGGCAGCTGCCTGCGTCGGGCCGGCGCCGCCCACGGAGGATGGCGGCGGCGGAGCCGGCTGGGGAACTCGGGGGCACCCCACTCCCGGGGTGCCCACTGGGCTGAGTTCACCTGGAGAGGACTGAGATCTGAGAGAAACAGCCGCATCGACAGCAGGTCAGTGAGGATGGAGCGGGAGGAGGAGCCGGAGCCGAGTTTCCCCTGCGGCTGATGGTGAGATGGCAGGCGGCCCCCTGCAACCAGGGCGGCCTCGGTGGAGCAGAGACCCACTCGCAGCCCGTGGGGAGAAGATGCCTGAGCCTGAGGATGGTCGTGTTGGGGTGCACGACACGGCAGAGAGGCATCTGGAGTCTGAGTGACGACCCACGCCGGAGCGAGTGGCTACAGCTCCCTAAGTACCCGAGACTGTGGTGCAGCCCACACCGGAGCAATCTGTGGGGAAGGATTGTCTCCAGTGGGCTGGGCTCACGCTGGAGAAGTTTGTGGATTTTGACTCGTGGGTAGGGGATCCATTGGAGCAGGGGAAAAGGGTGTAAGGACTCCTCCTCCTTTAAGAAAGAAGCAGCAGTAACAGCACGGAATGAACTGACCTGCACTCCCCCAGTCCCTGCCCCCTGTGCTGCTGGGGGGAGGAGGTAGAGCCGGGAGGAAAAGGAAAGGGGGGGGGAAGGTGTCGGTTTTAAGATCTGGTTTTGTTTCTTTCTGTCCTCTCAAGTAATCGGTTTTTGTTTCCCTTTGTCCTTCTAAGTAACCATTAATAAACTGTTTTGCTTTGAGAAAAGCCCAGTCTGTTTTGCCCGGGACCATGGTTGGTGGGTGCTCCCTCTGCTCTTGTCTCAACCCTCAGTCCCTTTGGTTTTTTTTCTCTCCTCTCTACTCTACTGGAGAAGGAGAGACTGTGTGAGTTTTAGTTGCTGGATCAGCCTAAAACCACGACATTTTCTAAATTTCAAAAGCTCTCTTTTAGTCAAAAATCTTCTGATGCATTCGCAGAGGGCTTATTTCACACCCGCCAGTCATGCCACGCGGTGACTCCCCGAAGGACGTGGTACGGTTTCGGTTTCCAGACAGCCCAAAGGCCCCTGCTCCTGTTTGCAACAACGGAGAGCTCCTCTGCCACCATCTGCTTGGGCAGAACACGCGGCACACACCCCGTGCCCGTGCGCCGATGCCAGATTCCCCTCTCCCACCCAAGATTCGTCCCCCCGTCAGCGCCACCGACAACCCCTCTCCCTGCTGGGTGCAGCAGCGGTGGCACAGGGCACCCGTCCCTCTGCTTGGTGACCCCTCAGCCCTCTCATCACCCTCATCACCGCTGGCTGCACTGACAAGTGATGGAAAAATGGTGCTAAACCTAGCGACGGTGGTTTCTGTCACCGTTCTCACTGCTTGTTCAGTCTCAGAGCATGGACATGAGAGACAAGAACAATCCTCCTGCTCCGTTGTGGACATCACTGGGATCTGGGGAAAACTGGCACCTTGGAGTCATCGCTGCCGTGAGGCCTCACCGGCGTCCTGCAGCAAGCAGAGATCCTTTATCGTGTCTGCTGCACCCAAACACAAAGTCCTGGGGGACCCGTGGAGGGGACCTGGCCCGGAGCAGGACTTGCTGCTCAGGCTGCTGCACTGCCTGGGGCAACCTCCTGACCTCACACTTGGGAAACTCCTTCTGATTTGCACCCAGATTTATTTCTGATGCCTCTATCAATGCGTGCCTGGGTGGTGCCACTCCTCTAACGAGTCAGGAGATAAATAAACCTGGGATGAAAGTCAGAAGGATGGAATTTCCCAACCATTCTAACACTTCCTTCCCCGTTGAGGAGGGTCATTAACCTGAATAGCTCCAGTTCTTCCTGGAATCTGATTTCTGGAGCTTGTGAGGATTGGAGACTATCCCAGGAACCGCAGGCAGCATTCACAGCATGTTTAGATGCTACTGTTCCCCCTCAGACCTTGTTCATGCTGTGGGGGCCACCCACCAGATCCAGAGCTGGTGCCTGCAGCAGTCGCAGCTTCTGGCATCACCCAGAGCCCACGGACGGAACGTCAACCATGGCATTGACTGGAGCTTCCATTGCAAGCAGATGCAAACCCTGCTCAATCCGTGACCAAGCCTGCGAGGCTTTTGGGTGAGAGACCACCACCGTTCCTGAGTTCTGGGTTTGCCAGAAGAATTCTGGCGTTCTCTGTGTGATTTCTAGCTGCTGCACGGCCTGGGTGGACAGCTCGGCCAGTGCTGCCTTCTGGGACCTCTGCAGCTGCAACAGCATCGCCCACTCTGTGGGACGTGCACAACCCCACCATCAGCTGGAGGGATGCAGTGAGCTGGTGGGGAAGGCTGTAGGCCATCCCGGCTCCCACCCCAGAGTCCTGCCGGAGTAACAGGAGCTCTGTTCCAGTTGCCAGTAACACCGTCAGTCAGCAGAGCTGCTGCTGGTGCAAACATTGGTGGCTCTCACAAGGGAAAGGAGATGCCGATGGTCCCTGGTATCGCTACGGGAAAGCCGGCGTCTCCTGCCCATCCTCTGCAGGGAGCAATTTCTCGCTGAGGAAGCAAATGAGTTGTTTTCAGCTGGTTCACGTGCTGTGTTAGGCAAGGCTGAGAGAGTTGGAGTTGTTCAGCCTGGAGAAGAGAAGGCTCTGGGGAGACCTTCCAACAGACTTCCAGTACCTAAAGGGGCTACAGGAAAGCTGGAGAGGGGCTTTGGACAAGGGTGTGTAGTGACAGGACACGGGGCAATGGCTTTAAACTGGAAGAGGGGAGATTTCGGTGGGATCTAAGGAAGAAATTGTTCTGTCTGAGGGTGGTGAGGCACTGGCACAGGTTGCCCAGAGGAGTTGTGGCTGCCCCATCCCTGGAGGTGTTCAAGGCCAGGTTGGATGGGGCTTTGTGCAACCTGGTGTAGTGGAGGGTGTCCCTGCCCACGGCAGGGGGGTTGGAACGGGATGATCTTTGAGGTCCCTTCCAACCCAAATCATTCTGTGATTCTATGATTCTATAGGCACCCAGAGCACACACACATGAACAGATTGTCATCTCCTGTGACATTTTCGGCATTGCTCACTGCTCAAAGTTGACACTGATATCTGCTGGAAGGACAATACGGAAGGGCTCAAGCAACCAAAGAGGTTCATAGATGCATTGATGGCAGCTTACCTGGCATAGGTGATGAAGGAGCCAACAAGTAAAGGGGCTCTGCTGGACCTGGAACTTGAAAACCAGGATGAACTGGTCAGGGGCATGAAGGTTGGAGGCAGCCTTGGCTGCAGTGACTATGTGATGGTGTAGGTCGGGATTCTGGGAGGAGGGAGCAGGTCTCAACTAGACTTCCCCTCTCCTCCAGCAGCATCGCCACGAGCGATGGGAAGTGGAACACAGATGGAGCAGGGTGATAGGGAAGAGGTAGGACAGGCACTGTGGCTGCCAACTGGTCTCATCACCAAGCACTAGAGAAGATGATGATATCTGCCCTCAAAGTGACAGCAGCATCAATCCTTGCTCAGAAGAGCCCTTCCGAAGAGAATGGGCAGGGGCATCCCAGAAATACCACAAATTATCACCCTGCAAGCACGCACACACGTAGAGCCGGAGGCCCAAACAGGCACGCAGACTGCTTCTATGTCCTCCACCGCTCTGGAAGCCAAAGATCTCACTGAGAAAACAACTTCATACCAAACAACTTCCACTTTCCACATGGGCATATATATATATATATGGGTATAGTCACTGTTGGAAATCTACTGATGCTCTCATGAGCTTCTCACAGCAGTTAATTATTCTCATTATTCATAATAAGGCTTTCGTTTCTAATCAGAATATGTCTGGCTTCGTTTTCCATTCATTCAAATTCATCCTTCTCAAGGGCATTGCAATGATCCTCAGCATCAGATAGTCTCTCCCGAGACTCCCACCCTGCAATGAAGACGCCTCTTCAGCTCATCAAAAATTAATATGTTTTGCACCCTTCATAGGTGGAGTGTTTTCTCCAGCGCTTGAACCACACGGCTGTTCCGCCTCCCTCCTCTCCAGGCCTTTTTGTTGTCCGTTGAGCGCTGACCCCAAACCAGAAGGCAGGATTGCAGGTTGCAGCAAGCCCACCCGCTCGCTGTATGGCATGACTCTGACATCGACCTGCTCCTCCCTAAAAACAGATCTGGGGCTAAACCAGCCTGTGGATTAGTACAAGCCCCAAAGTGGTCAGCCAGGCCAGAAGCCACCAGCTGATCCTCCGCTGAGCCCAGCAGCGGGGTTTTTTTGAGATCTTTACTAAGCGTCTCCGGTCAGACGTGCGTTATGCCCCGAGCTCGTGTTGTGCCAGACGGAGCATCTGCCGGGTACAGCCCAGCCCTCGAGAGGCTGCACTGAAACATTCCCAAGAGCCAGGAATTGCTGGAGCAGACCTCTGGATCCGACCTCCCTCTGCGCTCCCCTGCTGCTCCAGGAGCGTTCGCTGCTGCCCGTTTCTGCCCCACATCCCAACGTGTTCAAAGGGAAAACGTAACTTTGGCATCCGAGTCCCCAGAGGTGTTTTCCCGGCAGGATCCGGCTCAGCCGCGACTGCGGCACCGGTGAAGCAGCTGGACTGCAATCCTCTGCGTCGGTCCGTCGCTCCGTACACGACGGGGTCTAACACGGGGCAGAAGGCACAGAGACTGGCCAAGGTTATCGGAGCAGCCCTGGGAATACAGCACCCAAAACGGCGTGCGGGAAGGAGGAGCGAGCACAGCAACATGACCAAGGGATGAGAGCCGCTGGCACTCGGAGCCCTGAGCTGGCAGCTGGGTGGGAGCTGGAAGGCGGTCTGGGGAGTCCGCGGGTACGACGCAGCGATGAGCGTGACGTCCACGGCTGTCGCAAAAACTGCAGTCGTGACACCGCACCAAACGCTGGCGGTGATGTCCACACGGGCCAGCCTGGCTCTGCCCGCACGCTCACAGCAGGGGTGAGGGAGGAGTTTGTTTCTGCAGAAGGTCAAATGCTTCACAAGAACAACCGTGGGGAAACAGTGGAAAATCCTCCTGCTCGAGCAGCCAACTGTATTGTCCCTGTCATCCTCTTTATGGGCAGGGTCACACATCTGAGGGGCTTGCAGACAGCAACGTACCCATCAAATGCCATAGCCAGTGGGATTGACGATTCAGCACAGGAGACAACAGGATGAAGAATGTCTGGGTAATGTGGGCTCCCAAAGAAATCTCCCCAGCCCTAAACCAGAAGATGCCCAGTGTCTTGGGCACGGTGGTAGCAGACAGCAGCAAGTCAGCAGCTGCCAGCATGGGCAGGAGGAGGTTCCTGGGCTCATGGAGGCTTCTCTGTGTGTCATTGGTGAAGGACAGTGCGAAGTTCCCAAGGACAGCAACCTTGTACATGAGCATAAAGGGGGGTGGAGATCCAGAGGTGAGACTCCCCCGCGCCAGAGATGCCCATCAGGACACAGGTGACGGGAGCAGGGGCAGGGCAATGGCCAGCTGACATGACAGCCTACTCCTTGCACTTTCCACAAGGCTTCCGGTGGCTAAAAATAAAGGACAAAACCAACTTTAATGTTACAGGTCTTGAGTACCTGTGCACACAATCTCACTGACGCTGCCAGAAGACCTAATCTGTGACAGCCACTCACGGAGTCACAGAACTGTGGAGCAATCCAGGCTGGACAGGACCTCAGGAGGTCTCTGGTCCAACCTCTTGCGCAAAGTAGGGTCAACTAAGGGCTTTATGCAGTTGAGTCTCAAAAACCTCCGAGGATGGAGACTTCACAAGTTCTCTGGGGAACCTCTCCCAGTTCATGCACCGGGACTGTGAATTGGTCAGCCCTGTGCAACCACAGACCATCCTTCCCTGCAAGCGGGCAGGAGGTGAGTGCGGGCAGAGTGGTCCCAGGGCATCATCCTCTGAGCCTGAGCAGGGAGAGGTTGTTTCCTCCTCCTCCTCCACCCATCTGACCCAGGTGTAATCCAGCTCTCACCTAACAGGCACTGGCTTCCTGCTCCCCCAGCAGGCGTAATTTTAATTTCAACCCCTCCTCAGATATAACACCGTCCCAAAAGCCTAGGAACTTTGCTTCCATCCATCCCCACCCCATCTCATAATGTAAGTCTTGATGTGAAGAAACAGAAAATTAACAGGTTTTTTCCCGTTTCAGCTGATTATTTTCACCATCTTACGTTGCTCACTGAGAGTCATGGTACCAGGTAGATGTTTTGGACTCCTCTGTTGCACTCATGTAGAGGAAGTTCTCCAGACGGTGCTCGTGATCCAAAGCTGTCCATGACTCAAAACACAGGCTTCAGCTCTTCTTGATTCATCAGATGAGGAGAAGCACATTTTATGGCAGAAATGCTAAAATAGGTAAAGAAGATTCACCCTTTCATATCCCACCACTGGGGGAGGGCTGTGCTGCTTAGTTTCAAGCCAGCAGCCCACATCACACCTGAAGTCACCAGATGACCTCCCACCCGCTCAGCAGACATCAGAGGAGCTTGTCTTGACTTCCAGCAGTTGCCAGGACCAAAGGCTTATTTTTCATGGCCTTCAACACCACAAAGGACTGCTGCGGCCGCTCAGCTTCACCCCCCTCATAGCACCTCAGAGCATCTGTAAGACGCTTTGCTTCCATCTTCATTGAAAGGGGACCGAGCACCACCTCTCAGCCATTATTGTGGCTGAGCAACGCTGGATCAAAGTGCTGGGTTTTCCTGATTTTCTCCCCCTCGTCTTAGCCCCGTCATTATTTCGTTGGTGGGAGAGGTGCTCCATGGGGACTGGGCAGTGCTGGTGTGCACTGGGGGAAGGAGCAGGACCTCTCCTGGCAGCCATCACGGCTCCAACCTCCCCCAGTCCCTCCCTATCCCTCCAAGAACCATGTGCCATGTGCCGAGGGACCCTCCTCACTCGCTGTACATTTTCAAACGTGTGGATCTGGGGACTGGGTGAAGGATTTGAGAACAAGCCGAGGGAATCACAGACCTGCACTGCCCACCACCGCCCCTGCACAGCTATGGAACACACTGGGACCCTCACATTGGCCAAGCATCACCCAAAGTGCCCCCACCAACATGCTCTTCCATTGGATGCCTGAGCTTCTCCGGAGCCACTTCCGCTGGGACTGCAGCCCCCTTCCCTGGTACCGCCTGTACCCCTCCTCAGTAGGAGGATGACTTTGCATCCACCTCTATTCAATTAGCTGTCTTTGCATCATCTAAAAACCATATTAGCAACGATTTTATACTTCCTTCTACACAACCAATAACAGTCACACGGCATCAGACGCAGCATCCGATCAATCCCCGTTGAACGGCCCCAGAAATACGTGGAAAACTCTCTGTCAGCGGCGAGCTCCCGCTGAAATAAGACTTTGCAGTCAGCCAGACTCCATTAGCATCTGCTTTACCTATTATTTGTTTGTTTGTTATAATGAGGTTTATATAACAATGCTGTGAAAATTTAAAAACCACTCATAGTTGTAGTCAGCCTTCAGGTAACTTTATCACCCAAAGGTGGAAGTCATCGGAAAATGAAATGGCAGGACTCTACGGAAGCTAAACACCAAAAATAAGTACTGATTGCCATTAATTGCATTCTTGCCCTTTTTACACTTTATTGATCAAGTCTCATATTTGCTTTTCCATTATTTTATTTGGAGCTAATGTCAAACTAAGCAGTTTCAAATTTCTCCAATAAGCCCATTTTTCCTTTTTAATATTAGCACACCTCCGAAAGGGTTTCTTTTTTCCTTTTTTTCTTTTTTTTTCCCACTAGCTTTGCTAAGCCTGGGGATACTGGAGGAAGACCTGCAGGCCTGGTGGCTCCTCCACCGGCTCTTCTGGACCCCTCGTGCACACGTTATCCAGACCTGCTGATTTCCACTTGCCTGAGCCCGGTTCCCAAAGGCTACGGATGGGACGAATCTGCAGCTAAAAAAGTGAATGGAAATAGCCACGGGCAAAATCTGAATTGAAATGTGCACCTCAATGTAAAGAAGTCTGAGGTGCACTGGAGACTTTGGGGTTGCTGGAGGTGCCTGTAAAATTCAGCAAAATTTATTCAGCAGGAATGCACAGAAATACAGCCTCAGGGGACAGTGTCAGGGCAGAAGAGAAGTCCCAAGGGCAGGGACGATCTCCATCCCCACCCTGAAGCACAGTCAGTCTCCGGCAGGACACCTCTGCCCACCCCTCTGTTCACAGACCCAAAACCGGTCCCTTTTCCTTGGAAGCAGGGTAGAGAGGTGGGTGGCACCCCTTACCAAAACTGCCCGTTCCTTGGGGTGTGTCATCAGGGATGGAAGCCCAGCAGGTCAGTCCCAAAGCCTCCAAGACCAGCCCACGCTATGGACCACCCCAGCATCATACCCCTGCTCTGGCCACCAGGTACCACCAGGCTGGCCGGCTGCTTTGTCCATACCTGAGGTCCAACTCCAGCAAGCCAGCAGGAGGCACAGTCGGGTGGAAACACCTCCCAGCTCCCAGAGGGCACGTTAAGGACTTCTCTGAGACAGACCTGGCACCCAAAGCTAGAGCTAGCCCATTCTGGGTGCAGAAGGAGGAGATGGAGAAGGGGCCCAGAAATTCAAACAAAGAGGTGGAGAGAGAAAGGATGGTTCTGCTATTTGCTAGCAGCAGTACACAGGCTTCAAAACCGTTACCTCCGCTTTCACCAACACAAACGTGACGTCACCGCCTATGCCTGTATTTCTCTAGTAACTCATGGCGCCTTCCTCATCCTTAGACAATGGGCTGGTCACACCTCCCTTTTTCAGTAAATATGGTCCTACTACAGAAAATTTACTAACTGGCTTACTGGTGTTACTACTGAGAGTATGAATGTGCACTGGCAGCCCAGAAAGCCAACCGTGTCCTGGGCTGCATCCAGAGCAGCGTGGGCAGCAGGGCGAGGGAGGGGATTCTGCCCCTCTGCTCTGCTCTCCTGAGACCCCCCTGCAGTTCTGCCTTCAGCTCTGGGGTCCCCAGCACAAGAAGGACATGGAGCTGTTGGAGCGGGGCCAGAGGAGGCCACGGAGATGCTCCGAGGGCTGGAGCACCTCTGCTCTGGAGACAGGCTGGGAGAGTTGGGGCTGTTCAGCCTGGAGAAGAGAAGTCTCCGGGGAGACCTTCCAGCACCTCCCAGTGCCTTAAGGGGCTACAGGAAAGCTGGAGAGGGGCTTTGGACAAGGGTGTGGAGTGACAGGACACGGGGCAATGGCTTTAAAATGAAAGAGGGGAGATTTCAATGGAATCTGAGGCAGAAATTCTTCCCTCTGAGGGTGCTGAGGTGCTGGCACAGGTTGCCCGGAGAAGCTGTGGCTGCCCCATCCCTGGCAGTGTTCCAGGCCAGGTTGGATGGGGCTTTGGGCAACCTGGTGTAGTGGAGGGTGTCCCTGCCCATAGCAAGGGGGTTGGAACTGGATGGTCTCTGAGGTCCCTTCCAACCCAAACCATTCTATGATTCTATGAGTATTTGCAAAACACTTTGAGACATTTGACAGAGCAGTACTGATGACAAGCACATTTTTATTGCCATAGCTGATATTATATCAAGTTTTGCCCCAAGTTTCACTCCCAATTTCCTTCCTAGCTGGCTGCCCCAAGACAGACTCCTACAGAAATGATAGGAGAGGAGGTCTGAGGAGTTGGAGGCCCCTGTCCTGCTGGACTTGGCTCAGTTACATCCAGTGTGAGATCAGGGCCACTTCTCCATCCAAACACATTGTACTCCAGTTGCACCTGACATTGGCTAGCAGGGGTTTGCTCCTGCTTGGAAGCCAGGCTGGCTCTGCACACCCCTGGGAGTCCAGAGACAGAGATGCTAAGACAGGACGCGATGTCTCCTGTTACCACTGGCTCCCCCTTCACTCCGAAGTTACCAGCTCAGCCAGACGACATCAGATCTTCCCATCCTTGCTCACAGCACGGCTGAGTGCACAGCTCTGAGCAGGAGCTCAGAGAAGCAAACCCACACGGTTGGCAGCAAAGCCTGCAGCCTTCCCATAGCTCGTCGCCCAGGAGGGACACCGGGACCCAGGAGGGAGGTAGATTCAGGTTGGATATTAGGAAAAAATTTTTTACCATGAGAGTTGTAGAACACTGGAACAGGTTGCCCAGAGAGGTGGTGGATGCTCCATCCCTGGAGACATTCAAGGCCAGGTTGGACGAGGCCCTGAGCAACCTGATCTAGTTGGAGATGTCCCTGTTGCTTGCAGGGGGGTTGGACTAGATGACCTTTGAAGGTCCCTTCCAGCCCTAACCATTCTATGATTCTATGATTCTATGACCTGATCACCCAGGGGCCTGGAGAGCCACCTCCCTGCTGTCCGGCTGCCCAGATGATGGCTGGCTCTGGGACTCCCACCATCTCTGTGTCCTTGCAGCCTTCTGAGAGTCCATCAGGAGAGAAGAGACCCCACAGGTCCTCCCAGACCTGAGTGCCTTCAGAGAGCATCAGCCATGTCTGTTCCCATCCCACGGAGACGATACACAGCTCGAGCAGAGACGTTGCTATGCTGAGATGACACACAGATTACATGTACATGAAAATGTTTTCTGTTTCATAAGATCTTCAACAGCACCTTAAGAAGTCAGAAACTGTATTTTGCTTACGAAGGCCTTGACTGAACAAATACTCAACAGTGGTGGTTTAGGACAAGGCGGGGGATCCCAAGAACACAGGAACAGTGGTAGTCCCCAGTGCCTGGCTCCTACTGTCCCAATAGGTTGTTTCTGCTCAGCACATCTAGGAGCCTGTCCAGCCCCTCTGCAACAGCGTGATGGGTTGGATGTTGATGTCCGTTGGACTCATCTATTTTGAAAACATTCCCACCTGGTCCATGTTTGCCAGGTGCCCACTGTCTTTCATTCATTTCCCTGTTTCCAAAACTCCCTTTCACCCCTCTGCTGGCAGACCAGCCCAGTGGCCTGTTCCTGCCCGCCCGGCTATGCCGTGCCGCCCAAGACCCCCAGCCTGAGCAGGTGAGCCACGCGCTCCCGGATCTGCCTTGTTCTCACCCCGTAGACAATGGGGTTGAGCATCGGCGGCACCACAACGTAGAGGTTGGCCAAGGAGATGAGGACATGCCGGGGAACGTGCTGGCCAAACCGATGCACTAGGACGGAGAAGAAGGCCGGTGTGTAAAACATGGCGATGACGCAGAGGTGGGAGCCGCAGGTGTGCAGAGTCTTGGGGGAGGCACGCGAGGATGGCAGCCGCCAGAGGCACCTGGAGATCAGCGCGTAGGAGATGGCGATGGAGACGACGTCCAAGCCGGCTGAAAGGAAGCCAGCAACCACCCCGTACCAGATGTTGACAGAGATGTCGGCGCAGGCCAGGCGGGCCACGCCGATGTGCTCGCAGTAGGTGTGGGGCATGACATTGTGCCCGCAGTAGGGCAGTCGCCTGAGGAGGAAGATGGCCGGGAACATGATGCAGAAGCTCCTGATCAAAGCTGCCACGCCAGCTTTCCCCGCGACGGAGCGTGTCAGGACGGCCGTGTATCGCAGCGGGTCGCAAATGGCGACGTACCGATCAAACGCCATCGCCAGTAAAACGGCCGACTCTGCCAGAAAAACAAAATAGATGGAGAACATCTGCGCCAGGCAGCCACTGAAGGAGATTTGGGTGGACAGAGACCAGAGGACGCTGAGGGTTTTGGGCACGGTGGCAGTGGACAGCAGCAGGTCGCAGGCTGCCAGCATGCACAGGAAGATGTACATGGGCTCGTGGAGGCTGCGCTCCTTCACGATGGTGACCAGCAAGACCGAGTTCCCCAGAAGGGCAGCAGCATACATCATGAAGACCGGGATGGAGATCCAGGTGTGAGACTTCTCCATCCCAGGTATCCCCACCAAGATGAAGAACGCAGGGTGGGATCCTGACAGGTTGGGCGCCGACATGACTCGATGCAACACTTCACGTCGTTTCTCGCTCGCAGGAGCTGCGTAATGGTAGAAAGCAAGGCTCTGAGAGCAGCTGAGCCATACCCGGGACACGAACGGGAGCTGAACTCACGGTTAGCATTGCTCATGGCACAGGCACTTCAACTTCTGAACCGCATTTTATCTGCAAGTGTTAAATACTGGGCAATGTGCTCCATCAGGGTTCCCCTCCACTGCTCAGGTCCCTTCATCTCGGCCAGATACTGTCATTTCTGCTGTCTGAAGCTTTGAAATAAGGAGAGTCTTCTGCCTGCAACTGCCTGCAGCTGCTGGGAACAGGAGCAGAATACACGGGAGGTTTCACTCCTGAAACAGTGATGGCATCAATGCTGCGCTGGTTGACACACTTGGATGTGACCGTCATTTATGCTGCAACTGAGAAATCTCCAGGGCTGGAAATCTATTAAGGAGGATTCTCTGCTCTCCCATGATGGCCACAAAGAGGACACGTGTGTGGCTCATCCTGTCCTGGGACACCCGGCTGTCATGACTTGGAGTTGTTTGGAAGCGACCTACGAGATCGGGACACAAGGAGCTCGGTTCAGTCCTGTCCTTCACGGGACTTTGCCTCCACGTGTCAATCCCTACAGAAGGTCTGTCTCTGTGATGGGGTGTGAGCTCACTCCACCAAGGCGAGGGAGAGGCCGGGGTGAGCCCCTTTCACCCCAAAACTGCTGCTTCATGAGAGCCCCAGACAGCAGCGTCCCATCGTCCCGCTCTCTGCAGAAACTCTCGTGTCAGATAAGCAAAGAGCCAAAAGTAAAAGCCACCAGCAGCAGGGCATTATCAAAACGTCTGGGGTCTAAAGTGGGATTTACGGAGCCATGAGCCGTGTCAGGAGCTGCCACCTTAGGCATTATGTCCACGGAGCACGAGCCGGGGCTCCGAGCTGCTGCTGGATTGCCAGGTGCTACGCAGCCAGGGCTAAATAAACAATGCAACCTTCTGAGCTCCCTGGCACCAGGGACCACTGTTTTAGAGAATATGGAAAATTTACAGGAAAACTTCTCTCCCAGTGCCCGCCCAGTGCACTTGAAGTGTTAGAACACAAGCCCATTCTCGCTCCAAGTGAAATGCCTTTGCATCCACTACCTCTGGGAGAACTGGGCAGGAGGAGCACGCTGCTTCCATCCCCTTTAGAGACACGTTGCCCAGTGCCCTCCCTGCCAGGCTCACGCAGGGAGTTTGGGATAACGCATCCAGAAGCACTGCCGGGAAATGTCGGTGTATCTCCGGCAGTGGCCTCACACAACAAATCCTGCGCGGACCCTACCGACCTCTCAAATCCATCTCTGACTCACCAAACCCAGTTGAAAGGACAGCGCCGTGACCCAGCCAGCTCACCCACCTCCTGCGCCAGCAACGGGATTCATCTGGGATGGACCCCTGGCCTGGGATATTTATACTGGTCCGGAGAGTGCCCGGAGCACCGCGGGGCACGGGCGGTTGTGCTCACACCCCGACGCAGCTGGCAAAGGGCACCAGGGACGTCACCAGCTCATTTTCCCGGCGTGTTCCCTACGACTGCGCTAATTGGGTGGGGATTGCACAAGCCCTGCAGACCTTCAGGTTGTCCCCGAAGCCACTTTGGCAAATCCTCACCACCCCATCATGTGTCACCACCCCGACCACTGTGACTTCTGCAAAACTCGTTGCCTGGTCCTGCGTCCCAAAGCAGTTCCCAGGGCGATGCAGGAGCAGGGACCTGTCAATCAGGTGTGAGTTCTTCCGTAGACTGAAAGTCCTTTGGGACCAGGACGTGAACGACGATGGAGAGGAATTTGGGAGCTTTGAGAGAGATCTCAAACCAGACAGTTCTGCTATAAAACTTTTTATCTGATTCTGTCCTTGTTCCTGACTTTAGCCGAGAGCAATGAATTTGTTGGGCTATTGAAAGCGCAGGGACCCTGAGCAGGCTGTGCAGTGGGGTCAGGGGAACTGCAATCAGCAGCTTCCTGACTGCCACAACCCTTCGGGGGAGCAGTCAGGGACCTCTGGGGACCGTCAGGGACCTCTAATCCAGGAAAGCAAACCAATCAACTGATAACTCCGTCCTGGCTGCCGAGTTACCATCTCATTTTAGGCAGGACAGCTTCCAAGGATGTGCTATTCATCGTCTGCCTGTCTGCTCAGTGGGGATTTTTATTAATTAACTGACATTTGCTAAGACATTATGATGATGGAGGTAAGATGAAGTAAAATCATTAAGCTTTGCTGCTCCAATTTATGACTCACAGAGCTCTGCAGATGAAGAACAATTAATAAAGCACCATTGTTCGTCGACAGCTATAAAAATGAATGAAAATGTGGTACTTTAACTCGAAACACTCGAGGCTTTGTTCGTGACGAAGGCTGTGCTGGTCTCTGTCTATTCAGCGAAGCATTCAAATGAACTTGAAGAGCATTTTCCTTTAAAGCATATGCTTACAGCTTGACTCAGCACAAGCCTGGAGCATGATCTCCACTTCAGGCACAGGCTTGACTCCTTCTGAGCGCACGTCAGCGTGAAAAGCCTGACCTTGCACCGACCGAGGAGAGAGGAGCGTTTCCTACAGCAATTCCATTGACTTCTACTTATCTCGTACAATCATAGAATGACAGAATGGTTTGGGTTGGAAGGGACCTCAAAGATCATCCAGTTCCAACCCCCTGCCATGGGCAGGGACACCTTCCACTACACCAGGTTGCTCAAAGCCCCATCCAACCTGGCCTGGAACACTGCCAGGGATGGGGCAGCCACAGCTTCTCTGGGCAACCTGGTCCAGTGCCTCACCACCCTCAGAGGGAAGAATTTCTTCCTTAGATCCCATCGAAATCTCCCCTCTTTCAGTTTAAAGCCATTGCCCCGTGTCCTGTCACTACACACCCTTGTCCAAAGCCCCTCTCCAGCTTTCCTGTAGCCCCTTTAGGTACTGGAAGGTGCTGGAAGGTCCCCCCAGAGCCTTCCCTTCTCCAGGCTGAACAACCCCAACTCTCTCAACCTGTCTTCATAGGAGAGGTGCTCCAGCCCTCGGATCATCTTCATCATCTCCCACAGCTTTTGAGATTTTATTGATTTTGTTGCATGTACTATGGGCATGCCATGAAAAAACTTCAGGAAAATCCCTTCCTCCTCCCCAGCAAAGGATCCTTGTGACCCAAATGTGCCTAGAAATAGACTATCACATCAACTGAGCTAGGAAAAAAAAAAAAAGGTCTTTCAAGAGCAATAAATTAAATACAAAGTGCAGAATTTCTGGTTTCACAGCTCGTGTGAGTTATTAAGCTAACATTTTAACCACGTTAGAAATATAAATCTTGCTGATCAGCTGGCTAATGTCCCATCACGCACGCCCCTTCGGGCATTAATCGCCAACCCAGTGATTCATTGACTCGGGACATTAGCCCGTGCGGTTTGCTCCCTGACCCGGCCGCCACATCCATCCAAGGAGCAGAGCAGCGGGACGGCTGCGGGTTTAAAACTGTCTCGTGGGTTGTATGAAACAGTTCCTGGAAACCCAGGGAAGCAAAAGGATCCATGAAACTCACCCATCCGGTGCGACGACACGCAGCCCTTCCCAACCAAGCCGCTGCTAAGATGCAGGTGAAAATGTGGGAATGCATCTCCCCCCCCAGGAGAGGGTCCCCGGCGTGCTGAGGATCACTCACTGGAGTGGCATCGCCCCAAGCAAAGTGCCAGTGGGCGAACGCAGTAACCCAGCACGTGGGCAAGCGCTGCCCCGTCACTGCCATTCCCTGTCCATTTTCCATCATTTTTCCTTGGTTTGGAAGCAATTTGGAGGCAAGCCTTTTGTTTTGCGTTTGTGCAGCACCGGCCCAGGGAGATCCTACCTCCCACTAGCTCCACAGCGAAGATGACGATGGCACAAGACTCCTGGGCATTTATGAAGGGGTCCCTTCCCAGGACCGTGCTCAGCCTCGTGCCACCCCAGAGCACACGCTCGTTTTACCGGCACTGCTGCCGTGCTCAGAGTCAGAACGTGCCCGAGCTCAACGCCCAGGAGAGGACAAGGAGGGGCAACAGTGAAGAAGGCAGCAGAAATAACCGCGTGAGCTAAAGCGTGTAACGGAGACACCAGTGAACAATATCGTTCCTTAACATTGACAGATTTATGGAATCCTAGAATCACAGAATGGTTTGGGTTGGAAGGGACCTTCAAGATCATCCAGTTCCAACCCCCTGCCATGGGCAGGGACACCCTCCACTACACCAGGTTGCCCAAAGCCCCATCCAACCTGGCCTTGAACACTGCCAGGGATGGGGCAGCCACAGCTTCTCTGGGCAACCTGTGCCAGTGCCTCAGCACCCTCAGTGTAAAAAATTTCTTCCTTAGATCTCATCAAAATCTCCCCTCTTTCAGTTTAAAGCCATTGCCATTTAGACAGCAGCTCAGCTGTTACTGGAGCTGGCCGAAAGGCTTTCAGGAGAGAACTCTCCAGCAGAAGGTTGCTTTGTCAACAAGTCCTTCTTTTCAGGCAGGAAGGGAGGGCTGGAGGAGACCTTCCGAACTGGCAAACAAGTCTCTCGCGGTCACGAGCTGTCTCGCGTCTCACCCCTACCTCCAAACCCGCTGTCACCCCTCTGACAGCTGCTGCCCAGCCGCTCCAGGGCCTCCATGCCCTGAAGACCTTCGAGCATCCGTTTCAGCTGAACGTATTCACGCGCTGCCCATAGCGACGCGCTCTCCTGACACGTTTTCTTTCCCACAGCTCCTATCAAAAAATCACGCTGGCTGCTCTGTGTAAACACTCCTTTTGCTAAGAAAGCCAACACAAACACAGATGTTTTGAGGACATTAAAAAAAAAAAAAAAATCCAACAATACGAGCAGCTTTTGAAACCAGCTCTTTGTTATCACCACTGTTAAACAAACAGCTTTTAACGATCAGACTTTCATTTCCCCTGTGCCTGTCACAGAGTTGCCAGCTTTAATGAAATCAGAAAAAAAAAAAAAAAACAAAGAAAAAAAATAAATATGTTGGAAGAGCTAAGAACTTTGGGGTTTTTTTTAATCTGAAATCATGAATCTCTCTCTTTCCCTTCTCTTCGGAAGCCATAGCAGTGTTATCAGGATGGCTGGAGCAGAGCAGGGGTTTGGTTGCTGCACGGTGTCATCTCCTGCATCACTCAGCTGTGGACAAGCCTGGTCCCCAAGAGCGTCCCTGGATTGTGCTGCCTGACATATGGGCAGAAAAGGATCTTGAGGTGCAATGTACCCAGCACTGGGTGCTGCTCAGCAGTGCAGTGCTCTTGCAGAGACAGAAGACGCCCCTGTGGCATGAGTAGGATGTAGGAGACCATGGTCCCTTTGCACCTCACTCTAGAGGCTTGCATTCAGTTTTGGATATCACGGTTTAAAGGATACGTTTCCCTTAAACACAGGACAACACAGCCTTTCCCGACCTCACAGGGCTCTTCAGCATGTGAACACCTTCAGCAACAAGAGGTGCCAGGGCCCCCCAGCGATGCCAGCTATGCCCGTGAAGACAGAGGATAGACCACCGTCTGTGCCGTGGGAGACGGCACGTTGCTCATCCAGCCATGGTTCACGTACCAGGCTCCGGTCGGATGACCAACGAGGCGTTCATGGTTTAGGCACTGAGGTAATAGGTGAAGGAACAAACAAAACCGAAGCTGTAGGGCAGCAAATAAAATCAGCAGCAGTAGGTGATGGTAGAGCAGGAGGCATAAGAGCCCTGATGCTCCTCAGCTGAACTCTGCCCCGATCTCTGCTAGATGGACCGTTCACCGGAAGCGTCTCTAGGAGAAACTGGTAGCATTGAAGGCGCTGATGACCCAAGCCCACATTTCCAGAAACCCCACCACCCTCAGCTTCTCTTGAACCTCTTGGGCAAACCTGTATCACCAGGGTGAGAAGTGCTGCAGCGCTCGGTGCCACTTTCCAGATCCTTCCCCATGTCCCTCTTCCCTCTGGCAGCGCTCAGCACCTGCTCCCCCATCTGGGGCAGAGGCATTCCCCCGCGGGGCAGAAGAGACGGACGACACGCTCCCGGATCTGCCTTGTCCTCACCCCGTACACAATGGGGTTGAGCATCGGTGGGACCACGACGTAGAGGTTGGCCAGGAGGATGTGAACGTGGCTTGGGATGTGGTGGCCAAACCGATGCGTGAGAAAGGAGAAAAAGGCGGGCACGAAGAACATGAGGATCACGCAGAGGTGGGAGCCACAGGTGCTCAGGGTTTTGAGACGAGCCTCCGGGGACGGAAGCCGAAAGACCGTCCTGAGGATCAGAGCGTAAGAGACAGTGATGAGCACGACGTCCAGGCCGGAGGAGAGCAGAGCCGTGGTCAGCCCGTACCAGACGTTGGCTTTGATGTCGGCGCAGGCCAGGCGGGCGATGCCCATGTGCTCGCAGTAGGTGTGCGGGATGACGTTGTGCCCGCAGTAGGGCAGCCGCTTCAGCAGGAAGATGGGTGGGAACATGATGCAGAAGCCCCGGACAACGGCAATCACCGCTATCTTCCCGATCACCGAGGGGGTTAAGGTTGAAGAGTACCGCAGCGGGTCGCAGACGGCCACGTACCGGTCAAACGCCATCGCCAGCAGAACGGACGATTCCACGATGAAGCTGAAATGGGTGAAGAACATCTGTGTAATGCAGGCATCGAAGGAGATCTCCCTGGCGCTGAACCAGAAGATCGCCAGCATTTTGGGCACCGTCGTGGTGGAAAGCATGAGGTCAGCAACAGCCAGCATAGCGAGGAAGAGATACATGGGCTCGTGGAGGCTCCTGTCCGTGATGATGACAAAGAGAAGGACGGAGTTGCCGAACACGGCAGTGATGTACATCAGACAGAAGGGGACAGAGATCCAGATGTGGGACTCCTCCATGCCCGGGATGCCCGTCAGGACGAAGGTGATAGGATCGAAGCTGCTTTCATTGAGCTCAGACATGGTGCCTCGGTGCTCAGTGTCAGCCTGACTCTGCTCTGTGCAAGAAAGAGAAGGGGTGAATGAGACCTGGTGAGCCTGGTGTTTGCCCATGACCCCCTACAAACCTGTACAAACCAGTGCATACAATGCTCTGTTTGCAACTGCCTCCCAACCCGAGCCACTTCTGAAGGCCAAGGGGTTGACTCAACGTGTTTTGCTGCACAAAGAAATCTTTTCATTCTTTCCTATCCACATACAAACCACGTCTGTAAGAAAAATGTCTTCTCTGTCCCTCCATTTGCACCATAAAACAGGCCAGGTCCTTTTCTACCTCTGCTTTATCCACTGTCACAAAAAGCCTGGCAAAAGCTGTAATTCCTTGCCTCGTCGTTGTCGGCGGGCTCTGTATCTGCGTGCACCTGGAAAGCTGTGTGTCTTTGTCAGGACCGTGTGTTTCTTCAGAGAGATGAAATAATACGATCTCTTTCTCTGTTCAGACCAGTGACCAGTTCATTTCTGAGAGCTCCTCATACAAACTTCCAAGATAGGAATAAAAACCATACCGGTACCAACATTGAGAAGAGTCTCGGATGTGGCTGACATTCATCTACCACCTCTGAAGGTTGTGGTCACCTTTGAAAGTTCTGCTGGACATGTATTTCCACCTCTGTTATCACGTTCACCTGTTTGCAGACACTGCAAAGTGCTTTCTGTGCCTCCTCCCCATCCCACAGGGATTTCGGAGACCCAGACGCTGGCAAACACCAAGGAGGGAAGGGGAGACCTGGGCTGGACTCTCAGCCCATGCCCAAACTTTCTGAATGACCCAGAGCAGACTCCCTGCCTTCCCGCGGAGACGCTGGGTCCTGCCTTTTCCTCTCCTCCATAAAGAGGGGCCAAGACGTGGTGGGCTGCACGGCGTGATCTTTGGACAAAGAAACGGTGGCCCAAAACACAGGACAATGAGCCCCATCAGGGCAGCCAGGTCACGGTGATACTCTGGGGAGAGACCCTGAGCCCAGACTTCTGCACTGATGCTCAGCAGCACAGGACCTTTCCAGCCTCTGAGCTCAACCTCCCACAGTTTTCCCAGTTCCCGAAGCGCCAGGGAAGCCTGGCTGCGGAGCACAGCCCCAGAAGGGCTGATCTGCTCATTTGTAACACAAACCAGCCAAGCCAGCAGAGTCCTCTGTGGACCCTTGAGGAGGAGGAACGCTGCAGGACTGGTTTTCATAGACTCATAGAATCAGAGTGGTTTGGGTGGGAAGGGACCTCACAGACCATCCAGTTCCAACCCCCCTGCCATGGGCAGAGAAACCCTCTACTACACCAGGTTGCCCAAAGCCCCATCCTACCTGGCCTGGAACACTTCCAGGGATGGGGCAGCCACAGCTTCTCTGGGCAACCTGTGCCAGTGCCTCAGCACCCTCAGAGGGAAGAATTTCTTCCTTAGATCCCATCAAAATCTCCCCTCTTTCAGTTTAAAGCCACAGCCCCTTATCACCATATACCCTTGTAAAAAGTCCCACTCTAGCTTTCTTGCAGCCCCCTTCAGGTACTGGAAGACCATCACAGAATGGTTTGGGTTGGAAGGAACCTTAGAGATCACCGAGTCCCAACCCCCCTGCCGTGGGCTTTTATGCGCTGCCGTTTCATGCACTCCCCCATTTGGCCCCTGTTCACAGCCCCACCTCGCCCCCTGTGTGCTCTACATACACTAGAAAAAAGCCCAGCCAGGGTTGGGACGCAGGAAATTGGTTTGATGTGCACCAAAGCTAAGCCTCCGTTCTTCAGACCTGCTTGCAGCCTCTTTTATTTTTATTGTAAACTGCGGATATCTGAGTGCGAGGCGTGTTTGCGCTTCTAAGAATTTCCATCAAGGACTCTTGTCCTCCGTGAACCCAAAGTCCCCTGAAAACACCAGCCAGCACACAAAACATCTTCAGCTCATCATAAATATTTATGCAATTGCCTCTTCCACTTCTAAACCCACGTAATTCAGCAGAGGTGCGTAAGGATAGGCCGGGTCTATAGCTGCAAATTAAATCAGCCTGGGAGCGTTCCCAGGCACCGATGCCCGTCTGCCTACGGATTACAAAGCAGCTCAGCAAGACTTTACACCCCCACTTCTGGGTGATATGGAAATACATTTCTCTCACATGCTGCTTCGCTTCCTTTCGTTCTTCTCGGACAAGACAGCGTTGCCCCAACGCCGGCGTTTAATGTAGAAGGACTCACCCCGGGCCCCAACGAGGAACGCGGTACCTCAGCCCCGACCGGCGCAGAGCTGCCGGGGAGCCCAAAGCCTCATCCGTGCTGCTGCTAGTCCTTCCCCCTCCTGCATCTCAGGAGGAACATCAGCCTGTCGGCTCGCGGAAGTTTAAATGGCCAGTGCATTAAAGATTAACAGCAGTTAACGCTCCCGGCGAGCCAAGGCATTTCCTGCCTTCCCATCATTTGCATGGCAAGGCTGTTCACCCTGTCCCTGCCCCAGCCATTCCTGACCGCGGCGAGGACTTGGGAGGGGACAGGGACCAGGGACGGGCTCGGCGTGCTGCTGGAGCCGCGCTCCCAGGCTCCAGAGGAGCATCTCCAATGTCCAGGAGCGTTTTATCCCCCCCGGGATGAAAATCGCTGAGGCCCCCCGAAACAGCCTCTGAGCTTTGCTCGTGCTGCCACGGGCACCCGCAGAGGGTTCCTCCGCTGCCCGCGCCGGCCCGTGGTCAGTGATCCGCAAACGACGCCGTGAGCGGCCGCGAGCACCAAGCTGCCTTCGCGGCGCTGCGAAACGGAGGGGGCTGCGGAGACTTCCACCCAGCCCGAACTGGCGTCAACTGGAAAAACAGAAACACCACAACTGCATAATTTATAACGTGGCTTTTTGTTATTCCAAAGTAATTTTTAAAGTACATGGTGGTGGCGAAAAAAAAAAAAAAAACAAAACAAACCTGAAACAATAGCTCTGTCTGCTCAAAGGATGCAAAAAATGGATGAAAAGATGACCTGGAAATGCTTTTCCTGCAGCCAACATGTTCAAGATCCATCAATGCAGCAGAAAAAAGGGCCCGAATTACTGATCTTTTTTCATCTGGGGACCGAATCAAAACGATGGAAAGTAACTGCATTTTTCCGATGAAACGAAGGTGGATGAATTCTGTACAATCGGCCCGCGGTGACGCGCTCAGCATTCCGTGATTCCTTCTGTTGTTTCACTGCTGTTATTCCACGGTTCAGGAATAGCATGGAACCAACACAGGCAGGCAGAAAAACAGTGCTTGTCCGGGTGTTTTAGCAGTGGTGTGTAAGTACGGATCGTCTCCCTGTGCCAGACTGCCCACCGTGTGCTGAGCCCCTGACACCGGAGCGCCAGGTTTTATCCACCTGGGAGACACCGGGCAGGTTTTCCGATGCCGCTTGTGCCATTAATAACAGGCATCACACTCCGTCCTGCCCAACACGTTTGCTCCAGAAGGTGGATTCGCTTCTGAAATATCACAGTAATTCCCAGTTTAACATCTGCGGCCGGAGATCCCTGCGGGGACACACGGATATCCCCAGGTCTGGGCGCTGCCTGTGCCCCCCGGGCCTCCATGCCCGTCCAGGGGGACGGACCCCGGTGCCACCTCAGGGCTCGGGCAGCCCTCGGTGGGGTTGGCACGTTATTGCTGCCGTGTGGCTGTGTGACGGACCACAGCGCAGGTGTTCGAGGGCATCACAAGGAAAATGGGATTCTGTGGGAATGGTCCAAGACTCCTGAACATCTCAGTGTCCGCAGGACCCAGGACAAACCTTGGGGAGGGCTCATGTGCCAGAAAACCCACCCGTTTTCTGTCAGCCAGCCTGGTAATCGCTCTCCCACCAGACGCCGCCTCGTGTCTTGGCACCCGCGGGTGCGGGAGACCCTTCCTACCCACGTGGAAAGTTCATCTTATCAGCGTGCAGCTTTTAATTTCCTTTTCTTTTCTCTCGCTGCAGTTTCTACAGAAGCCCAAAGCCTTTCAGACCGAGGGACAGCTGTTCCACTTCTCAGCTGTTAGAAATGGGGAGCAGTTTGGATTTCACAGATTCCACATCGGAGGCTATTTTCAGGAAAAGGTGGGGCACTCTCTAGTCACAGACCTAATTAAAGAGGAATCTGAAAATTCAGGTATCTTCCAAAAAAGTAAAGTGTCTCTGCTGCTGGTGAGGGATAACACATCTCTGGAGGACACTACAAAATTATTAAAGCTACAGGTTAAAAACATTTTCTTCTTACCAAAACCCGTACGCATAAGGGCTGACAGCAGAGAAGAGCAGAGCCCGGCTCGTCCCCCAGGTCCCAGGAACCCAGCGATCCGGGAACATCCGAGCCCCCGCTGCGCTCCGATGCGGGGTCCAGCTCAGCCGGGGCAGCGCCAGCGAGGAGCTCCAGCCCGGGCAGGGCTTGGCTTCCAGCAGCATGTGGCTGACAGCCGAGGTGTGGCATCCCGGGTCGGCCCCTTGAAAGCCACAGCCTGCACGTGGCGGGGGTCTGGCCTGACGCAGCCGTTGTCCCCAACGCTCCTGGCTGGTGGGCGTCCAGCCACGCTGGGGGCTGCAGCAGGGCAGGTTCACCAGTATCCACGCCTTCTCCTGGGCGAGTGGCAGAGCAGGGAGGCAAGTCGTGTGTTCTGGTTCTTCCCCTCCAGTGACAGGTGAGTGAACAGAAACCGTTGTGGCTGCCAGCCTGTAAATAGAATCATGGAATGGTTTGGGTGGGAAGGGACCACAAAGATCATCCAGTTCCAACCCCCCTGCCATGGGCAGGGACACCCTCCACTACACCAGGTTGCCCAAAGCCCCATCCAACCTGGCCTTGAACACTGCCAGGGATAGGGCAGCCACAGCTTCTCTGGGCAACCTGTGCCAGTGCCTCACCACCCTCAGAGGGAAGAATTTCTTCCTTAGATCCCATCGAAATCTCCCCTCTTTCAGTTTAAAGCCATTGCCCCGTGTCCTGTCACTCCACACCCTTGTCCAAAGCCCCTCTCCAGCTTTCCTGTAGCCCCTTTAGGCACTGGAAGGTGCTGGAAGGTCTCCCCAGAGCCTTCTCTTCTCCAGGCTGAACAGCCCCAACTCTCCCAGCCTGTCTCCAGAGCAGAGGTGCTCCAGCCCTCGGAGCATCTCTGTGGCCTCCTCTGGCCCTGCTCCAGCAGCTCCATGTCCTTCTTGTGCTGGGGACCCCAGAGCTGAAGGCAGCGCTGCAGGGGGGTCTCAGGAGAGCAGAGCAGAGGGGCAGCAGATTCACCCACCCAGCTGCAGATGGCATCATCCCAACCACCTCGACCCCCGGCAGCTGGCAGAGCCATCGGGCACAGTCAGGGAAGGAGCTGCTGTCTGCAGCAGCAGAAGGTGAACAGCACCTGAAAGTGCTCGTTTTCCCCCACTGGTGCCTGAAACGAACAGTTCAGGAGAAGACATTTTAAGTCAAGTGAGTTTAATCTGTCTCAAACATTCAATTGCGTGTGCAGAAGAAGGTTGTCTTTGCGTTCCAAGCTTTTCCCTGGAAAAATGACACCCTGACTTACATCCTCTGTCACACATTTAAACAAACCAGTTTTACAGACCGAAAGGTAATCTTGCCCGCAGTGAAGGGGAATCACATTATTTCAGAAACTATTGGGCAGGCATTTATTTCAGCTCTTCAAAACATTTTTAGTAGCTAAAGTATTTCCAACCAAGTGCCACGGTAACCTCGGTCACAGGATGACCTGATTACCTTTTCCCTGCCGTGCAAAATTATTCCACGTGAAACGCTGGGGGTTTTAGCGTTCCCACTATTTCTCTGAAACCTGATATGGTAAACAGTGGAATAAGGGAGGACACAGCCTTTTCTCACTCTCTTAAATTTGCTTTATTTTTATTTTACAACAGCCCCCATCACCGGGAGGGCATGGGGGGGCTGCGGTGGAAAGTCTCCAGCCCCAGGTCTGCTGACCAGCTCCCTCCGCCGTGATGCTTCGCTGCCGCTGGCTTCAGCCTCGATAACGCCCATTTAATGTTTTTTTTTTTTCACTCCCTTCCTAATAAATTAAATTTCTTGCCCAGCAGGAGCTGCAGAGTTTACAGCAGCATGGGAATTCAAAAAGAAGCTGAGAAAATTGATTACAGCCTACAAATACTTGAGAAGGGATGGTGGGGAGGTGGGGGAAGGGCTCTTTACATTAGTGATGGGTGATAGGACAAGAGGAAATGGGCATAAGCTTAGTCAGGGGAGGTTCAGGTTGGATGTTGGGAAGTATTTCTTCTCTGAAAGGGTTGTCAGCCACTGGAATAGGCTGCCCAGGGAGGTGGCTGAGTCCCCATCCCTGGATGTGTTTAAGAATAGGGTGGATGATCTACTTAGGGATATGGTTTAATGAGGATTAGGGATGGTTGGACTCGATGATCTCTAAGGTCTTTTCCAATCTAGAAATCTATGAATCTATGAATCTATGAATCTATGAAATTATCTGTCTCCCGCGAACTGGTTCCTGACTACAGCCCAGTGACCTGGAGGCAGAGACGGGCAGAGCGGGTTGGAAATAGATGATCCTGAAGGTCCCTTCCAACCCAAACCAGTCCATGATTCTGTAAGATTCCATCCTGCATGGCAGGTGCAGGAGACAAGCAGCTGCAGAGGGAAGGGCTCACTGCAGGGGCTGCACCCCAAAATCCTTACCCCCCGGGCCCAGGGAGGTGACCCCGGAGGGCTCCGACCCGCTCCAGTGTTATTTATCCCACTCCAGGATATTTCTGCGTGCCCCTGCCAAGGCAGATTCACAGCTCATGCACGTTCCCACACACGTGGCTGGTGCAATCTGCACCCAGGAGAACGCGTGCGCAAGGAACGTGGATCCTGGCTCCCCGTTTTCAAGCATTTCCAGAAACCTGGAGACAAAACAACCTCTTCCTTGCTCTGCAGTGCCACTGGCACCAGGCCTGCGCCGGGTGCTGAGCCCAGGCACCGTCGCTGCGGCTCGGCTGCCAGCACCAAGCGAGCATTCGCTGCGGAGCATCAGAGCTTGGGCTCGGCTGGACGCAGGGACAGAGGACACCCAGACACGATGCCAAGCAAAGCAACATCTCCTCCAGCAATTCTTACTGCAAAGGCAGCTCTGGGATACACCGGGGAAACAAACACAGCCGTATCCTTCCTTGGAGCACGTTCAAAACCCACTGGTGATCCCTGGGTGTGCCTGGGGCCCCTTTTGCCATGAACTGAGTAAGGCTCCGGATCATAGAATCATAGAATGGCTAGGGTTGGAAGGGACCTCACAGATCATCCAGTTCCCATGGCAGGGGGGCCATGGGCAGGGAAATCCTCCACTACACCAGGTTGCCCAAAGCCCCATCCAACCTGGCCTTGAACACTGCCAGGGATGGGGCAGCCACAACTTCTCTGGGCAACCTGTGCCAGTGCCTCACCACCCTCAATGTAAAGAATTTCTTTCTTACATCTAACCTCAATCTCCCCTCTTCCAGTTTAAATCCATTGCCCCTTGTCCTATCACTACGCACCCTTGTAAAAAGTCCCTCTCCAGCTGTTCCCGGATGAGCCATCCCGGGCAGCTGCGGCTCCTGGCCCAAGCCCGGCAGGCTCAGCAGCGTCTGCCGTGTCTGCGCCGAGGGCTGCAGCGACAGTACAGACACGGGCTCCGTTTCTGCCATTCCTGCTGCAGGGAATATCTTCCAGATCAATACTGGTTTAGTTCACAGCCCTTTAACTCGGGATGAGCTTTGGCCTCCTGCCTGACGCAGCGCTCTCCGAACGCATTCCCAGAACACTACGCTCTGAGCAGCAAAGCCCAGGATTTATTCCGGGGGGGTGGGGGGTCTGTCCGCCCCTTCCCTTGTGGGTGTCCTCTGGACAGATGTGCACAGCCACGGGGGTGCACGGGGCTCCAGCCACCCCAGCAGCAGCGAGAGGTTGGCGGAGAGGAGCGAGTGGGATGCACAGGAGCCATCACGGAGACCGTTCCGTCACCCCACTGAGCATCCCCCGCCAAGCCCTGCCATTGCGGGGCCTCGGCGCTGCCTCCCCACCGCGGCACAGCCAGATGTGCGTAGGGAGCACCCGGGCACCACGGTCCTGCCTGTGCCCCCACCGCTGGGCAATGCCTCTGCAGGTCCCGTTTCTCAGGGTGGGTGGAACAGGAGGCTGCAAGGACGCCCGGCTCGTTCATCCTGGAAGGGATTACACACATTTTATATTTTTGCCAAAATGAGGCAGACGCAGACTGTAAACAATTGGTGAGAACACGGGCAACTCGGAGGGGATGGGCAGGGGTCTGCACTGCCATTTGTGGGGAATAAAGATCTCGGCACCCACTTTGAACGCGCTCTTGCGCTGCCCAGCCGAGGGCAGACACAGCAGGCAGTGGGCACGGAGAGCGGTGAGGTTATCCCGGGGGTCCCAAGTCCCTTGCCAACCACAGGCTGGCACTGGCAGCCTCACGAGCTGGGGTGCAAACTGCTGCACGAGTGGTTTGGGCCATTTCCACTCCGTTCAACAGAGAAAGCCCCGTGCTTGCTTCTGCCCTCTCGGAAGGCAGCACAGAGGAATACCGTGGCCAGCTGGAAACCCCACCAACCGTAGCGCTCCGTGGGAACGCACCACGAGTGTTTCCCGATGCTCTTTACCTAAAGAGCGACACGCAGGCGGTTAGGTACATGAACCGGGGATAATGCTCCTGCCCAGCACAGACAAGGCTGCCACGGGATCGCTGCTTCTGGGACGCAGCTCAGCCTCGGATGACAAGGGGTGATGGCTTTAAACTGAAAGAGGGGAGATTTTGATTAGAGATAAAGAAGAGATTTTTTACATTGAGGGTGGTGAGGCACTGGCACAGGTTGCCCAGAGAAGGTGTAGATGCCCCATCCCTGAAAGTGTTCAAGGCCAGGTTGGATGGGGCTTTGAGCAACCTGGTGTAGTGGAGGGTGTCTGGAAGGGGTTGGAACTGGATGATCTTTGTGATCTCTTCCAACCCAAACCACTCTGTCATTTTATGAATCCATGAAATCTCCCCTCATCCCTCCCAAATTTGGAGAGGGTCTGAGCCATCCCCCAGCTCACCACCTCCCCAGGCTGGTACAGCCAGGGCCAGGCTTCGCCTTGCAGAGGGGGATGAGAGTGCTGGAGACTCCGGATTGACAAAATACACAAGGATGTTGGTATCTCCCATACCTCACACAGCTCCCCTGGTACACACGGCTTTGCACCAGCAAACAGCTCGTCTGCTGCTTCCAGAGGCTCTTGGGGTAAGAAAGGGGATGGAGAGGGAGGCCCTGGGCTTGCAGAAGGATCTAGGATCCTGGGAGGGCAGTAGCGCTTCAAGAGGGGATCATAACACCCGCAGTAGTCATGGATGTTTTCAATGGGAGCCATGCAGAGAATTAGAAAAACTTCTTTTGTCTCTCTCCTTACACATTGTGCGTTTCAAAACGCATCAGAGTCCCCTCATTTCTCGTTTTGGGAAGGAATTCAAAAAATGCCGAGCTATCCAAGGCAAAAGTTGGGTTTCCTCCAGGGCAGGCAGCAATTCCTTCTGCAGCTGGTAACCGCATCCCGTCCTCGCTGCCGGCTCTGCCAGCACCGAGCCACTGCAGGGAGCAGGAGCCGTGCCACGAACAGAGGGATGAGCTGCCGCCGCACTGCAAACACGGGGCTTAAACAGGGGTCTCTGGGTTTCCTCCCACCGCACGCCCGTTTCCAGCTGCCCCTTCTGTGGCCACTGCCTCCCTGCACCCAGTGCCAGGGCCACTCCCATTGAGCAGCTGCATGTCCCCAGACACCCAGAGCAGCCCCCAGCCCTGCCCCAGCCGCCTGCCGCATGCCAGCACGGGTGCCAGGGGCTTTGGTGGGCAGGAGCCTTCCTTGGGGGATGCAGCGTGCATCCTTGGGTGCCCCAACATCCAGTTGGGGCTGTCGGACTGAACGTGGGCCCCGGAGCAATGTTGGCACCCCAGAATGACGGCAAGGATGGCACCCCAGAAATGGAGAAGGTCACCAAGGAGCAGCACGGGGAGGAGGTCCCTGCTCTCCCAGGCTGCAGGGTCACACGCGGGGGACCTCTCCAGGGCTGCTGCGGGGAAGGGGAGCGTGCGGCTCGGTGACCAACGAGCCCAGAAAGCTCGTTGTGGTGCTCCAGCCTGCGCAGAAGAGGCGAGAGGAGGACGGCACCGTTGGTACAGAGCAGAGACGCGCTGAGCATTGGGGAGTGTCAGCTCTAGAGGTCTCTGTGAGGCCAGAAATGCCGCGTCCTGCAGCCACGGCAGCAGGGCCAGGAGCACGGGTCGGGCTTGGCACGGTCCACGCTCACTGCCTCGAGCTGGGCAGCCTCACCTGCTCGCTTTCCCAGGCAGCCCCGGCAGTCACAGGAACACAGCCAGCTGTGCCATTGTTTCCAAGGCTTTTTTAATCATTTTTATTTATTGCACAGGCCCTGTTCCTCCCAGCACCCGCAATGTGCAAGGAAGGGACTTTCCTTCTCCTCCTCGGAGTACAGCAAACCTGGCCTGGAGTAGACTTGTCCCCCTCATCGTGGCTCAGCGAGCTCCTCCAGGCTGATGCCCATGCTTTTGAAGCTTCTCTTCCCCATCAACACGACAAGCCAAGCACATCCTTAACTCGGGGTCGCACACTTTGCTACCAGACAGAGGATCCTTTGCACAAGTGGAAGATGCTCCCTGCATCCCACGGACGGAGCTCCCTGCAGCAGCAAGGTGCCCTCCTTTGGACTCGCTGCAACAGCTCCATGTCCTTCTGATGTTGGGGACCCCAGAGCTGAAGGCAGCACTGCAGGGGGGTCTCAGGAGAGCAGAGCAGAGGGGCAGAATCCCCTCCCTCGCCCTGCTGCCCACGCTGCTCTGGGTGCAGCCCAGGGCACGGGCTCATGTTGAGCTTCTCATCCACCAGCACCCTCAAGTCCTTCTCCTCAGGGCTGCTCTCCATCCGTTCTCCGCCCAGCCTGGACTTGTGCTTGAGATTGCCCCGACCCACGTGCAGGACCTTGCCCTTGGCCTTGTTGGACTTCATGAGGTTCTCACGGGCCCTCCTCTCCAGCCTGTCCAGGTCCCTCTGGATGGCCTTGCCGCAGTCGGCGCAGAGGCACTGCTGGGACCGGGGCGGCCGCATTGGTGCAGGATAGAGGTGGTGGATGCTCCATCCCTGGAGACGTTCAAGGCCAGGTTGGACAAGGCCCTGAGCAACCTGATCTAGTTGGAGATATCCCTGTTTGTTGCAGGGGGGTTGGACTAGATGACCTTTGAAGGTCCCTTCCAGCCCTAACCATTCTATGATTCTATGATTCTATGATAGGGCCCGCCTGGGAGCTGAAAGTGCAGCAGCGGAACTGGTGCTCCTCGAGGTGGCACAGCTGGTGCCATGCCAGCTCTGAGTGGAAACAGAAGCTCCTCCAGCACTGGGAGCACTGGTAGGAAAGCTCCTTGGTGCGGATGCACTGGTGGCTCCGCAGGGAGGGATGCGAGCAAAAGCCCCCCCCCCAACAGCCCACACAGGGGAAGGGCTTGTCCACAGGCCACAGGGTGGTCCGGGGGAGCCCCGATCTCAGCCTGGGGCTGCCGGGATCTGGGGGATAGCGGAGCAGGGCCGGTGCTGGGAGGGGCCAGGGGGGTCTATGCTGGTGCCCAGCGAGCGGCTCCTGCCATGGAGGGTGCAGAGGAGGAGGGTGGCGATGGTGCTGGTGCTCCGGGGTGCCATGAAGCCCAAAACTCTTCCCGCAGCTGGTGCAGACAGGGGAGCGCTCCACCGGCTCCCGCAGCAATGCCGTGTCCCCAAACCACTGCCACGGTTGGTATGAGCACCGCACTGCCTTCTCCGGCCCCTGCTTCTCCGACGGCTCCCAGAAGGAAAGGAAGGCCAGATGTTGCTGGGGGCTGCAGAGGCGCAGACCTTCTTCCCCCCAGCACAGGCACTGCCCCCCCGGCTCTGCCCGCTCCTCAGCAGCTCATGCCCAGCTCTGATGCTGCATCATGGCCATGCAGAGCAGGAGGGACGAGTGGAGCTGAGCTCCGTGCCACCATGAGAGCAGCAGCCACTAGCAGAGCATCCAAGATGCCCCGGCTGGGGTCTGGTTCACATCAGCCTTCCATGGGAACCAGGTGTCCTGCTGACCCCATGAGTTCGGCAATCTCCCGCAGGCAGCCCCTCCTGCACCCCCATCTCTAACGGGAGGTGAAAGGAGGGACCCAAAAACCGAGCAGGGACAGGGCTGAGCAGAGCCCAGACGTGAGCGGGGCAGGAGTTGTTTGGTTTCCGCAGAAATGGCATCCGAGCAGATCCCGGCAGGCACCAGCGGCAGCAGCTCCGCCGGAGTCGCCTTTGCCGTTCAGCTCCTTGCGTCAGCGCTGGGCTTTGATCTTCTGACCTTCATTCTGTCTTCAAAACCAGAGCACTGAAAATGCCCGGGAGGAGATCAGAGGCAGAACCGAGCTCCGCATCGACCCAGCTGGGCTTGTTTGTTTTTCTTCTGCCTCTCTTTCCGAGGGAGGGGGAACAGTGCACACCGGAAAACGGGCTTGGGAGGAGCCCTCCTGCCTCCCGCTCCGAGGCCGAGGCCAATGCCAGGCTCTGCCATCCTGGGGGCACCACCGAAACCCTCCCTCGGTTCTTGTCCAAACACACAAGGTTTGTTTTGTGTTTATCTTTCCAGCTACTGAACCTCACCGCACCATGGCCGGTATATATTTAACCTTTAAGTGTTTTCTCCCAGGGAGAAGAGCGCGGGGAGGCAGAACACGGTGCTCACAGCTTATAATAGCTCAGCGGCAAACGCTGCGCGTCCCCGAGGTCAAGAGAACAAAGGCGCAGAGAAACAGCAGCGCTGATGCTCGAGAGCTGTTATTTTTGCTCCCAGAGCATCTTCCCTCTGAGACAGCCTTACCTGCATGAGGTGGATATCGCACGGCAGAGCCGGGGACGTTGGGATGGAAGGCAGGAACACCACTAGCAAAGGGTCAGCTTTACCTCCCAACCTCTCCACTCGCAAACTGCCACGACATGGTTGTCACCCTCACGTGCCATGAGCTGCATCAGGTACGAAGGAGCTGCCACGTGCTGCGGGGAGCAGCCGTGCCGCAAGCTGAGGACCAGATGCTGTCATTCTTGCAGCACCTGCCAAGCATCACGCAGCAACTTGCAGTGCTGCATCCAGCTCTGGGGTCCCCAACACAAGAAGGACATGGAGCTGTTGGAGCTGGTCCAGAGGAGGCCACGAAGATGATCCAAGGGCTGGAGCACCTCTGCTATGGAGACAGGCTGGGAGAGTTGGGGCTGTTCAGCCTGGAGAAGAGAAGGCTCCGGGGAGACCTTCCAGCACCTTCCAGTGCCTAAAGGGGCTACAGGAAAGCTGGAGAGGGGCTTTGGACAAGGGTGTGTAGTGACAAGACAAGGGGCAATGGCTTTAAAGTGAAAGAGCGGAAGTTCAGACTAGATTTCAGGAAGAAATTTTTCACTCTGAGGGTGCTGAGGCGCTGGCACAGGTTGCCCAGAGAAGCTGTGGCTGCCCCATCCCTGGCAGTGTTCAAGGCCAGGTTGGATGGGGCTTTGGGCAACCTGGTGTAGTGGAGGGTGTCCCTGCCCATGGCAGGGGGGTTGGAACTGGATGATCTCTGAAGTCCCTTCCAGCCCAAACCATCCTGTGATTCTCTGATCTTTTCTTCCCCAATGTTCACTCTTGATGCGTTTCACAGTTGAAACACCTTCCTCCTTGTTCCACCCACCAGGACAGCCGCTCACCTCCTTCCCCTGCCCAGGCACTCGCTGTGCCGCAGCCTCCGCCGTCGGCGAGAGGAGCCGCCCCGTACCCCCCCGCGGGACGAGCCCCCGTCCACCCACCCGAGGACGGCACCTGCCTCCCCGCAGCACCGCCCCGGTCCGTCCGCACCCACCGCCATCCGCACCCTCCCGCACGCCCCGGCCCTTCTGCAGCTCATCAATATCGGCTCGAACGCGCTGACCCCCCGCCCGGCACAGCCCCCCCCGCCCGGCACAGCACCCCCCAGCCCAGCACAGCCCCCCCAGCTCGGCACAGCCCCCCAGCCCGGCACAGCACCCCCCAGCCCGGCACAGCCCCCCCCAGCCCTGCACATCACCCCCCAACCCTGCACATCACCCCCCAACCCTGCACAGCACCCCCCAACCCTGCACAGCCCCCCCAGCCCGGCACAGCACCCCGTGACCCTGCACAGCACCCCCAGCCCTGCACAGCACCCCCAGCCCTGTAGAGCATCTCCCCCCCCATCCCTGCACTGCATCCCCCCACCCAATTCTGCCTTGCAACCCCGCCAGGCCCTGCAGACCACCCTCACCCAGCCCAGCCCTCAACCATGCACAGCCCCCCCACCCCACACAGCCCTGCACAGCCCCCCGACCATGCACAGCCCCCCCTCCCCGATCCTGCACACCCCCCCCAACCATGCACAGCCCCCCCCTCCAACCATGCACAGTTCACCACCCAGATCCGGCACAGCTTCGCAGCCATGCACAGCCCCCCCAGTCCTGCACAGCCCCCCCCGATCCTGCACAGCCCCCCAGTCCTGCACAGCCCCCCCGCCCTGGCCAGTTGTAGTAACTGTGGGAATGGGAATGGGGGCCTTTGGGATCAAGAATGGGCGCTGGGAACAAGCTGGGAATGGGGGGGCTACTGGCACCAGGAAATGGGGCTACTGGAAATGGGAACAGGAACCGAGGTGCTGCTGCCCCTGGGAACACGAACGAGAACTGGGAAGGGGAATGGGGAATGGGAACTGGGAACTGAGAACTGGCAACGAGAACTGGCACCGGTAACAGGGCACTGGGTGGGGAAGCTCTGCTGGGGCTAGGAACCGGGCACTGGGGATGGGGGTCTGTGCTGGTAACGGCACCGGGGGCTGGGAACTGGGCACATGGGGAGTGGGGTGTGGGGAGGGGTACACAGGATGGGTGTGGGTGGGGATGAGTGCCCAGGATGGGTGCCTGAGGTTGGGGGGTCTCCAGAAAAGGGTGCGTGGGGATGGGTGCATGGGACAGCGTGCACAGGGAGGGGTACCCAGGACAGGGTGCTCGGGGATGGAGCCCATGGGGACAGGGTCCTGGGAAGGGGTGCCCACGACCGCAGCAGCCAGGCCCTGGGTGGCCAGTACTGCGGGGGCTGCTTCAGCTCTGCGCTCCCCCCGAGCTGTGTCAGCATCTGTCGTGGGTCAGGCTGATCTGGCCACTAAACCCCAGGCAGCTCTCCCACCCCAGTAAAATGGAGAGGAGAAAAATGTAATAAAGGAGCTGAGGGTCGAGACAGGAACAGAGCAGCACCCACCACCCACGGTCCCGGGCACAAGAGGCTGTTTGCTTAAAGCAAAACAGTTTATTAACAGCTGCCTGCAGAGAGAAAAGCAAACAAAAACGGTTACTTGAGAGGGTAACAAGAAAACAAGGCCAGGTCTTAAAATCAACACCACCCCCCCCTTTGCCTTCCCTTCCCGGCTCTACCTCCCCCCCCAGCGGCGCAGGGGGCAGGGAATGGGGGGGTGCAGGTCAGTTCATCCCGTGCTGGTACTGCCGCGTCCCTTAAAGGAGCAGGAGCCCTTACACCATTGTCCCTGGCTCCAGTGGGTCCCCTGCTCACGGCGAAAGCGTGAATCCTGCCCGCTGGGGGGCAAATCCTTACCCCATCGGATTGCCCCAGTGCGGGCTTTACCAGCCCTGGGCTTTAAGGAGCTGTGGCCACTCGCCCTGCCGTGGGCCATCACACAGACTGTAAATGCCTCCGGCGTGGGGCGGCACAGCGACCCGAAACGCGGCTCCGCACGGGCTGAGATGCGCAAATGGCCTCGCCCCGTGCCCGGGAGTCACAGCAGGCTCCGGCTCGGGCATCTCCTGTAACCAAACCCCTCCCTGTGAAATATGTTCATTTGATTCGTGTCAATATGGGACAATGGATGGATGTGCAAATAAGTGGCGAGGAGCAGGGTGTGCTTATTCAAGATAAGCGATTGTCTTAGTTTAAGATCTCTGTGAAATGCAAAAACGTGAACCTGCGAAATGCCTCATGATGCTGCTAACCACGAGCCCCAATTGTGAAATGTGTTCCCCTGATACGTGGCAATATAAAACAGTGCTAGGGCCGCACAGTGAAATATGACCTTCTCTGTATAGGTAACCTTTAACCATTCTGTTCGTTCTTGTACAACCGCAGCCCTAGAGACAGCAGAATGGTATGGATATAGTTCTCGCTTCTTGCAAAAGCCACCTAAATTTTTGGGTTTTTTTTCTCTTCTTCTTCTGCTTTGCTGCCAGTTGCAAGGTGTTAGACAAGAGGGGCCTGGGGGCCTGTACGCGCTTAATCTCTAATCCCACTTGACCACTTTTGAGTCAGCTCAGCTCAAGCCATAGATCTGTAAGTTGCACAACCCTTGTGTAAGATAAGCAGGAGCCAAGATGGAGAACAAGGACGGTCCTGATGACTTCGCAGAGCAGAGTCATGATGACTTCACTAGTTTTCTGGGGAGGTGAAAAAGTCATCACGAGGAAGACATACAGCCTTCATCCCTGAGACCCCTACTCACGACCACCAGGAGACACTGCGCACGCGCAACTGGGGGGGTTAGGGGTGGAGACTATGGAGATGACTTCTCTGAGCTCATTGTAATAAGACCACCTCTTCTCGGGAATAATTAAGAATATGTATTAGTAAAAGGAATATAAACCAGAAATAAGAACTATACGGTGTGCGTCTTGGTGGAGCGGAGACTCCTGGCGCACCCAGCGCTGTTTGCTGCTTTTATACACCTAATAAATTGTAAACTTTAATTGGAGTTCTGTTGGGGACTCACTCATTTATCACATCCCCATCGGCGGGGGCATCCCACGGGCTCTAGATGCACCGTGCTCAGGCTCTGGCATCTCTGCTCGACGTGGGTCCTCCACGGGCTGCGAGTGGGTCTCTGCTTGCCCCACCGAGGGCTGTTACAAGGGGCTGCTGGCAAGGGGGGCTCAGCCGCGGCACACGCTGTCCCGTCCCACCTTCACTGACCTCTGATCCGTGTGCCCGTTTCTCTCAGATCTCAGCCCTCTCTGGGTGAACTCGGCCCAGTGGGCGCCCCGGCAGCGGGGCTCTCCCCGAGTGCCCCACGCGGCTCCGCCGCCGCCATCCTCGACGGGGCGGGCACCGGCCCGGCCGGGAGCCGGGAGCAGGGGCCGTGCCCCCCTCCCTTCTCCTCGCCCCTGGGCACAGGCACACACCTTTCCGGTTCCTTTGCCCGACGTAAATAGGGCAATTCGCAGAAGCACGATTGGCTCAAGCCCCGAGGGGGATGGGAGTCCGGTGTGATGGGCAGCTCCTGCCACCCGGACCTCCCCCCCCACTTCAAACCATGACAGCACCTCATCCTGGGGGGGTGGTGAAGGGCCTGGGGCTGCTTGGGTTCACCTCTGGGCCACCTACACTGCCTTTCCCAGCAGCGTCCCCGACTCCTGGAGTTACAGCCAAGGCCTCGGTGACTTTTCCAAAGCAGTGCTGCGCAGCCCCATGCCTCAGTTTCCCCACCTGTGCAGGGCAGCCTGAGTCCACCCCGGCCCCGTGCTGCTTCCCCCCTCTCCTCCTTGCCTGGGTGAAGAGCACTTGGGAAAAACCTGGTTTTATGACTGCGATGGACCCAGTTCTCCCCTTTGAGCAGCCGTAAAACCCTCACGTCTGGAGGCATCTTCCTCTTTAAACTGGAAGAGGGGAGATTTCAATGGGATCTAAGGAAGAAATTCTTCCCTCTGAGGGTGCTGAGGCACTGGCACAGGTTGCCCAGAGGAGCTGTGGCTGCCCCATCCCTGGCAGTGTTCCAGGCCAGGTTGGATGGGGCTTTGGGCAACCTGGTGTAGTGGAGGGTGTCCCTGCCCTTGGCAGGGGTTTGGAACTGAGTGGTCTCTGAGGTCCCTTCCAACCCAAACCATTCTGTGATTCTATGCGTCGTATCCTGCAGGATATTTCATGTTCAGCTCCGGAGCTGAGACCTGCCAAAAACATGTGCCTGCACCTTCCCATTGCATGAGGTCCCTGTCCCAGTGCCGCACCTGCCACCTCTGCCAGACCCCACCACTCGCCCCTCATTCCGCCGCGGAGCGCGGCAGTGTCCCCATCGCCTCCCGGATTCGCAGCTCCCCCCTGTTTTGAGGCAGACGGCTCGGAGCCCGTTGTGCCAGGGCAGTACGGAGCAGCCCGGAGCCAAGGGCTGAACACCGGGACTCGCCAGCCCTGCTCCGGGCCAGGGACGGGGGCTGCTGCGGGGGACGGTGGCGGAGGCTTTGCAGCAGCGACGTCCTGGACCTCGGCACGTTGCGCCGCAAGTGCCGGGGGGACGCTGAGGGCCAAGGGGGAGTCACGGGGCTCCGGCCACTGGTGCTTCCACATCCAGTGGATTAAATGCAAATGAATCCACTGGATTCATAAATTCCACACCTGGAATATTGTGCCCAGTTTTGGGCCCCTCGCTTTAAGAGAGATATTGAGCTCCTGGAGCGGGTCCAGAGAAGGGCGACTAAACTGGTCAAGGGGCTGGAAAATAAAACTTATGGGGAGCGGCTGAGGGAGTTGGGGCTGTTTAGCCTGGAGAAGAGGAGGCTGAGGGGAGACCTGATTACGGCCTATAAATACTTGAGAAGGGATGGTGGGGAGGTGGGGGAAGGGCTCTTTACATTAGTGTTGGGTGATAGGACAAGAGGAAATGGGCATAAGCTTAGTCAGGGGAGGTTCAGGTTGGATGTTAGGAAGTATTTCTTCTCTGGAAGGGTTGTCAGCCACTGGAATAGGCTGCCCAGGGAGGTGGTTGAGTCCCCATCCCTGGATGTGTTTAAGAAAAGGGTGGATGATCTACTTAGGGATATGTTTAATGGGGATTAGGGACGGTTGGACTCGATGATCTCTAAGGTTTTTTCCAACCTAGAAATCTATGAATCTATGAAATCTGCCGATTAACAGCGCGGTGGGTGGAAGCCAATCTGCCTGCCCAAATGAGCCGGGGGGAGCGCAGAGAGGAGAAAAACGGTCCAAAGTGTAAATGCTTTGGGAGCAGTAAGTGCCTGCGGAGCGGAGGAACGGCAGGATCCCGCGGGAGAGGGCCGGCAGAACGGAGCGGGTCAGGCAGAGCGCCGCAGAAGCGAGATGCTGTGCTTCGCTGCCATCGCAGCAGAGACAGCTGCTGGTCTCAGCACTGTAGCCGTCCTTCTCCCACCCGTCACTCCCAACAGCACACCGGCGCGAGGCGGGAGGGTCGCCAGACCCGGTGAGCTTCGGATAAATCTGATGCCAGCATTTGTCATCGCGCGATGATGGTGGCACATTAATATGGAAGATGTGGGAGTGTTCAGACCTTGTGGCTGCTGAGAAAAATATTTTTTCTTTGCCTTCTTGCTTTTGATCTCGAGTACGTACTTGGCTCACATTTCAGGCCGCCTTCTCCTTTCTGCCAGCACCTTCTGGGATGCAGATTTTTCAGTTCCCAGCTCACCAGAGCCTCCCCCTCCCTCAGCCCGACTGACCGGATCCCCTTGCTTTGGCAGATGCCCACCCGCGCTCCCCGTGCCGCACAGAGCAGAGGTTTCATCATGGCACTTGGCGGGCAAACAGAGCGAAGTGGAAGCAGCGCCCAGGCACCACGGTGGGGTGGAATGATGGGCTGCAGACCCGCCAGGCCACTGCACACAAAAGTGGCTGCAGAGCCCTTTGAAGGTGAGCCCTCATCCCCATGGATGCCCAGGGATGGATGCCCAGGGACCAAGCTCTTCCTGCCTGGGGCATGGTGCCTGCCTGCAGCATGATTCAAGAAGAGAAGCTCGGCTGCTCCAAGGAGCAGCACCTTCACCGGCCCAGCTCGTGTGCCAACAGCTACACCACAGCTCCAGAACCGCAGCCAGCTGCCCTCGCACCTCCTGGGCGGGCAGAGCTTGATGGACCATCCCTCCATCACCTCCCCGTCCCCAACACACAAACCAGTCAGGACCTGTACAGAGTTTGAGCTCCGGTGCGAAATCAAGCCTCAGGCATACACAGAGACCCGGTGTAGTCCCAGAGTTAATACCTCGCTCTTGGTCCTCAACAGGCCTCTTAGAAAATACCTGCTAACGAACTGACTTCAGTAGATCCATCACATCTACCAGCAGGCTCACAAAGGGGGTCCAGGGGAGGCCACGGAGATGATGCGAGGGCTGGAGCACCTCTGCTCTGGAGACAGGCTGAGAGAGTTGGGGCTGTTCAGCCTGGAGAAGAGAAGGCTCTGGGGAGACCTTCCAGTACCTTCCAGTGCCTAAAGGGGCTACAGAAAAGCTGGAGAGGGGCTTTGGACAAGGGTGTGGAGTGACAGGACACGAGGCAATGGCTTTAAACTGGAAGAGGGGAGATTTCGATGGGATCTAAGGAAGAAATCCTTCCCTCTGAGGGTGCTGAGGCACTGGCACAGGTTGCCCAGAGAAGCTGTGGCTGCCCCATCCCTGGCAGTGTTCAAGGCCAGGTTGGATGGGGCTTTGGGCAACCTGGCGTAGTGGAGGGTGTCCCTGCCCATGGCAGGGGGGTTGGAACTGGATAATCTTTGAGGTCTCTTCCAACCCAAACTGTTCTATTATTCTATAACTGTACTCCAAAAAAGGGGCCAAGCCCCCCCTCCCCAGCAGACACCACCATGGATGGGGCTGGCAGCCGAGCCACTCATTTTGGTTAACCGAGTCAAACCAGCATCTCCCAGACTCTCCCAGAGCACAGAGGACGACGCACCATGACGGGGGTGATGGTGGGGGCTGGCGGCCGTGGTGACATGGGGAGGGGACGGCCAAGGGCAGAGGATCAGCCCTGCCCGCTCCACCGTGGTCTGTGCGTGCAGGGATGGGGACTGCAGGGACCCCAGCGAGGCAGGTCCATCTGCCCACAGAGGAGCGTCCTGTCTCTTCGGAGCCTGCTCCATGGCAGGGGGGTTGGGACAGGATGATCTTGAAGGTCCCTTCCGACCCAAACCATTCCGTAATTCTATTATTCTATGAAAACGTCCTCTCCCTCCTCAGCGCCGCGGCGGATTTCGAAGGACAGCGGCCGGCACTGGCACCAGCCCCGCGAGCCCGGGCACTGCCAGGGCCGCGCTGTAAATCCGCGGGTTCAGTAGCCGAGTCTGTCCATGAGTTGATTCATCTTTTTAAAAGTCGTTTACTCCAACACAACGTTCACTTGTTTTTTGTTTCAAATGGCAGTTCTTCACTTTGTCCTAAGAGTTAAAAACGCCGGTTTTAGGTGCTTTCGCTGTAATTGTTCCCGGCGCTTTCGCTGTAATTGCTCCCGGCTGGCTGGGAGCCCCGCTTGTTTCCATTCTCATGGAGCTTGTTTGCACTTCTTTAAGCAGCTTAATCACAGCACTTTATTGTTCTGGGCTTTGATGGGTTTTTTTTCCCTGCATTTGTTCTGCTATCTGATTTTTCCCTCCCAACACTTGCTGTTCTCCTCTACTTCATTATCCCTGCTCATTTGCAGTCGGTCCGAGTAGCCCCGGGTGCGCCGGGAGGAACAATCCCGGGGAGCGGCAGCCAGCGGGGTCCTGCAGAGCAGCCAGCTCCCACCCGGCACATGAGGTCGGTCTGCGACAACGCGGTGCGACGCACGGGAGGGAGAACAGCCCCGAATCCACCTGCGAAACCCACCTCTGCCCACCCAGCCTGGGGGCGTGCCCCCACCCAGGCTCCCCGTCCCACTGCTCAGCTCCATGCCCTCCTCGTGCCAGTGTCCTCAGTGGGGGAACGGAGGCGTGCCAGGGATCGCAGCGGGCTGTGTGTGCCGCTGCCAGAGACACCAGCCCGTGGCAGCCCTGTTGGGACACGAGGGCCATCCTGCACCAGCATTCGGCCATCCTGCACCTCCACCGGCATTCGGAGCTGGGAACGCTCGGACCTGCGGTGCCGTGCTCCGAGAGCCCAGGGACCCCGAGGCTCTTACGGAGGGGCACGGGGACCGGACACGAGGCAGCGAGCGGCAGCAGGGGAAATTCCCATGAGATATTGGGGAGAATATTTTCATCGTGAGGGTGGTCAAGCAACAACCCCCACAATTAATGTCATCCCAGACCTGGGCTGTGCCCCAGTAGGAAGGCGGCTCGTGCCAGTGAGCCCAGCACAGCCCGGAAACCTGCAGAGAGCAAATTGTCCCTGACGCACGTTGTGAACAGAGAGCCTGGGCTTGGGATCATGGTCTCCCCTGGCACCCCCGCACCTCGGTGAATCCATGAGCTGCAACAGCTCCGCAAGTGCCCAGAGCTGGAATCAGCCTGGGAGAAGCATTACACATTTGCCGCGTTCATGAAGAGAAGAGAAGGCTCCGGGGAGACCTTCCAGCAACCTTCCAGTACCTAAAGGGGCTACAGAAAAGCTGGAGAGGGGCTTTGGACAAGGGTGTGGAGTGACAGGACACAGGGCAATGGCTTTGAACTGGAAGAGGGGAGATTTCGATGGGATCTGAGGGAGAAATTCTTCCCTCTGAGGGTGGTGAGGCACTGGCACAGGTTGCCCAGAGAAGCTGTAACTGCCCCATCCCTGGCAGTGTTCCAGGCCAGGTTGGATGAGGCTTTGAGCAACCTGGTGTAGTGGAGGGTGTCCCAGCCCATGGCAGGGGGGTTGGAACTGGATGATCTCGAAGGTCATCAAGATCAACCCTTCCCAACCCTTCCCAAGCCTTCCCAACCAATCCCAACCCTTCTGTGATTCTATGCTCTTCCCTCTGGGTCCACGTCCGGCAGAGCACAGGGTTGGAACGACCCTTGGCCTGAGCCAAGGTGCTCAATCTTATGACCTGACAACAAGAAGTGGAGGAGTTCACAGAGACCCCTGTAAACCTCGTCCCCGCCCCAAAATGCCATGTCAACTCACCGCTCCCTGGCACGGTGGCAGCCACGAGGTGCAGGCAGGTACCAGCAGCCTCTCCCATGTATGTGCCTCTGCCACCTCTGTATCAGGGCAGCAGAGCCAAGGGGGCTTCTCAGGGCATCACCCTTGAAAAGGTGAGAGCAGCACCCGCAGCACCGGAGGCCCGGAGAGACGGCAGCACAGGCGCTGTGGTGGCTGCTCTGCAGCTCCAAGGGGGTCACGCGGGTGCCGCTCCCCACGTCAGCTGCAGGACAGGGCAAGATGCTGTGGGTGAAGGGAAAAACTCTTCTAGGAGCTGACCCTGAGCTGTCTTGAGCAATCCCCAAGAGAAGATGGCTATTATTTCAAGAGAAGATGGCTATTGTCCCCAAGAGAAGATGGCTATTGCCCCCAAGAGAAGATGGCTATTGCCCCCAGGAGATGACGGACGGATGTCGTCCCCTGCCTGCCTTAGGAAACATTTAGCAATTCCCATGGTGGGACCTGCAGTGCTCTTATGCTGCAGGTTCCCAACCCGTTCAGCCTCCATCGGCCCGGCAGTGGCACGCCAGCCGCAGGCAGAGCCTCTTGGGTGCCCCCAGCTCCCTGTGAAGGGCAGCAACAGGGACGGTGCCAGGGAGGTGTCTCAGCCCGCTGCCCACACGCACTCCCTCTCCTCGGTGGAGGGGAATGTGTGGTGGCTCCAGGACTTTTAACGATTCAATATGGTGAAGGTACCATAATCCAGAGGATGCTCGAAATATCTTACGGCCAATACGGATTTAATCATGCAACAATCAGGCTTTTAAGCCTCATATCCCAGAAAGTGCTGAGGTTGTTACCTCCTAATTACTTCAGCAAATTTTAATTAGTCCAGAAGTATTGTCTAAAATCCCTTCTCAGGGGAAGCCGTGTCTCCGTAGGGAACAGCCTGGGACCATAAGGGTTGTGGGCGATTGCTCGGACCTGCTGCAGACCCTGCTGGAGACCCCCCCGGCAGCGAGCCCTGCCTGAGCCGCGACCGCCCTGCGACAGCCCTCTCCGTCTGTCTGTCCGCGCCGCTCCCCGGGGAAGGAGGGACGGAGCACATAAAACACAGCTCAAGGCTGCGGACAGAGATCTTGGCAGTTTCACCGGCTCCCTGGAGGCATTTGCTTTCTGTAGGGTTTGCATCAAGAGCTGCATAATTAACCGCAGAGGCGGCTTATTTTGCTCCTGTCTTTATGAGAAGAGAAGCTCCAAACCGCGGCACGGTGACCCCGGCGCGTCACCTGCGCTCTGCACGCGGCAGCAGCAGCCTCCTGAGATGGTTCCCACATATAAATGATGAGAGCAGTGACAACCATCACAGCCACCGCTCGCGCCTGGACCCGGCTCTCGTGGTCCCCAACGGGCAGGAGGAGGAGGAGGAGGAGGAATCAGCCGAAGTAACTCCAGAAACTTTCTAGTGCACCCTGAGTCCCTGGGAGCCCTGATGAGGTCAGCAATGAGCTCACTCCATGTCAGTGCCTCAATGTTTATTAGTTGTTTCATTTTAGGTACCTTGATAGGAAAGTTTCGGCACATGAAAACATCCTTTGAGGGCAAATCCTGTATGAAAAGGTAACGCCGGTGACATTTCCAAAATGAGGCCCTGTCCTGTGTTGCAGTTCATCCAACCTTCCCCTTCCCTTTCTGTAATGTCAGGCCCCATGGGCAGCAAGACCTGCCAACACACCCCACACGTCATCAAGCCATAGAATCACAGAATGGTTTGGGTTGGAAGGGACCTCAAAGATCATCCAGTTCCAACCCTCCTGCCATGGACAGGGACACCCTCCACTACACCAGGTTGCCCAAAGCCCCATCCAACCTGGCCTGGAACACTGCCAGGGACGGGGCAGCCACAGCTTCTCTGGGCAACCTGTGCCAGAGCCTCATGACCCTCAGAAGGAAGAATTTCTTCCTTAGATCCCATCGAAATCTCCCCTCTTGCTGTTTAAATCCATTGCCCCGTGTCCTGTCACTACACACCCTTGTCCAAAGCCCCTCTCCAGCTTTCCTGTAGCCCCTTTAGGCACTGGGAGGTGCTGGAAGGTCTCCCCGGAGCCTTCTCTTCTCCAGGCTGAACAGCCCCAACTCTCAGCCTGTCTCCAGAGCAGAGGTGCTCCTATGGTGCTTCCACCCCCAAAGCGGCGGCCCAGGGCTCTGCCCACTGGGCAGTCACACGGAGAAGCTGGTGCCATCTCCCCCGTCGCTTGGAACGGAGAGAAAGGAAACCCGCACAGGCTGCAGGCGAGTCGAAGCGCCAGGAGGGTCCCGAGGTGGGAACGTCACACCGAAGCGCGGAGCAACACCGGCGCCGGCAGAAGAAGCGATTGCGGGTTTAGGCGTGGAAGTGTGGGAACCCAGTGTCCTCGAGCGAAGGGCTGGAGACGATCCAAAATAGCGTCGAGCGTCGCTCAACAGAGGAGCAGAGAAGGGACCCAGGCCGGCACGGATGTGCGTCAGCAGCGCGGCCACCAGCCTGAGGAACAAGACGAGAGCTGCGGTGTCTGGCTTTCACTGAGAGCAGCGGTGTGACAGGTCTCCTGGAAACTCGACAAAGGAAAGACGGCCACGAGGACACCGATACCAGGAAATCTGTAGACAGAGGACGGAGCCCATGCCGGCAGCGCAGCGCACCGCAGCATCTCGGAGATCTTCAGAGTAAATTGAGTTCGCAAATTGAATTCCTCGACAAATAATGAATTTCGCATGGGCTGGTGTTCAAACCTGATGAGTTCAGTGCTAAATCTGCAGTGGCAGCTGCCCAGCCTGGGGGGAGCGAGGGGCAGCGGGCAGACCCGACACGGGGGTGAGGCTGGAGGCACGCGCGGTGTCCCACCAAGCAGCACTTCAGAAGCTCAATGGAAATACCACCTGGATTTGGTCACCAGGAGCTGCTGGAGGAAAGAGCAAACCCAGCAGTGACCGTGAGGAGCTGGATGCTCCATCCTGGGAGAAGGAAACTCTCACTGGCAGTCTGGAGACTACACAAGGACACGGTGCTGGAAGACTGTGGCCAAGGCGCACCTCCACCTCGGACAGCCAAAGGAAGGAGTCAGGGGAGCGAGTCTGGCGAAACAGTGGAGTGGGACAGCCAGAAATGCTGCAGGCACCTCCGAGAGAAGAATATAGGTTCAGACAGTGGTGGGCAAATGCAAGGCAGGTTGAAAGCCACTTGGACAAGCAATTAGCACAGGGGGTCAAACCAGCCTTAGACCTTTCTTCAAACACATCAAGAGCAGGGAGCGTGGCAGAGAGCTCGCAGAACCAAGGGGTGATCCTGGACGAAGGGGGCCCTTGGAGCAGATGGAGCCTTTGAAGGGAAGATGGGTGAATTATGTGCATTGATCATTGCTTCCCTGGGAGCAACCAGTAGAGTCCCCTGGTAGACCTTCCTTGGGCAGAGGGCTGCCTCCCACCGCCACAAAGCACACCCCAGCAGGAGCAGCTTCTCCATCCATCCACCAGCCTGTGCCTGGCACAGAACGGCTGTTTCTCTTCTCTTGTCTCTACAAAAGCACATCCACCAGCAATCTCACAGACTTTAGGAGGCCCTCAGGCAGCATCTTCATCAGGGGTCTTCATCATGACCTCATCTTGGGGGTCTTTGTCACAACCGTGCTGATGAAGGTGAAAGCCCCATGAATGCAGCACCACGATGCGTGCTGTGCTCCCAGCCCCAGCAGCCAGACCGAAACATGGGGGAAAAGCCCTCGGAGAGCACTGCCCCACATCAGCAGGTCCTCTCCTTCCATCCTGTTCACCGCTTACGTCTGAACGAAGGGGAAGGCTCACCTGAACCCAGCACGCTCGCTGCGCCAAACGTCAGTGTTGAATTCCACCCAGCCTTGTCCAACTCATTCACCCTGCTCCGCCACTTACGGTCCTTTCATTTTTGCCAGGATGTGTGTTTTATTGTGTCATCTGCAAAGCAATTTCGTCACATCTGCTGTCTAATCAACACCATTCTGCTACCGGCAATATTTCCTTGGTAAAAGGCAGGAACTGTATTTAATGAATTTAAACCGCCCGATAACATCCTTTTGACCTTTTCTGCCGCCGTTTTTCAACACTCGTGTTCACCCTGCTCTTGAGGAACGACACGGCAGCAGACGCCAGGAGAAGCACACCCGTCCCGCCGCGCCGTCGCAGAGCGGAGCACACTTTTAATAATTTATTCATTAAATATTAATCTTTTGTAATGCGTTTGAGACATTTGCATAGTCCCTCCCGGAGAACAGAAGAGAGCAAAACCATCGTAGATGGATTACGCAGAGGGGAGGATGAGTCAATACGGCTGACGGAACGCTCAGCTCGTCACCCCGACGTCTGCACGGGCATCTGGGAACGGCCAGATGCTGCCAGCTGTGCTCAGAGACCACCCCCTTTCCAAAGTCACTCACTCATCAATGTCACATCCAATACTGTTGTGACTCCTCATCTTCCAACGCTTCTTGTGTGAAACGCCTCCCCTGAATTTTCTCTATTTTGCATCATTATGGGAAGGGGAGGAAACATCACCCGGGCAGAAGCATCACTGGAAGTTGGGCCATTTCTGTGGGCGGCACCGCTAAAGAAATTGCCTCTGGTGTATGTTTTTATTTACATCATTCAGGCTCCAGGTAAAGCTCCCAGATTCACACCAGATGAGAAACGAACACCCGCACTCAAATGCCTCTGACGTTGGGCAGTTTCCCTGTTCTCTCGCTGCCAATGCTGCGTTCCCTGCCAGGGTGACAACGCTGCAGCCAGAATCCTGCTCCTCAACACTGTGACTGACGACTGATGCTAATTTGGACGCAGACTCTGCATAAATACCGAGAGGGTGCAGGAGAGGGAGCTCACACATCTGCAAATCAGAAGTAATTGCAGCAGAGCTGTCCTGGCACAACCTGTCCGCTGTGTCCCACCGGCTCCATCTCTCTCTGGGAAGTCGTCCCCAAACCCCAGGGTATTCCCACTGCCACTTGCCAGGACAGGGCTGAGACAGCTCAGAGCAGCTGGATCTGGGGAGTGCTGGTGGATGAGAAGCTCACCATGAGCCGGCACCGTGCGCTGGCAGCCCAGAAAGCCAACCGTGTCCTGGGCTGCACCCAGAGCAGCGTGGGCAGCAGGGCGAGGGAGGGGATTCTGCCCCTCTGCTCTGCTCTCCTGAGACCCCCCTGCAGTGCTGCCTTCAGCTCTGGGGTCCCCAACATCAGAAGCACATGGAGCTGCTGGAGCGGGGCCAGAGGAGGCCATGGAGATGATCCGAGGGCTGGAGCACCTCTGCTCTGGAGACAGGCTGGGAGAGTTGGGGCTGTTCAGCCTGGAGGAGAGAAGGCTCCGGGGAGACCTTCCAGCACCTAAAGGGGCTACAAGAAAGCTGGAGAGGGGCTTTGGACCAGGGTGTGTAGTGACAGGACAGGGGCAATGGCTTTAAACTGGAAGAGGGGAGATTTCGATGGGATCTAAGGAAGAAATTCTTCCCTCTGAGGGTGCTGAGGCACTGGCACAGGTTGCCCAGAGAAGCTGTGGCTGTCCCTTCTCTGGCAGTGTTCAAGGCCAGGCTGGATGGGGCTTTGAGCAACCTGGTGTAGTGGAGTGTGTCCCTGTCCATGGCAGGGGGGCTAGAACTGGGTGATCTTGAAGGTCCCTTCCAAACCAAACCAGTCTGTGATTCTATGATCTCACCAGCACCTCTGGCTCTGCAGACCTGACCTAATTCTGGTCAGCACTAACACTCATCTGAAATGAACTTCCAAACCCCTGGAGACTCTCCCTCCATCAGCTGTGGTAACGGTCACCTCCGAAGACTAAAGCAACTGACGACGGCTCTCCATGCAGATTGTGGCTTTCTTCCCATACCACATAGGGGCTGGGGTCGGGGTTGACACCAGGCACAGCTGACCCCATCACGGCAGGGACACCGATGGGTGCTGGCCAGGAGAGCACCGACACAGGGAGCAGCTCCGTGGCCAACGCTGTTTGGTGCGTGGGGGAGCAGAGCCGGCACAGGCACTCGGGCTGAGGTGAGTAATTCAGCATCCCAGTGCGGGAACTCATCCCAGTGCTGCTTCTGACCAACAGCGACCTTCAGAAACTTGGATGTGGAAGAGCAGATGTTGGCCAAATGCATCCTGAAGCAGAGGCAATAATGAAATGACGGCTCAGGCAGCTGGCGGGTCCGTTGTCTCTCCAGCCCTCTGCCCGTGGCACACGTGGATTCGGGGAGTTCTCGCCACCTCCTTCCCCTTCCTCTGCCAGACAAACCCCAGAGATTCAAGAGCCTGAACCCTCTGTCTTGGCCATGGACCCTCCGCCGGCAGAGACGGAGTGACGGGGCACTGTGTCGGTGCTGAGCATCCTGTGATGTACCACACCGATGGAGACGGCTGATCCCGGTGGGAGTTCTCCAGCCGTGGGAGCCGGGGGGGGCACACACACGGGCGACCACGTGCAGCGCTTGAAGACGGAGCCGGGGACGCTGCCGAAGGCGCTCGGCGAGACGGCGGAGCGGGCACGAGGCACCGTCTCCCCGCCTGCAATCACAGCGATCTGCTCCATCCTCCGAGTTTATTAAGTCGCACCCGCTGCCAGAGGAAACGTCTTTCATTTCTCTGCAGCTTTATCGCTTCGATTTGTTGGGGTTTTTTCACTCCTCAGTTGCGGTTTTTATTTCTGTTCTGGCACAAGCTCTGCTTTGAAAGCCTGATGAAACATCCACGCGTGCACTGGCCCAGTGTGGCAACTGACCCTTCAGCTGATAAAACACCTCCCTCATTAGGCATCGGACATCATTAAAAAAAATTTTTCTGTACACCTTGATATTATCATCACCGAGCTGCTCCCAGAGCAGCACAAGCTGCCGCCCTCCCGCGTTCCACGCTGAGCCGCCCACGTCTGAGCAGCACCCGGCGAACGCCTGCTGCGGGTCGGGGCCACTGCCAGGGGTGCCCCAGGAAGCTGAAGAGCGTGGGCATCCACGTCCCCGCAGACAGGCACAGACAAGGCACCCCCAAAGCCACCCAGGCAACCACGGAGCTGAGCGAGCGCAGTTTCGGCTTGGAAAGCTGAGCAACAGCATCGGGGTCTGCAAACACAGTTTATTTCTTCCAAATAAACGTGCAAAGTGATGCTGAGACTGTTGCCTCTCCAGAAAAGGTCGTGCTTCCCCACCCACCTGCGGGAAGGGTGATGAAAACGGGGGTGTCTCCCCTCCTTGCACGCACATGGTGCCTTCAGGAGGCATCTCCCGGGGGCAGCTCCCCACCTTGAAATCCAACGACCTGCCAGACCCATAAATGACTCTGCTTTTGGAAACTTTGCACTGGGAAGCCACAGCGGCGTGGTCGGTCCGAGGGCTGGCGGGTTAATGTTTTGTGGCACAAGGGCTGTGGGCGGCGGGGAGGGAACCAGGAGTTTTCTTGGTTGGCTGAAGCAAACGCAACGCAGAATAATTGAGCTTCCTGATGGGAGAATGAATTCCAAAATTCATCTGAAAAGCACTGACCTTGAGACAGTTGGATGGAGGGATGAAGTTGATCAAGTGCCCCCTGAAACTGAAGTAATTAATGAAATTGTCTCTAGCATGTATCTGAGGTGGTGCAAGCATCCAGCGCGTTTGGATGGACTGAGGGATCCATCCGGGGCTGGACAACAGCCGTGGGCTCTGCCATGGCCACCGCTGGTGCCAGGCAGGCTCTCCCCTGCCAGGCAGACGCCGTCTCGGAGCTCTGGCCCTGGACGCCTCAGGGTGATGAACGGCCGCGCTCCCCTTGCTGCGGCGCGGGGAGATGCAACCCCCTGTCCCCGCAGACCAGCCGCTTCCTTCTCAGAGCTGCCGGGAAGAGGTAAAAGGACAAAACACCCCCATCCCACTTCCCGAAGGGGTTTGGTCGCTCGGCTTCGACGCTGCAGTTTCGGTGAACTTTGGGCAAGAAGAAAAAGAATCGGGAGTCTTGGGATGGCTCTGAAATTGGGGGCAGCCGTCCCCCCGCGGCAGGGAGGCAGCGCGGGAGGAGGGAGCAGCAGCTCCCGCAGACCAGGGGGACGTGGATCGCTCCCCCCCACCAACACCTGGGAGCTCCTTCCCAGAAAAGCCCCGAACGACAGCGTGCCTGAGCGGTCGGCCGCCATCCGAAGGGATTAAGGAAGGGATTAAGAGGGAAAGCTTTTAAAACCGCGCCGTTGCTGATGAGCAACCACTCAGCAGGGACGTCACGGGGAGCAGAAGCTCGCAGCGGGCTCAGAGGTGGGTCAGGCCACCCCTCATCTTAGATGCTCCTGTTCGCCGATAAAAGTTATGATTTGGTTGTTGAAAACAGGCTGGTTGGGATAATTCACCAGACTGGCACATTAGCGCGACACATCTTCTTAAGGAAAGTGCAGGAGTGAAGGAGAGGGACTAATTGCTCCACGAATAAAGGCTCTGGATAATCTCCCAAGGAGAAAATAATTAGGGCATTAAGGTGTGGGACGGGTCCAAGGCTTCCTGAGCCGCCCGTGGATCACTGCTGGCCCCGGGGCTCCAGGCACTGGCCCTACTCCTGCGCAGTTAGGAAAGCGTGGTAGGACTGGAGGCAGCTCAGCAGGGTGGGAGAGGGGGAACCTCCTGAGGCTGCCCTGGATGTGGCCCTGGATCCACCTGGGAACGGGAATCACAGCCCCAGGGAGTCACCGTGAAACACAGCTCACGAATCCTCTGCCGGGAGGATGGAGATGTGCAGGATAAACACCGGGAGCCGAGAAGCAGAGGCACAAAGCAGGTGCTGTCATCGTGGCTATCGGGACAGCGCGAAATCGGATTCGGAACATCTCATGTCATCGTCCAACTCCAACTGACACAGCTTGCCAGCCCTACCACCATGCTCCCACCAGCCGCTGGTACAGAGGCTGCGACTGTGACTACCCCGGGCATCTCCTCCCCCTCAGCCCCCGGCCACACTCAGGTCCTGCCGTGAGAGCTGGTCTGGGGGCGCTGGAACCACTGGAACAGCCCGGCTGTGGGGCAGCCTGAGATGGGTCTCCTGGGAAGAGGATGTTGTCAAATACGAGAAGGGGAACATAGAGGATGAGGAGGCGTCCTTTACAGAATCCCACAGAGTGGTTTGAGTTGGAAGGGACCTCAAAGATCATCCCGTTCCAACCCCCCTGCCATGGGCAGGGACATCCTCCACTACACCAGGTTGCCCAAAGCCTCATCCAACCTGGCCTGGAACACTTCCAGGGATGGGGCAGCCACAGCTCCTCTGGGAAACCTGTGCCAGTGCCTCACCACCCTCAGAGGGAAGAATTTCTTCCTTAGATCCCATCAAAATCTCCCCTCTTTCAGTTTAAAGCCATTGCCTCGTGTCCTGTCACTCCACACCCTTGTCCAAAGCCCCTCTCCAGCTTTCCTGTAGCCCCTTTAGGCACTGGAAGGTGCTGGAAGGTCTCCCCGGAGCCTTCTCTTCTCCAGGCTGAACAGCCCCAACTCTCCCAGCCTGTCTCCAGAGCAGAGGTGCTTCAGCCCTCAGATCATCTCCGTGGCCTCCTCTGGCCCCGCTCCAGCAGCTCCATGTCCTTCTGGTGTTGGGGACCCCAGAGCTGAAGGCAGCACTGCAGGGGGGTCTCTGGAGAGCAGAGCAGAGGGGCAGAATCACCAATCAAGGAGTATCAATCACTCCAACCACGGAGTATCGATCACTCCAACCAAGGAGAATCTTTCCGCGGTTACACGAAGCAGTGGGAGCACCACTCGCCCGGGTTTGACAGGCGTAGGTAAAGGTGTTCCCTGGCCACGACGGCAGGATCGGTGCTCACTTCCCAGCGGTGTTCAAAGGCCAAATTAGTGCGATTTCAAACGGTTTGAGGTTAAGCCTGGGCCAAGACAAGACCAGTTTCAGCAAGCAGCCAAGTGCTCCTTCATATAAATAATAATAAATGTGTTTTCTCATAAAGCACCCTGAGCTCTTCCCTACAGCTGTGTCCCTGCCAGAGACCTCCGAGGGAACCCACGAGGGGTAACCATTTTCTCAGTAAGCAGAGAAGAACATCTTTTATTCCACGTGACAGCAGCAGCACAAAGCCACTGGGCCAGCCTTGGCTGCTGGCTTGTGCTTCGGGCAACGACAGCCCAGCCCAGGAGTGCTGCTCCGGTGGCTCCTGCCCAGCGGCACGTCTGGGACCGCCACACCAATGTCTTGTTTCTCCTTTGGCTTAATCCCCGCTCGCAGTGAAGCCAGATGGATCCAAGAGACGGTCTCACATCTGACCTGCCAAATCCTCATGCTGAAGAGCCGCACGCTGGCCCCGCAGCCCCTACCCTGCCGGGAGCGCCCGTGCTGCCCGGCTGGCCTGAGCTCCGGGGCCCTTTGTAGGGGAAACACCATGGGCTGCTCTCCAGGCAGCATCCCCTCCCCGGGAGGTGGTGGGAGCAGCTGGGGAGAGGGTCGGAGCAGCTCGGGAGGGGGTTGGAGAGGTTGGGGAGGGGGTCAGAGTGGCTGGGGAGAGGGTCAGAGCGGCTGGGGACGGAGTTGGAGCAGTTGGGGAGGCGGCTGGGGAGGTGGCACCAAGGCAGGAGTGGTGTAGGACCTCCCATGCTCCCACTGCTCGCCACAGCCACCTCTCTCGTCCCAGCTGCCGAGCCGCTGCCTCGCAAAGCGTTCCCCGTGCCCTGGTGCCTGTCCGCAGGGCCTCCCCCCTCCGCGTCCAGACAGTATCCCCAAGGACGGAGACACCACGACCTCTCCGGGCAACCCGAGCTGTCAACCCTGTGGGCGACCAACGTTGACCAAAGCTGTCATCGGAGGCGTTTCGGTGCCAACGTGGTACATCCCCATCCCGCACAGCTCCCAGGAAAGCGCTCGGTGCTGCATGGCCAGACGTGCCACTGGGCTGCAACCACCTGTGAGGCAGAGGGAGAAATGCCTATGGGGGAAAAAAAAACTATTAAGTGTTCAAGGCCAGGTTGGATGAGGCTTTGGGCAACCTGGTGTAGTGGAGGGTGTCCCTGCCCATGGCAGGGGTGTTGGAACTGGATGATCTTTGAGGTCCCTTCCAACCCAAACCATTCTGTGATTCTGTGATTCTATCAAAAGTTGCCATGACTGGTTCCCATGAGGAGCAGCATCACCATTGAGAAGCCGGACCACGTCCAGCTCTGCACCTGTCAGTCATGGCAAATCTCGATGTCATCTCTGAGGATCTACAGCTCCATCTATTTCATGGCTCACAACTGAGGAGGAGGGAAGCACTGCACCTTAGAGCTCTCCAAGCAGAACATAATCCAGTGTGTAACTACAAGACAGAAGCCAAGTTATGTACTGGAAAGAGTCGGAAGGTCTGGGCCTTCTTTACAGCAGAAGTTAATTTCCCTCGCACTCACATCCGGTGCTCGTCCACGCTCTCCCTCCTCCGTGCCACCCCTGACTTCAGACATCGGGTCTGCCCGGGGCCTCTCTGCAGACACAATTAAGGAAGGACAATAAATGTCCAAACAGTGTTTCTGCAGCATTTGGTACCTGGGTACAAGGTAAACGCAAACAACTTCTGAGCAAAGCTTTATTTACAAATTCCAAATTGGATTATTGGGTTATCCCATGGGCAGGGACACCCTCCACTATACCAGGTTGCCCAAAGCCTCATCCAACCTGGCCTGGAACACTGCCAGGGATGGGGCAGCCACAGCTTCTCTGGGCAACCTGTTCCACTGCCTCACCACCCTCAGAGTGAAAAATTTCTTCCTTAGATCCCATCAAAATCTGCCCTCTTTCAGTTTAAAGCCATTGCCCCTTGTGCTGTCACTACACGCCCTTGTAAAAAGTCCCTCTCCAGCTTTCCTGTAGCCCCTTTAGGTACTGGAAGGCTGCTACAAGATCACCCCGGAGCCTTCTCTTCTCCAGGCTGAACAGCCCCAACTCTCTCAGCCTGTCTCCAGAGCAGAGGTGCTCCAGCCCTCTGATCATCTTCGTGGCCTCCTCTGGACCTGCTCCAGCAGCTCCACGTCCTTTTTGTGTTGGGGACTCCAGAGCTGAACATAGTATTCCAGGTGGGGTCTCACGAGAGCAGAGCAGAGGGGCAGAATCCCCTCCCTCGCCCTGCTGCCCACGCTGCTCTGGGTGCAGCCCAGGACACGGTTGGCTTTCTGGGCTGCCAGCACATGGTGCCGGCTCATGGTGAGCTTCTCATCCACCAGCACTCCCAAGTCCTTCTCCTCAGGGCTGCTCTCCATCCATTCTCCACCCAGCCTGTACTTGTGCTTGGGATTGCCCCAACTCATGTGCAGAACCTTGCCCTTGGCCTTGTTGAACTTCATGAGGTTCTCATGGGCCCACCTCTCCAGCCTGTCCAGGTCCCTCTGGATGGCATCCCTTCCCTCCAGTGCGTCCACAACACCACACAACTTGGTGTCATCTGCAAACTTGCTGAGGGTGCACTCGATCCCACTGTCCATGTCTCCAACAAAGATGTTAAATGGAATGCAATGGAATCAGCCAATTCCGTGCACAGATCCCACCTGCCCAGCATAAGTGAAGTCCATTGTAAGAAATATAATTCTCAGCATATGAAGACAGGCTGAGAGAGTCGGGGCTGTTCAGCCTGGAGAAGAGAAGGCTCCGGGGAGACCTTCCAGCACCTTCCAGTACCTAAAGGGGCTACAGGAAAGATGCAGAGGGGCTTTGGACAAGGGCGTGTAGTGACAGAACACGGGGCAATGGCTTTAAACTGGAAGAGGGGAGATTTCAATGGGATCTAAGGAAGAAATTCTTCCCTCTGAGGGTGGTGAGGCACTGGCACAGGTTCCCAGAGGAGCTGTGCTGCCCCATCCTGGCAGTGTTCAAGGCCAGGTTGGATGAGGCTTTGGGCAACCTGGTGTAGTGGAGGGTGTCCCTGCCCATGGCAGGGGGGTTGGAACTGGATGATCTGTGAGGTCCCTCCCAACCCAAACCCTTCTATGGTTCTATGAAATGACGTGCAGGCTGCAGCCTCTTGCCAAGGCACAGAGGAATCTGTCAGGTGCTGCCTCGGCACACTGGATAGCCAAAAGGTGCTGCCATAGGTGGCCCCCGTGGTCACGAATGGGTGATTTAGGTCGCTTAAAGAACCACTGTCAAGGTACCAGCAAAAGTGGTTTTAATATGAGTTGAATAGTACGACTTAATGAAGATCGATGGCAATGTTCACCCTATTACTGTACTGCACCATCGTTTGAACAATGACTCAGAACCACCACGGCAGAGCCACGGTTACCAAGACAAAAATCAAAGTTAATGAAGACAAAATCAACGTTACCAAGTCACAAATCAAAGTTACCACAATAAAAGGTTAAGCGCGGTACCAGTCGCTTACCAAAGGTCTGCCATTGGTGAAAGGCCTCTGCCTCGAGGAGCAACTCTGAGAGATGTCCCGTCTCGAGGGGAGACCACCACCACGCAGCCGGGCTGCTTGGCCAGGGGAGCTCAACGGCGGCTCACTCAGCCCATCATATTTATGGAATTAAGTGGTTTGCCTGTAGTCAAACTATATGCAATGAAAAGGTACACACGAGACTCTTTGTACCCGCAACTTTCTTTGTTCCTCGATGAAGGAGTCTTGGAAAAGCCACCTGCTATCCATGTGTTGATCGCATGATCGGTGTTCCAAGCTCACGTGCATCGACTCTCACCATGCACTCTGCTCCTTGGTGGGTTTTCAGAGAACAGGTTGGAACTAGAGAAGTTCTCAGCCCAGTTACAGCTCAGACCTCTACCTCCCTTGGAGCCTGTACCAAACTATGGCGGGTTTGGTGAAGGGGTTGAGAGCGTCCCTCACCCCCAGGGAGGCTGCAGACTCCAGTATGATGCTGGGCACACTGATGAGGCATTCCTGGTTGTTCTGTGGGGCCACTTCTTGTAAAACACAGGACTGACCGGAGAAGAACTGTGTTACCAGCGATCTGATGAAGATGACTGGACAGTTAACACTAAATTAATACTAATTAAATATCAACACCCTAACAAAGGTCTGTCTGACTGTCTCCTCTCTCCCACATCACAGCACTCCTTCGTGCGTCTGTTCTATCGAGCCGTGCACGACAGCACGGCTGGAAGCACAGAAATGCACATCTGGAAGGGACTTAGTTGGGGACAGACTTTTTAGCAGGGCTTGTTGTGACAGGACAAGGGGTGATGGTTTTAAACTAAAAAAAGGTAGATTTAGACTAGATCTAAGGAAAAAATGTTTTATGCTGAGGGTGGTGAAACGCTGGAAGAGATTGCCTAGAGAAGTAGTTGATGCCCCATCCCTGAACACATTCAAGGTCAGGTTGGACGGGGCTCTGAGCAGCCTGATGTAGTGGAAGATGTTCCTGACCATGGCAGTGGGCTGGACTAGATGGCCTTTAAGGGTGCCTTCCAACCCAAACCACTCTATGGTTCTATAACTTCAAGATGCCATCAAGGCCAAACCTGCACACCGGGAAAGGATGGAGCTGCCCCAACAGAGCATGTTCAGTAGCTCTCAGTCTATTTTAAAAAACTATCAGTGAAAGCAGTTCCGTTAACCCTTGGCATAACCTAATGCTGCAGGTCACAAAACAAGAGCACAGCTTTCTGGTTTCTTCCTGGTGTCACTTCAAAGTGCTTCAGAACTTTCTCTCCAGCTGCCAGAAGAAACACACCACTAGGTCATCACCAGTCTTCTCAGCTCAGTCTCTGAAGCTGCTGAAGCTTCCTTGAGTTTCCTCTGAAACGGCAGCATGGATCCTGCGTCTTTCCTGATGACGAAGGCTGGACAGTTATCTCGTACGCCAGACAATGCCCAGAGGAAAACGCCCTCTGTCTCCAGACAACATCTCTGCTTTACCTCTGCTATTTCCTCCCCGGACCCACACAATGTTCTGAAGCTGTTTCCTGCTGAGGGCCACCAGAGGAAAGGCTGAGCCTTCAGCAGACGGCTGCTGGCAGGACCAGGGGAAATGTCCCGGTACCACGATCCAGTGGCCCTGGTGACTCTGGAAGGCTCCGCATCTCCCAGTCCAGACGATGTATTTTGGTGGAAGAGCCTCTTTCTTCACTTTCCAGCAGCCCACCGCTGGTCACGTTCTCTCACAAAGCCGCAGCACTGTGCTCTGATGATGATTAATCAGAGATCCCTGATTAAGCCATTATCGGAAATTCCCTTTCGCTTTGTTTCGCATCATCAGGATGGAGCTCAGTGTTCTGACACCACCACCCTCCTCCTTCGTCTTGACACGGTTCTGTCCCACAGCGCCGCAGCCGTTCTCCAGCTGCTGCTGCTGCAGGTGCTGAACCCAGAGACCAGACTCCTCGCTGGCAGTGGGTTGATCTGAGCAGCTGCAAAACACCCACAGAATTTGCCCACCTACAAGAGAAAACGATTGCCACCATTTTGCATTCCCCTGCTCTTCACAGCTCACTATGAGGTAAGGGCAGTAAATGGCTCGGTTTCATTTTCAGTGTCAAACAAAGAAATGCTATTTTATTTATTCATCAGCTTATGGATAATTTGCGGAGAAGAATGGTAATTTTCAAGAGAATTTAGTTATGTATCTCCATTTTGCGCTGCTTTTCCCCTGAGAGGTTGAAGACTTTGAAGACAATAAACATAAAAATCCTTGAGGTCTTGCCACCATCTGTTCAAGACTATGACAGTGCAGTGACCAGTGCCAGCACTCAGACACAAAAAGATCAACGTCCCAGTGACCGAAATTTGAAAATATTCCTGTCCCGCTCCCGCCCACTGAACGGCATCTCCCTGCCTGGGTGGCAGACCCAAAGCCCCTTCTGAGCCGAGGTGTCACCCAACGCCTCTGTCAGGAAGCCCCAACCACTGAAAACTCAAGCAATTTTGATTCAACTCCAGTAATATCGCTAGCAGGTTCTGAAAAGGATCTTGAAGAAACACAAACACTTGTCCAGGCGCAGAGGTACCCACCCAGAGGGTCCCCCGTTTTCTGGAAGCCAAGCAGCACAGGTACATCCAGAGACCCCTTGTGTGCGCCCACAGCTGGTTATAAGCGTCGCCGCTGCCCCCGGGACTTAGAGAGTTGGGAAAAGCCCAGCCCAGCCAGGGCGGCTCGCAAGATTTCGCTTGGCAGGAATTCCCAAGGAGGCTGCTCTTCCAGCTACTGCACAAATTCAGGGACTCCTGGGTAGAAGATACTGCCCAGCACCTTCCGAGTCCTTCACCTGAACAATAAATAGAGGAAACAGCACCTGGGGCTGCATTAGCTCCGGCCAGAATGTTTTGGGGTTATGTCACCTTACGCAGAGGTCAGGGACCAATGTGACCAGTCTACTGACTTCCCCAGAAAAATGAGACCCTTGTACCCAACCGCCTGCCCCCTCGGGCAGCCCGCGGAGTCGGAGGGTGTTTGCCTGTTCAGGGACCCCACGGGCAGCGCAAGGGGCCAAACCCCTTATACAGCAATGACGAAGTTCCCAGAAACTGACATGTAACGAGTTTTATTCCACGTGCTCGTGACAGGGTACAGATTCGAAGACAGCCGGTGGCAGGGACCGACTGCCAAAACAGATTTGATGTCAAATCTTATAAACCCAGAACTGGGCAGTGACAATACTCAACAGCTGCAAGGTGTCAGTAGCTAAGCGTGCGTAACACAGAGCTCTTACCCAGCAGGCGCCCCTATGGGGGGGGAAGAGAGGTCCAGCCCGTCGACTGGTCCCAGACGTTCCGATGGGGGGCTTCTGCCTGACATCCCCCTTCTCTTCCGCCATTTTATACTATTTCTTCACTTTCAGGTGGAGCTCGAGTGACTCGAGTCATACACAACTGTATTAGAATTGGTGTAAATGTTCCTCACTTCGATTCAAAGGTACAGGTCAAACGAAATTCAGGGCGCCTGCTCGGCGAGGGGTGGTCGCAGCCTGGAGGCAGGTAGCCTTTGAGGTGGAGGTGTGTTTTGGTATTATAATGACATTATAATGAGCAAAGTTCAGCTACAGGATACGATTTCACCATCATTGCTGAGGCAGCAGTTGTGATCCATCTTCCTTGATGGCAATTTGGTCAACGGCTCAATGTCCAGGTGGAGGCCGGTGACGAGTGGTGTTCCTCAGGGGTCAGTACTGGGACCAGTGCTATTTAACATCTTTGTTGGAGACATGGACAGTGGGATCGAGTGCACCCTCAGCACATTTGCAGATGACACCAAGCTGTGTGGTGTTGTGGACATGCTAGAGGGAAGAGATGCCATCCAGAGGGACCTTGACAGGCTGGAGAGGAGGGCCCGTGAGAACCTCATGAAGTTCAACAAGGCCAAGTGCAAGGTCCTGCATGTGGGTCGGGGCAATCCCATGCACAAGTACAGGCTGGGCAGAGAATGGATGGAGAGCAGCCCTGAGGAGAAGGACTTGGGAGTGCTGGTGGATGAGAAGCTCACCATGAGCCGGCACCGTGCACTGGCAGCCCAGAAAGCCAACCGTGTCCTGGGCTGCACCCAGAGCAGCGTAGGCAGCAGGGCGAGGGAGGGGATTGTGCCCCTCTGCTCTGCTCTGTGAGCCCCCCCTGCAGTGCTGCCTTCAGCTCTGGGGTCCCCAACACAAGAAGGACATGGAGCTGCTGGAGCGGGGCCAGAGGAGGCCACGGAGATGATGCGAGGGCTGGAGCCCCTCTGCTCTGGAGACAGGCTGGGAGAGTTGGGGCTGTTCAGCCTGGAGAGGAGAAGGCTCGGGGAGACCTTCCAGCACCTCCCAGTGCCTAAAGGGGCTACAGGAAAGCAGGAGAGGGGCTTTGGACAAGGGTGTGTAGTGACAGGACATGGGACAATGGCTTTGAACTGAAAGAGGGGACATTTCGATGGGATCTAAGGAAGAAATTCTTCCCTCTGAGGGTGCTGAGGCACTGGCACAGGTTGCCCAGAGAAGCTGTGGCTGCCCCATCCCTGGCAGTGTTCCAGGCCAGGTTGGATGGGGCTTTGGGCAACCTGGTGTCGTGGAGGGTGTCCCTGCCCATGGCAGGGGGTTGGCACTGGATGGTCTCTGAGGCCCCTTGCCCCCCAAACCACTCCGTGATTCTGTGACTTTTTGCCCCTCGCAGCCCGGGCCCAGTTCGCGATTCCCACCAAGCCCCGCCGTGTTTAACCCTTCCCTCGCCCCAGGCGCGCTGCAGACCCCCGCCCCTCCCATCGGGAACTGACTGAGCTGCCCCGCGCCGCCCGGCCGTGCCGCTGTCCCCGGCAGCCGCCGAGCGCCGCACCGCCGGGGCCTGCGCAGACGGCGGGGGCACACGGGGGGCGCGGGGGGGCGCACGGGGGGGCGCACGGGGGGGGCACACGGGGGGCACAAGGGGGGCACAAAGGGGGGGGGGCACACGGGGGGGGGGCACACGGGGGGGGGCACACGGGGGGGCGGTGCCGCGGCCCGTTCCCCCCGCCGGGCTCCGGCGGGCGCAGCTCCCAGGACGGGACGGACCCGCCCCACCCAGTCCCGCGCAGGAAGTGACGTCAACAGCCGGCCTCCCCGTGAGGTCACTTCCGCCCCGCCCCTGGGATAAGCGGCGCCGCGCGCGGCCCGAGGCCTCTTTTCCGCCGCGCGGCCAAGATGGCGGACACGCAGGTGGGCGCTGCGCGGGGCCGGGCCCCGGCCGGCGGGACCCCCCGGGGCCGCCACCTGCTCCGGGGGTGCTGGAGGGCGGGGGGGGGGGGGCCCGGCCCGCTCCGCTCCGCTCCCGGCGCTGGGGGCGGCGGCGCCGCGGGGCCGCCGCTGATGCCGCTCTCTCCTCTCCCCTCAGACCGAGCGCGCCTACCAGAAAGCAGCCCACCATCTTCCAGAACAAGAAGCGGGTGCTGCTGGGCGAGGGCGGCAAGGAGAAGCTGCCGCGCTACTACAAGAACATCGGTCTGGGCTTCAAGACGCCCAAGGAGGTGCGTGCGGCGGCGGGGGCGGGCCGGGCCGGTGTGGGCGCGACCCCTCTGGGCGCCATCACGGAGCTCCGGGGCCGCCCGAGCCGTCCGCCCTTCCGTTTGCTGACGGCTCTTCCCCTCCGCAGGCGATCGAGGGCTACCTACATCGACAAGAAGTGCCCCTTCACCGGCAACGTCTCTATCCGGGGCCGCATTCTGTCGGGTGAGTCGTGGAGGTTCCTTAAGGAGTAGCGCTGCGGGCAGCGCCCCGTGGCCGCCCCGCAGCGGGGACACAGCCCCAGTGTCGGTCTGGAGCTGCCTGGAAACCGTGCTGTGGTCCTGGAGCTGCACATGATGCCGTTCTCTCACGATGGTCTTCCAAGCCTCGCGGTGAAGGGGCTTTGACGACGATGCCACACGGCTTTGCTGATGCCCAGCAAAAGGACCGGTTCCTGGCAGTAATCATAGAATGGGTTGGGTGGGAAGGGACCTCAAAGATCATCCAGTTCCAACCCCCCTGCCATGGGCAGGGACACCCTCCCCTACACCAGGTTGCCCAAAGCCTCATCCATCCTGGCCTGGAACACTTCCAGGTGTGCTGGTCTGTGGTGCAGATGTGGATGTAATGCAGGGAGTGTTGGTTCCATGAAGCGTGTCAGAACATGCTCAGAAGGTCTTAAAGACAGTAGAAATAATTTGGTTTATAAGACAAATTTGAAGGTTGTAGCCTGGCAGTAGGGTGGAAAAAAAGCCCTTCCACCCTGCTAGAACACCAGAGCACCCCCCCCCAGAAGGATGTGTTGTAGTTTATTCCTCAGATAAATAAGGAGAAATCACTGGAATTGAGGGGAGCTGCCTCAATTCAAATTTGGGTGTCAAATGCCACTCGTCCCCGCTGGTCCTCTCGGACAGCTCTTCCCAAAACCCCTGTTCTCCGTTAGTCATAACCCAAATCTCCAGCCCCGTTTACCGCCGCTCAGCGTGTGACCATGCTCACGGCTGTCGCGCCCCCTGCCTCTTGTCCAGGTGTGGTCACCAAGATGAAGATGCAGCGCACCATCGTCATCCGCCGGGACTACCTGCACTACATCCGCAAGTACAACCGCTTCGAGAAGCGCCACAAGAACATGTCTGTGCACCTCTCCCCCTGCTTCAGGTGCGTGCACGGCCCCGCGGCGGCGGGGAGGAGCATTGCCCGCAACATCGCGGTTGCCCAGGAGTGCCAGACGCGTTCCGGATGCCTCGGACGCGTGTCCGTGTGCGCTGCTCGTAACGCTGAGCTCAGCTTTGGCACGGAAGCCGCAGTGAGTGTGCGTGCCAGGGTGACACACGCAGGTTTGTGGCTGCTCCTGACCTGGAACCTGCTTACTGGTGGTGATGTCTAAACTCACGATGGTCTTCAGAGCCCCTGCTGACAAGGGGGGCTGCTGACAACGCCAGTGGCAACTGCTGAACCGTGAGACAGGTTCTGGTCAGCCTGTTCCGAGGCCGTGCGCCGTTCCCATCCTTGGGAAGGGGTGACACGCTGCGGTGGGTTTGGAGTAGTCGCTGAGGCCAGACAGGACAGGTCCAACGCCTGGTCCACTACACCAGGTTGCCCAAAGCCTCATCCAACCTGGCCTTGAACACTGCCAGGGATGGGGCATCCACAGCTTCTCTGGGCAACCTGTGCCAGTGCCTCACCACCCTCAGAGGGAAGAATTTCTCCCTCAGATCCCATCAAAATCTCCCCTCTTTCAGTTTAAAGCCATTGGCCCTTGTCCTGTCACTACACACCCTGGTAAGAAGTCCCTCTCCAGCTTTCCCGTAGCCCTTTTAGGTGCTGGAAGATGTCCAAGGTGGTTCTCAGTGCCGTGTTGCTCGGTAGCCTCACACAAGGCATGTGCCTGTGCCGCGGAGCAAACCGACTGCGAATGTCGGAGACAACCGCCGAAATGCCGGCCGTGTCTTTGCAGGGATGTGCAGATCGGGGATATTGTCACCGTGGGAGAGTGTCGTCCCCTCAGCAAGACTGTCCGCTTCAACGTCCTCAAAGTCACCAAGGCTGCTGGTACCAAGAAGCAGTTCCAGAAGTTCTGAAAACGGCGCAGGACAAATAAAACTTTTGTAAAAACGAACCCCGTGTGTGTGTGTGATCTGAGATGAACGTCGCGGGGACGTGGCAGCACGTGGGAACCGATGGGGCTGCAGAAACGCGCGAGGGGAGCACGCCTCCGGGGGACAACATGAGAGTGTTGCGCAGATATCCCAGGGTTTCTGTTCAGGAATGAGAGTTTGGGTGAGGGGCGAGGCGGGAGCGTTGTGCCTTTGTTGATAAACGGGGATGTTGGGATTTTTCTGGGGAGCTGACGCACGGTCTGACTGGTACTGCGCGGCACAGCCTGTCTGGAGGAGAGCGGCCTCAGCGTCGCTCTTCTCCCGGGCTCCGTGTTCCAGGACGGGCTGATGGAGGCTGAGATTTTGCACATGTGGGAAAACAGGGCACAGAGAAAAAGCCAAAGGGGGGACACTGACCGCTTTTAGCTCCTTTCCAGGGAGGCCTTGTGGCTTCCCAGTTCAATGCCGATGGCTGACGCCGTTTCGCCCCGCCGCGGATGGTGGCAGATGGACGGTTACGTAACGGTTTGGTTGAGAACGTGAAGCCTCTTAGTGAGTTGTGCCTTTGGAGACGGTTTCTCGGGAAGCTGGAATGTGTATTTAGAGAGGAAGATGCCACGTGGTGTTTTCACACGCGGGTGTCTGAGTGCGTTTTCACGGGGCTGCGGTGCGTCAGCAGCCGAAGGGAGTGGGAACTGATGCTAAAGGAACTGCTTTTCCTGCGGGTTTTTTTTAGAGGTGATAGTTGCTTATGGCTCCAGCAGCCGTGGGCGATGTTATTCTGGGAACCGAGTAAGCCCGTCTGTAGGAAAACCAGTGCCACGTTCCGGGGAAAGCCAGGAGGGAGTGACGGTGTGGCGCAGTACGGATCACGGGACGGGGGTGCGATGGGACCCAGAGGTGGAACAACCAAAATTCGGTGGTTTAAGCCCGTGTAGCTCCGCTGGCAGCGTCGCCTTACCCCAGCACTGGCTCTGCCGGCGTCGCCTGTGGAGTGAGTGCTGGAACGGGCCGCGAGAGCCGCCGGGTGCCCCGCGGCCCGCTGAAAGCGCTGCATCCCGGTGACAGCCGGCTGTGCATCGGCTTCCAAAAACTCAGCGGTAGCGTTTGCGCCAGAGCTGCTGGTCCGTGCTGCCTCGTGCCCGCGGCGCGGGGATGGACGTCCCCTCGCGTCTGGGAGGGCAGCGCGCTGTGCCACCAGCGGAGACGTCACCTGTACGGCACGTCTCTTGTCTCACTCCTGCGGAGTGAAGGTCGGACCCCGTGGGGGTCTTTGTACCTCGATGTCGTCGTTGGTGCCCAAAGAAGGATTTTGATCTCCGGGTCGGCTTTCGCTGGGATGCGAGTGAAGGTTTCCCATAACGGCTGGGGCAGGCGGCTTTTCGCCCTTCCCGCCAGGCTCCCCAGCAGCCTCCCCCTGCTTCCGCGGGGCTCTGCCGGACTCTTTCTTATTTCGGCAGGGATGTGACAGATGGAACCAGCCCAGTCCGCCCGGGCGGCTGCGGGAGATGTCGGGGTGCGGCCGCGCTGTGGCCGTCGCCTGCGCGGCTGAGTGGGGACCCTTGGCCGGGGTGGTGGCTCCCGGGGGTTTCTCTGCCCAAATCCAGCAGCCCGCGGGAGCTGGGGTCAGGGCTGGGGCTCGGATGGTGGTACAGGATCCCAGCAGAGCTCCGGAGCCGACGTTCCCACCTCGGCTGAGGAATGTCCAGCCTCGCTGCTGTGTCGGTGCTGGAGCAGCGGAGCGGTGCCGCCCAGAGCTGTGCTGTGCCATCCGCCCGGAGCAGAGCGGGCAGGAGGCAGCGGGTCAGGCCAGAGCGGTGAACAGGAGGTGGCTGGTGCTCTCCGAAAGTCACCGAGGCAAGGACTGAACGGCGTCAGCCACAGAGCAAGCGGGGGAAGCACCTCTGGAAGCTCATCTCTGGGTGCTGAGGAGTCAGGCGAGAGCTGGTATGGGAGGGCAGCAGGAAAGGTGGTGGTCTGGGGGGCCCTGGGGTGCAGGAGGCTCACAGTGTGGCTGCCTGGCAGAGTGTTGGCTGGTGTTGCCCCAAGCCCCGGCAGCTCCTCGGGACGGCATCCAGAGCAGCGTGGGCAGCAGGGCGAGGGAGGGGATTCTGCCCCTCCTTCCACCCGGGCACTAACTGGGCAGAACACAGGCGGCTTCTCTTCCCTCCAGCTCATTTCCTGCTGGTTCGGTGAGTTGAACCATCTCGCAGAGCAGGAGAGGTGAAGGAGGGGCCCGGGATGGAGCTTGGGGGAGAATAAGTGGTCTCACTGTCAAATCTGCTTCCCCCTTCGTTAGTGTCGCTGCATTTGACGAGCCGGCTTGGCCGCTCAGCCCGCAGCTCCCCGATCCAGAACCCTGCTGCTCCTCCCTTCGTGGCTGCGGCAGCCTCCGCTCGCCGGGCTCACCGCATCGATCCTCACGCCAAAGGCATCGGACTCGGGAGCTGGGTGGACCCAGGACTTACCTTCGAAGAGCCGAAGCGGCGCTGCTGATGTTCCCAAACCTCTTCTGCAAATCCTCATGGCACCTTCTCGTCAGTCCCCAGCAGCTCTGCAGGGTGCCCAGTTTTGCGTGTTTTCATGGGAGCGGGCGTCTGCTCCGAGGGGTCTTCAAATCAGCAGGAAGGCTCCGGGGGGGAAAACTTCACAGTGACGGATTCTGAGGCAAAATTTCACCGGAGCCACAGTGAATCATAGAATCATAGAACACAGTTAAATATAAATCATAGAACACAGTTACAGGTTTTAAAGGAGAGCGTGACTTGCCCGTGCTCTGCGTGAGGAACCTCAGTGCCTTCGGCGGTTTAAAACAGTCATGGAATCATGGAATGGTTTGGGTTGGAAGGGCCCTCAAAGATCATCTAGTTCCAGCCCTCCTGCCACGGGCTCCTTTTGCTCTCAGAACAGCAGTTTTGCTCTCCTAAACGGCTCCTTTTGCTCTCAGAAATGGTGAACGTTTGAAAATTGCACCGATGGCGACTCCGATGAATGTTCCTGTTGGCTGTTCTCGCGTTGGCCCGTCCCAAGGACAGAACCCTCCATCTCTTGGTGGCTTAAACCGGGGCCGTGTGGGACCCCGGGGCAGAGCTGGGGGTGCAGGGGGTGAGCAGCCACCAGCCATGGCCCTGCTTTAACCCGCCAAGGGACGGCCCAGGTCGTTAGTGGGGAGCCGGTTTGTTTTGCTCCCACGTGCCGGACACAGAAGACAAATGTCATACGCAGCGCGGTCAGTGGAGATCTCAAAGTCGGTAGCAGAAATTAATGCTTCGGCTCAGTTTTAATGGAAAACAGATCCTGGCCAATTAACTCCTGGAAGGAGTTTTATGTAGCAATTGCATAACATTCTCATTAAAAACATCTCAGCAAATCACGCAGTAAGAGGCTTACAAAGTGAATAGATTTCCAAACGCATCTGTTAATTGATTTAAAATATTAAACAGTTTTGAGCTAAGGGTCTGTCTGGATCCCAGCAGAAGTTGTCCTGCTGGGCGAGTACTGCCGGTTATCGGGAGAGGAACAGGAAATCACTGATGAAAATGGTGTTTTTCCCCAGGCAGAACCCGCTGCCGGGTTGTGCCACGTTCACAGAACCATAGAATCACAGAAGGGTTTGGGTTGGAAGGGACCTCAAAGGTCATCCAGTTCCAACCCCCCTGCCATGGGCAGGGACACCCTCCGCTACACCAGGTTGCCCAAAGCCCCATCCAACCTGGCCTGGAACACTGCCAGGGATGGGGCAGCCACAGCTTCTCTGGGCAACCTGTGCCAGCATTACCAGCTCCGTGTCCCGCAGCCATCGGCAGCCCCGGCTGCGGCAGCGGGGAAGGGCTGTGGCAGAGCGTGCGTGGCAGGGCAAGAGCATCGCGGGGGGAAATGGCCCAAAAAGTGCCTTGAAGACGTGGTGCGGGTTCAGGGCAAGCCCGCAGAAGCGGGTCGGAATGGAAACAGCCTTGCAGTTGGAGCTGCGGAGCCGAACTGCCCGGCCGAAGCACCAAGCGGCTGAAGAACTGCTCCGTCCCTCGCGTGCGTACGGGAGGGCGTCCCTGACGCTGCGGTCGCGTGCCTTCACCCGGGAAACGGCACGGTGAGAAACCGAAGTGGGGAAATTCAAGGGTTTTTAGAACAGCTTCTCTCGGGGGCAGCCTCTTGTTGCACAAACTATTTCAGTTTGGCTTCCAGTCTGCAGACCAAGACCCGGGAGCTGCTCCCGGGGGCTGCCCCACATCTGCCCCCAGCCCTATGTGGCCGCAGCATGTGACGGGCACGAGAAGTGCTGAAAACGGCCTCGGAGGGTTCCTTCCTCAGCAGCAGGAGGATCATGACTTTCCCTGTACCCAGATACTATCACAGCAAACGTGCTCGTGGTTCTCAAGCTCACGAGCATCATCCCCTGGCTCACACCTTCAGGGCTGCATCCCTCAGCAAGACCGATTGGGTACGTAATAGAACCCAGCAGATGTTACAACTGCAAATGTCAGAGCGAGGTGTTGCACCAGCATGGAGACAACCAGAGAGATGTCTCGGAGCCCACTGTCAGGTGCCCATGCTGAGCTTCTCATCAACCAGCACCCCCGAGTCCTTTCCCTGAGAGCAGCCCTGAGGAGAAGGACTTGGGGTGTTGGTGGATGAGAAGCTCACCATGAGCCGGCACCGTGCGCTGGCAGCCCAGAAAGCCAACTGTGTCCTGGGCTGCATCCAGAGCAGCGTGGGCAGCAGGGCGAGGGAGGGGATTCTGCCCCTCTGCTCTGCTCTCCTGAGACCCCCCCTGCAGTGCTGCCTTCAGCTCTGGAGTCCCCAACACAAGAAGGACATGGAGCTGCTGGAGCGGGGCCAGAGGAGGCCACGGAGATGCTCCGAGGGCTGGAGCACCTCTGCTCTGGAGACAGGCTGGGAGAGTTGGGGCTGTTCAGCCTGGAGAAGAGAAGGCTCCGGGGAGACCTTCCAGTGCCTAAAGGGGCTACAGGAAAGCTGGAGAGGGGCTTTGGACAAGGGTGTTGTCATGGTTTGAAGTGGGGGGGAGGTCCGGGTGGCAGGAGCTGCCCATCACACCGGACTCCCATCCCCCTCGGGGCTTGAGCCAATCGGCGCCTCTGCGAATTGCCCTATTTACGTCGGACAAAGGAACCGGGAAGGTGTGTGCCTGTGCCCGGGGGCGAGGAGACGGGAGGGGGGCACGGCCCCCGCTCCCGGCCGGGCCGGTGCCCGCCCCGTCGAGGATGGCGGCGGCGGAGCCGCTTGGGGCACTCGGGGAGAGCCCCGCTGCCGGGGCGCCCACTGGGCCGAGTTCACCCAGACAGGGCTGAGATCTGAGAGAAACGGGCACACGGATCAGAGGTCAGTGAAGGTGGGACGGGACAGCGTGTGCCGCGGCTGAGCCCCCCTTGCCAGCAGCCCCTTGCAGCCAGCCCTCGGTGGGGCAAGCAGAGACCCACTCGCAGCCCGTGGAGGACCCACGTCGAGCAGAGATGCCCGAGCCCGAGCACGGTGCATCTGGAGCCCGTGGGATGCCCCCGCCGGTGGGGAGGGGTTTGGTTACAGGAGATGCCCGAGCCGGAGCCTGCTGTGACTCCCGGGCACGGGGCGAGGCCATTTGCGCATCTCAGTCCGTGCGGAGCCGCGTTTCGGGTCGCTGTGCCGCCCCACGCCGGAGGCATTTACAGTCTGTTGATGGCCCACGGCAGGGCCAGTGGCCACAGCTCCTTAAAGCCCAGGGCTGGTAAAGCCCGCACTGGGGCAATCCGATGGGGTAAGGATTTGCCCCCCAGCGGGCAGGATTCACGCTTTCGCCGTGAGCAAAGGGGGGACCCACTGGAGCAAGGGACAATGGTGTAAGGGCTCCTGCTCCTTTAAGGGACGCGGCAGTACCAGCACGGGATGAACTGACCTGCACCCCCCCATTCCCTGCCCCCTGCGCCGCTGGGGGGGGAGGTAGAGCCGGGAAGGGAAGGCAAAGGGGGGGAGTGGTGTTGATTTTAAGACCTGGCCTTGTTTTCTTGTTACCCTCTCAAGTAACCGTTTTTGTTTGCTTTTCTCTCTGTAGGCAGCTGTTAATAAACTGTTTTGCTTTAAGAAAACAGCCTCTTGTGCCCGGGGCCGTGGGTGGTGGGTGCTGCTCTGTTCCTGTCTCGACCCTCAGCTCTTTTATTACATTTTTCCTCCTCTCCATTTTACTGGGGTGGGAGAGCTGCCTGGGGTTTAGTTGCCGGATCGGCCTAACCCACAACAGGTGTGTAATGATGGAACACGGGGCAATGGCTTTAAACTGGAAGAGGGGAGATTTTGATGGGATCTAAGGAAGAAATTCTTCCCTCTGAGGGTGCTGAGGCACTGGCACAGGTCGCCCGGAGAAGCTGTGGCTGCCCCATCCCTGGCAGTGTTCAAGGCCAGGTTGGATGGGGCTTTGAGCAACCTGGTGTAGTGGAGGGTGTCCCTGCCCATGGCAGGGGGGTTGGTCCCTTCCAACCCAAACCACCCCGTGATTCTACAGTTCAGCCATCTCTCAGCTCTCTACAAGGGCTTCCAGGCGCACCTGGAAAACCCCGCACAAAGCCTGGGCTCAGTTCCTGCAGCTGCCCAGCCCTCAGAACTGGATCTGTGCGGGACAAGGGTGGCTCGTGCTCTGCCCTCCTGCTTTGCCCCGACGCGACAGTTCTGCCTGGCACCTGCCAAGGGCCGGAGCGGGCGGCTGTCACCGGTCCGACGTCATCCTCTCTGCCAAGTCAGGCAGCTGCCGTGTGGGAGCATCCGACCGGCTCGGTCAGGAGCAAACGGCACAAACGCTGTCCCCAAAGTGCTCGTTCCCCCCCCATCACGCACACAGGGAACGTTTTCCACCAGCGAGCCGGGGCTCTGCGCCGCTCCCCTTTGTTGCCAAACACATCCCTAAATCCTCTCCGTCTTTTCCAAAACAGCTTTGAGATATTTACAAATGACAACCCGCCCTCCCGCAGCGCGGCGGGACGCCCGCGCTCGCTCTGCCAGCTCACACGTGTGGCACGGCAAGAAACCCAGGAGGTGTCTGTGAAGCCTTTCTGCAGAATTCCCGCCGCGGTGCCCCGTCGGATGGAGGCACATCCGCTGGCGCCGGCGCGAGCCCGAGCGGGGGCTGCGGGAGCGCTTTGCCTCGGCGTTCCGGAAAGGGGGAGAGCAGAACGTGCCGTGTTTAGCAGCGGTTATTGGTGAATTGGGAGGACGACGGCTCTCGGTGCCGGCCCCGTGGCGAGCAGGTGTGGCTGGTGACGCGTCCGCGAGCTCCGGAGGAGGAAGAGGCGAAGTCAGGAGACGGCGCAAACGCAGACAAAGGGCTGAGCATCGCTCGGAAACAACCGAGTGGTGGTGGAGACGGGATTAATTGAGTTGGGATTAAATTTAACCGTATGTGGAATGAGGCCGCGCTCCTCAGGCTACCGAAAAGATGCTCTTCCGTGTACCAGCGTCTTGTCTGCTGGAAACGTGTAACACAGCTGCAAAAAGAGGGAAAAAACGTCTCCAGGGTACCTGATGCAGAAGATTTGGTGTCAGCCAAAGGAAAGTGTTGGAGCTGCTGCACGGGGCAGCGGCAGGACCTTGCCGGGGCTGGCACCTGCGGCGTCAGCATCCCCGGCACCGGCGAGGCTGACGGACCCCAGGGGGGTCACGGGGACCGCCGGAATAGCGGGGGGAAGCACCGGCTGGCTCTGGGAGCAGCGGCTCATTGTCCAGCCTGTTCTGCTGCCTGTGACTACCGTGGGGAGCAAACGGGGAGGAAACGGGGCGAATGGGGAAAGCACAGCGCGGTCCAGCCAGGCGATGGTCTTGGAGCAACAATGAATGAGTTCAAATCGGTCACAAATCGATCCAAGCTGGAAAGCAGGAAAAAAGCCTCAGCACCGGGGATGGCAGGTCTGGAACAGCTTCCTGGGGGTGGCGGGGACAGAAACTCCAAGGATTTCAGCCTGGATGGGCTGGAGGCAGCAAGGACCCGGGCTGGGGTGATGGGCACGAGGCCACCACGCTCTGCCACGGTGACTGCGTGGGCAGTGAATCACAGAATCGTGGAATCACGGAATCACGGTTTGGGTTGGAAGGGACCTTCAAGATCATCCAGGGCAGGGACACCTTCCCCTGGATATGGATATAGTACAGAACACCTGGGCCGGGCAGGCGGCATGTCCTTCAGCCAGAGCAGGAGGTGCGGGAGGGCATCCCAGCAGAGCTCCCTGCAGCACCAGCCAGGCACGGCAGCCCAGGAAGCGGCCGTGTGCCCACGCGGGACGTCCCTGGTCTGGAGGAGGTGCAAGGGCAGCCAGGCCCTGCCACGGCACGAGGTCCCAGAGCGGGAGGGAGGAGCCGCCCACACGGAGCTGTTTCCGTGCCAGGATCCCATCCAGGATGGAGAAGGCAAAGGCTTCCCACTGTGGCTGGACTGTGGATCCCCACAACCTTCTGCACTGTCCCCATTTGGTCTGAACTTTCCCACCTCTGTTGTGTTGCTTCCAAGCGGAAAGTCAAGGAAGAGCCCATCTGAATGCATCCCAGAGTGGAATCCTCATCTGCCCACCGTCTTTCTTGACTAAGACAGGAGAGACAACGGAATGTTGGCATCTGGAAGCTGCTTTGCGAGGCCGGTAACGAACGGTGTCGTTGTGCCGGGCACCTGGGAAAGCTGAAGGCGTAAATATGTCAGAAGGGGCTGAGAGAGCCCAAGTGATGGTTTGCAAACCGCGTTCTGTGCTCGGCCTCCAGCTCCGGCCGGCGGGGATTACTGACGGGGAACGGCTGGGAGGAGGCACCGCTTCACCCGACCTTCTTTCACCATCTGCACGGAACCTCCGGCTGCTGCTGGAGCCCGGCAGGGCCAGAGGGACCCCGGGCCTCGGCTCGGCCGTTCCTCCCGCGACCAGCCGGAAGGCGCAGCAGGGGCACCGCGGTTGTCCCCGCGTGCTGCTGGTGACCCGTGAGGCCGCGTGCAGAAGTTTCCCGAGCACATGGATGCTCTTCACCGCCGCACCCCCAACACACGTGTGTCCCCCTCCCCACTCCAAGCAGCAATCCCTGCGCCCGGCAGCTGGAGCGGGGTTCCCCTCCTGCCGAGCCCCACCAGTGTCCCCCTGTGATAGTTTGATGTGTGGGGGGTGTTCTGGTGGCAGGGGAGGGGATTTGCTCCCTGTGCCACCAGACCTGAGTCCCATCCCCCCCGGGGAGGTTGAGCCAAATTGGCGCCTCTGCGAATGGCCCTATTTAAGTTGGGACAAAGGGGCGGGAAAGGGCTTTTTGCTCAGGAGCGAGGAGAGAGCAGGAGGGCGCTGCCCTCGCTCCCGGCTTCCGGCCGAGCGGCCGCCCGGGCCCGGGCCCGGGCCGGCGCCATGTGCTCAAGATGGCGCCGGGGAGCCGCATGGGGGACTCGGTAAGCGCCCCACTCCCGGGGTGCCCGCCGGGCCGAGCTCCCCCAGAGAGGATTAATATCTAAGAGAAGACAACCACAACGACCGGGTCAGCAAAGATGGAGCAGGAGGAGGGGTGCTGGAGCTGAGGCTTCCCTTGCAAATCGGTGTGAGATGGCAGGCGGCCCCCCTGCAGCCAGGGTGTACTCGGCGGAGCAGCGACCCACTCGTGGCCTGTGGAGAAACCCACGTCGGGAAGGAGATGCCTGAGCCCAGGAGAGGTCGTGGAGCAGGGGATGCGCGACCAGGTACTGTTGATAATGGGGCATGGAATGCACGACGAGGTCGTGGAGGCATCTGGAGACCGTGGGACGACCCACGCCGACACGAGTGGCAGCAGCTCCCTAAGGGGCCGAGACTGGTAAAGCCCGAACTGGTGCGATCCATGGGGAGGATTGCAATCCTGCGGGCAGGACTTACTTTGGAAAAGTTTGGGGACTTTTTCTTTGTGAGTAGGGGATCCACCGAAGCAAGGGAAAAAATAGTGTAAAGACTCTTCCTCCTTTAAGAAAGGAGCGGCAGTGAACAACATGGACGGACTGACCTGCACTCCCCATTCCTGTCCCCCTGCGCCGCCGGGGGGGGTTTTGAGCCAGGAACGAAAGGAAACGGGGTGGGGAGGTTGTTGTGTTTAAGATCTGGCCTTGTTTTCTTTTTTTTTCTCCTCTCAAGTAACCGGTTTTTCGTTCCCCTATGTCTCTTATTTAGTAACTGTTAATAAATTGTTTTGTTTTTATGAAGAAAGCCTGAGTCATGTTTTGCCCGAGACCATGTTTGGTGGGTGCTCCCGCTCGGTTCTTGTCTCGACCCTCAGTCCAAAAACCACGACACCCCCGCTCCCCGTGTCACCCCCCATGCACCCACCCTCCATCCCCCTGCGACCCCATGTCACCCCCCGCATCCTCCTGTCCCCCCCCGCACCCTCGACCACTCAGCTGCTCCCCTGACCCCCTGTGTGCCCCTGCACCCCCCCCCAGCCCCCCCCCGCCTATCCCCCCTTGCTGCCCAGCTCCCGCCCAGCACCCCTTGCTGCCCAGCTCCCGCCCAGCACCCCTTGCTGCCCCCAGGACCCCTGAGCGCAGCCCCGTCCTCTTCCCTGCAGCCCCCACTCTCCTCCTGCCCCCCAGGACCCTCCATATGGGTGCTGAGGAACCCACTCCCGGAGTGGGCAGTGGGGGGGGCAGAGGATGCCCACTGCCAGGCTGAGACCAGCCACCACTCATCACGCCCCGCACCCTGTCCCTGGGCTGGCCGGGGGTGGGGGGGGCTGGCTCCCGGACATGGGAGTCCACCTGGCCCTGGGGGGGGAAGTGGGAGGCAGGAGGAGAGACCCAGCCCCATGGTGACCAAACCCACCAGCATCAGGGTGGGGGTCTCATCCCGCATCCCCCCAGGCTCCCGCCTCCGGTGCCAGAACGACCTGCAGAAGGCGGACGTGGTGCAGGACACGCAGTGGTACGTCCTGCTCTGGCGGGGCCATGAGCCGGCCCTGCGCTGGCACCCGGCGTGCCGGACGGCCGAGATGCTGAACCAGCTGCATGTCGAGAGAGCGACGGCTGCTGCCTCTACCCGGAGCGGGTGCCGGACAGTGCGGGTGCCGGCATCGTGGTGCTGCACGAGCTGCAGCACATCCCTGGCACCGCAGTGCTGCACAAGCTGCGGCACACTCCCGGCACCGCGGTGCTGCATGAGGTGTGGCACTTCCCTGGCACCCTTCATGGCTGTTTCCTCTGGCGATGGCAGCATCTTCTCCCATCTCGCTTCACCCGCGCCTGCCCGCTGCTCCTGGTGCTGCCGGCTGCCCCCTGGCCCCTGCACCTTGGGGAGCTGCACCGGGCACTCTGGGCACACCGCTGCCGGCAGAGGCTTGGCTGAGCGGCTGCTCGGCACAGGGGTGGAGGTGTCCAACTCCGGCGGGCAGATATCCCTGGCACTGGCTGCCCGGGAGAGTCAGGACAAGGTGCTGCAGTGCCTGCTGGCCCTCGGCGCCAGCACCAACCCGCCAGACCGGGACGGCTGGACCGCCCTGCACTCAGTTGCCTGGGGCGGGCACGCCGAGGCAGTGGCCATGCTGCTGCAGGCAGGTGTGGCAGTGGGCAGAGCAGCCAGCAAGGGCCGGACAGTGCCGCGGGCGGATGCCTGGGTTGGCCGCAAGGACATCGGATGGTGCTGCGGCACAGCGCCCGAGTGGATCATGCCAATGCCGAGGGGCAGACCCCTCTCATTGCCACCACATACATGGGCCACTGCCCCATCGTGGAGCTGCTGCTGGCCCACGGCACCAGCCCCAACCATGCCACCACCAACGGGCTCACCATCCTCTCAGTGGCTGCCCTCTGCATGCAGGTGGCCAGGGCAGCTGCGGGGCCGTGATGCTGCTGGAGCAGGGCACCGATGCGGACAAGGCAGACAGGGCTGGGCACAGGGTGCTGCTGGCAGCCGCTGCCATGGCCCACAGTGGTCCACACCCCGCTCTTCTGTGGGGTGGCTGCGGACCGGGTGGACACGGAGGGGCAGATGGTGCTGGAGGTAGTCACCGTGCTGCTGTGCCAGGGGCTGGACGGGAACCACCACAACGGTGCCCAGCGCCCGCTGGCAGGGGCAGCTGGAAGCAGTGTGATTGCTGCAGCCGGACCCCCGCCTGCCTGGCTGCCCCAGCCCCCCCTCACCCAGCTCCAACAGCTCGCCGAGAGCTTGTGGGGCTCTGCCACCACCTCCTCCTCCATGTGCCACTTGCTGCCCACGGCACCGGCCAACAGCCACAGCTTCACTCCGCGGCTCCAGCGGCACTCGCTGTCCCATGGCCAACCCCCCCAGGCCCCCCCACGTCCCCTCAGCACAAGCGGCTGCAGCTGGACCCCCGGCTGCCCCTCAAGCAGGCGCTGGAGCTGCAGTTCAAGGGGTGCAGCTGCAGCTACGGCTGTAGGAAGGAGACCCCCACTCTGAACGGGGGGGGCCTGGGGGTGCAGCACCCTGGCCCTATGCCCGCCCTCCCCCAGGTGTGGGGAAGGGGCACAGCTGGGTGCTCACCTGGGGGGTCCTAGCACTGCAGGACAGGAGGACCCCCCAGGGGAGTGGGGCAGCTGGATGCGGATGGAGGGGCTGGGGACAAAGCGCCTGGATGCGAGATGGACAGATGGATGGACGGACAGACAGACAGACGGATGGGCTGAGGTCTCCTCTCCCCTGCAGTGAGGGGTGCCCAGCACTGGGCACAGCAGGATGCGGCACAGGGGGCCAAGGGTGCTGCAGGCAGCCAGCGCCTGGGGAGGGGGTCACAGGTGACCCAAGGAATGAGCCCCCCATGGCAGGAGGCAGGGGAGGGTGCCACAGCGGGGGGTGTCGCAGCGGGAGAAGCCGTGGCAGGGAACGCACAGTGCCTTGATGCAGGATGTGTCCCAGGCCAGCAGTGTGCCCACGGGCACCTGGCCGGGCAAAGCAGCACCAAGCCCCCACGCTGTGGGAGACAAGCTGCCCCTCACCCCAGGGACCCCCAGCCGCTTCCGGGGCATCCAACACCAAGGCCATGCGGCACCGGGTGCCCCAACAGAGCTGGAGCGGGCACCACAGCTGGGGACACGGCCCACGTCCCAGCCCTGCCGAGGGGACCTCACGTCGGGCAGCGGCGGGTGATGCCCTCGGGCAGGGTGATGCCCTCGACCAGACCCTTTATTTCCGAAGGGCTTTTACACAGCACAGACACACGCAGCCCCCCCATGCATGGCCCCCGCCGCGCCGCGCCCCCCCAGCCCCACACACCCGGCGGCCCCGCGGCGCGGGCGTTGCATAGAGAGGGGTTGGGTGGGCGCCGGCGGCGCCGGGACGTCCCGCAGTGCCAGGGACCCCCTGCACCCCGGGAACGGCGGGGGGCAAAGGGGGGCAGAGCCAGCCCGCCCCGCGCCCCCGCCACCACGGTCCCGCCGTGCCGCCCCCACGCCGAGCGGCGGGGGCAGCGGGGCCGCGGTCACTCCTGTACAAATTGCAGCGAGGTCTCAGCCCCCCGTTCGTCCCCAATAAATTAAAAAGGTTCCGTGTCCCGGGGTGGTTAAAAAGGCGCCGGCCGGGGCGGGGGTCACTCCTCGGGGGCTCGGTGAGGAAGGGGGAGGTGACGGCGTGGGCCTGGGCGATGGCCGCCAGCTCCTTCAGGAACTCGCTGAAGATGACGGCGCAGTAGACGGCGTTCTTGACGCGCAGGGCCTCGCCGTGCCGCTCGGACCGAGCCGCGGAAGAGCGACGTGGGGGCCAGCGCCTGCAGCACCTGCCCGTCCCGCACGTGCTGGAGCGCCAGCTGTGCCGCCTGGCGCGCCCGCGTCGGGCTGTTGGCGTGGCGCAGGATCAGCTCCCCCAGGGACGGCTTCCGGCTCCGCACTGCGGGAATGGAGTCAGAGCCCTCCGCCCGGCACCCGGGAGGGGGCAGCCCCCCAACCCTCCGTGCAGCCCCCAGCCCTCTGTGCAGCCCCCAAACCCTCCGTGCAGCCCCTGGCCCTCCGTGCAGCGTGGCACACAGCGCCCAGCCCTCCCTGCCATGCAACATGCAGCCCCCCACCCTTCTGCACAGCCCCCAGCCCTCTGCACAAGGCAACATGCAGCCCCCTGCCCTCCCCGCCAGCCCACGCGCAGCCCCCAGCCCTCCGTACGTCTGACCCCTCGCGTCGTGCCGCCCCCCGTGCCGTGCCCCGCCGGGCAGCGCTGTCCTCACCCAGCGTCTCGGCGCGGCGCAGCGCAGGCATCGCGCCCGGCGCGTCCGGCCAGTCCAGCTTGCCGCGGGCGATCAGGTACTTCTTGGCCTTGAAGAGCAGCGCCGGGAAGTCCTCCTGGCTGGCGGCGAAGCTCTCGATCTTGTTCTTCACCGAGCCGAGGACCTGTGGGCGAGCGGGCACCGTGACGGCCGGCCCCGGGCGCGGTGCGGGGGGCACAGGGGACCCCTGCCCGCCAGGGTACCTGCAGCAGGGACTTGACGCTGGGCTGGAAGACCATGTTGGTGTTGAGCAGGAAGGAGCGCAGCAGCGGCTGGGGTAGCAGGCCAGCTGGGCCACCAGCCCGGTCAGCAGGAAGTTCACGTAGAGCGAGTTGTGCGGCATGTTCTCCAGCTTCCCGAACAGCACCGCCACGAAGGGGCCTGGGGGGCGAGGGGGTGCGTCGGGCAGGGCAGCAGGCAGCGGGCCCCCCTCCAGCACCGTGTACCCACCTGTGGAGGGCTGGGTGGGGGGCGGCCCTCCCACACGCGGTGGGCTCGCCACCAGCTGCGCCAGCGGGTCCGGCAGCCGCGCGCGTCCCATGCCGTCGCCCTCGGGCAGCGCGGCAAAGCGGGCGAACTCCTCCTCTTCCTCGCGGGACAGCGGCGCCTCGGGAGGCTCCGGTGGGGCGCCACCGCCGCCTCCGTTCTTCATCTCGGCCTCGATCTCCCGCAGCTCCTCAGTGAAAGCCTCAATGGTGACGCCAGCGCCGTTGGGCTCGGCCGGCGCCCGGGCCAGCAGCTCCTCGATCAGCGAGTCCACCGAGGGCAGCGGCTCCCAGCCCGGGGTGGGCGGCCGGGCGTGCCGGCAGGGCCGCCTCTCCATTCTGCGCCGGGACCGGCCGGTGCTCCCGCTCCGGAGGGGACCCTGCGCCATCGCCCTCACCCTGGGGGCTCCGGCGCACCTTCTTCACCACCACGTCCCCCTCGGGCCGCCCCGGCTCCGCCAGCCCGTGCGCCCCCATTCACCAGCGTCCCCAAGTCCCCGCGCCTCGGGGCCAGGCCCCCCCCCGCCGGGCTCAGCGCCGCTGCCGGGGGGTCCCGCCTGCCCCTCCCTCGCCCCTTCCTCCGGCAGGCCCCGCTTTTTAGTCCGTGGGGTGGGGGGCCCCGGGGGGCGGGAGGTGCCGAGGCAGTCGGGGCCGAGCGGGGGGCCGCCGTCAGGCGGGGGGGCAGCGCCGCCGGCGCTGGGCTCCTCGCCGTCGTAGGGCGCCGACCAGACGCGGCAGGCCCAGGCGCAGCGGTCGATGCTGCGCCGCGCGTCCCGCAGGTATTCCAGGTAGTTCCTGTCCAGCTCCGACACCTCCTCCCACCTGCCGGCGCGGTGGCAGGGGCTGCCGGACGGCGTGCCGGGGGAGCGCGGGGCCGGGCCGGCCGCCTCGGGGGCCGCACTCTGCTGCCGCATGAAGAAGGAAAGGCGGGAGGGCGTGGAGGGCTTCGGCACCGTCACCACCGAGGAGGTGTCCACGTTGGGGCTGCCGTGGCCTGCGGGCGACGGCACGGAGGGGGCTCAGCGTGGGGCCGGAATGGAGGCGGCGGCCGCAGGCGCGAGGGGGTGCGGGGACACCGATACCGTACCCTTGGACCAGGCGGCGTGCTCCTCCTCCCGGTCGGGCGGCGGCAGGCTCTCGGGACGGCAGCACCGCGGGATGAGGGAGAGGACTTGGCGGCCGTCTTCCCGTAGATGTCCAGGTCCCTGACCGCCCGCTTCTGGCTCAGCATGACGTGGCTGCAGGGCAGCAGGTACCTGGGGGGGCAGGGGGCTGCAGGCAGGGACACGCACAGGGGAGTGGGACGGGGCTGGGGACGGGATGCTGGACCCCAGAGCCTTGGGCAGCGGGGCAGGAGACGCGGCTGCCCCACAGCTGGGGGTGACGCCCCGGCCACGTCCCAGAGGAGCCCCCCTGGGGACGGGGCAGCAGCGGCTCAGCCCCCCGCACCAGCAGCACGGGGCAGGTTACCTGAGCACCAGCTGCAGCATCACGTCCTCGCAGTTGAGGCTGAGCAGCGTCCGGAAGAGGCTCAGGGACACCATGCAGAGCTGGCGACAGTCGGAGGTGAGGGAGCTGCAGTGGGGCAGCGCCAGCGCCGGGCACTGCCATGGGGCAGCAGTGGGGCAGGAGAGCAGCACCATGGCTGGGCAGTGCCATGGGGCAGCACAGCACCATGGCTGGGCAGTGCCATGGGGCAAGAGTAGGGCAGGAGAGCAGCACCATGGGCCAGGCAGTCCCATGAGGTAGCTGTAATGGGGCAGGACAGCAGCAACACGGCTGGGTAGTGCCATGGAGCAGCACTGGGGCCAGGCAATCCCATGGGGCAGCAGTGGGGCAGGAGGACAGCACCACAACTGAGCAGTGCCATGGGGCAGCAGCGGGACATGACGGCAGCACCATGGCCGACAGCCCCATGGGGCAGCCCACAGCAGGGCATGAGGGCAGTGCCACGGCCAGGCAATCCCATGGGGCAGGTGGCAGTGGGGCCGGGGGGCAGCACTGCAGCCGGGCAGCAGCTCAGGGGTCCGCGGGGGCAGCCCAGCGCCTCTCACCCGGGAGTTGCTGTTGATGCGGCCCACGAGGGTGTCGAGGATGGTGGCGTTGTCGTGGCGGTGCAGCAGGACGAAGCGCAGGAAGGTTTTCAGCAGGGCCGTCTCGCTGACGCTGCGCAGGAACAGGTCCAGGTAGGCTGTGCTGGCGATCATCTCCTCGATGGAGGTCTGCGGGCGGGAGCAGCTCGGTGCGGGGCTGGGCCGGGCGGGCGCCCGGGGGGACCCCTGCCCACGGCACGGGCAGAGGCGTGGGCAGGACCCCTGCCGTGCCCGTTTCAGGGAGGTCCCTCACCTTATGCAGCGCCGGCCCCATGACGGGGATGAGGAACCCATTGTGGACGTAGTCCACCAGCTGCTTCTGCACCAGGGGGTGGGCAACCTGCGGAGCAGTGAGGGGGTGTCAGGGCAGCGGCCGGCATCGCGCGGGGTGGGCGGCCCCCCCAGCCCTACCTGGATGACGGCGTTGCAGAACTCCAGGGAGTTCATGAAGAGGACGAGGGAGGAGACGCCGATCCAGTCCTCGCGGCGCAGGAAGTGCCAGTCGTCCCCCCGCACCTCAATCTTGCGGGGCAGGGAGGAGTACAGGGCACTCAGCCCCGTGGCCAGGACCTGCGGACACCGGCACTCAGCTGCCCCCGTGCCACCGGACACCCCCGCCAGGAAGCCACGGCACCAGGCAGCCCATGCCAGGCACAGCCGCCGCGGTGCCCCGCTCAGCTGAGCCCACCCTGGACATCCCACGCGGACCTGCCGCCGGCCCAGCTGGCATGTGCCAGAAACCGGAGCTGCGCTTTGCCGGAGCCAGGGCAGGACAGAGAGCGGCAGCAGCGCGGGCACTGCCCTGGCACACACTGCAGTGCCCTGGCACCCAGTCCTGCCTGCTCTGCTGCCCCCGGCTCTGGGTCTCTGGCCACTGGACACGACCCCCCTCCTCCGAACGCCCGGTCCCACGGGGAGCCCTGCCCTGCGCCCCACCCTGTCCCCAGCCCTCCATCTCCGAGCCCTCCCTGCCCCCACGGCCAAGCCCAACCCCTGCACCAGAGCTCCTGGGGGGGACCAGCCGGGTCCCCGCATCGCTCCGGGGGGTCAGCCCGGCCCTCCCCAGCCGTACCGGGCAGAAGTAGGAGTTGTCGGTGATGGACTTGGCCACGGCGTGGCTGCTGGCGGACATGGCCATGATGAGCAGCAGCGCGTCACGAGCCTGCTGCCCCAGGACCCCCTCGTGGTGGATGAAGGGGATGAGGAGGGAGAAGATGATGAGGTTGGCGGGGCCCTGGTCCGTGTGGCTGTGGAAGAAGAGCTCCAGGATGGAGGGCTCCTTGGCCACGGAGACGCAGAGCTGGTTGAGCAGCAGGACGAGGCTGTTCTCCAGCGGGGCGGAGGTGGGCTCGGCGCAGAGGCTGAGCAGCCGCAGCAGCGGCGTCAGCACCGGCTTGTGCCGCAGCAGGGGCTGCCGGGCCTGGCTGATGAGCATCTCGTAGAGCTTCAGCTGCTCCACCTTCCGCTCCTCGCCGAAGTCTCCCTGCAGGTGCCAGCACAGCAGCCGCTCCAGCAGGTTCTCCGAGGCCACGAACTCCAGGATGGGGCCCCGCGCCCCCTCCCCCCGCGGCCGGTCCTCCGCCAGCAGGTTCAGCATCTGGTAGGTGTTGTTGCGCACGGCGCTGAGGTCGTCGGGGGCCGGTTTGCAGCCGCGGCGCTCCAGGATGCGCAGGACCTGGAGGGCAAGGGGGGCACGGCGGCGGTGCTGAGTGCCAGGCGGGGTGGGGAGGGGAGGGGGGTCCCCGATGCCAGCCCCACCGCTGGCCCCCGCCCCGGCTCACCTGGGACCAGTGGTTCTTGAAGACCATGAGGCAGGTCTCGGGGTCAGCGGTGACGGGGCTCTGCAGGCTGGCGCTGCGGGGGGCACGCTGCCCGGCCGCCCGCGGGTTCAGCTTGCTCAGCCAGCTCATCCTCTCCATCGGCGGGGCGGGCGACAGTCACGGGCAGCGGCGGAGCGCCCCGCGGGCCGGGACGGGTCCGACTGCTGCCTGGCGGCGCCGCAGGGGCACGGGGGAGCAGGCAGGATGCACAGCCCCTCTCTCCATGCTGCTGCCAACCCCAGGCTGGGCTGCGGGGAGAGCGGCGGCTCAGAGCCCAAGCGGTACCAGGGGCATCCGGCTCTGCTGGGGCCCTCGACCTCGTGCCCAGGGGATGGGGCATGAGGGTGGGCAGCCGGCAGCCCGAGGCTAGCAGCGCACCCCAGCACACAGTTAGGACACAGGGCATCATTCTGGCACAGCCACGCTCCTGCCAGCGTGGCAGCGGGGGACAGATCCTGGCTAGGGGCAGCCGATGCCCTGGAGAAGTGTTGCCCCGGCGTGCCCGGGCTGCCACACTGGCCACGGGACAGGCAAGCAGAGAGCACGGGAGGGGAGAGGCGCCGGGGAAACCCCTTGCAGGGCAGCGACCATCTTGCCAGGCATCACCAGCTTGACCGGGCAGGTCACCGAAGGAGGAGCGGACCCGGTACGGAGGTGCCAGGGAAGCCCTCGAGGGCCGAGCAGCGTTGGGATGGCAAACAGCCAGCGCGGTGCCGGCCCCCGCAGTCGAGGCCGGTTCAGCCACGTGGCTGCAGCCCGGCACAGCTGAGTGTGCGGCAGCGAGCCGGGCGGCCGGGTCGGAGCAAGTGCCGAGCCCGAGGAAGCGAAGCGGGTGCCAACACCGTCCCGCAGCCCCCAGCGGGCGCAGCTCCCTGGGTGGCGGCAGGACGAGTCAGGGCACAACAGCCGCGTCACCTACCTGGGTGAGCGGGGCCACAGCTCCCCGGCGGCACGCTGGAGCCATCGGCAGCACCGCGCCCGCCGGCTTTGCCCGCGAGGCGCTGCCAGCCCCTCAGACACCCGCCGTGGACGGAGCCGGCTGCCGGGGCCGCGGTGCTGACCTCAGGCCCCATGGGAGGAAGGAGTGCCGGAGCACCGGGAACCGGGCCAGGGAAGGGCGAGTGTGCCGCGGCGGCACAGGCCGGGAGGGCTCTGGCTGCTGCCCTGCCTCCACGCCCAGCTCCGCACTTTGAACCCGGGAGCCGGCCCAGCCGGCAGCACGAGGGGCACCCAGCACCCAGCCGGGACGGCCGCTCGCAACCCGGCAGCAGCCAGTGTGGGGGGCACGGGCCCCCCAACAACCGCAGCAGGGGCCTTGCACAACAGCAGCCCCCAGCCGCCGGCACGGGTGCCGCGCACAGGCTGGGGGGAGGAGGTGTCCCTGGGGAGGGGGGACGCCTGCAGACCCCTCCCACCGAGCCCAGCTCCCTGCTCAGCACCGTCTCCCCGACCGCGGTGTCTCAGACACTGCCACCAGCCCCGCTGCCACCAGGCGGCGGTGATGGGAGCAGCAGTCGCCCCCGCCATCAGGCGAGGCCAGGGGTCCCATCCTTTGGAGGTGGGATGCCCCGTCCTCACCCGGAGCCGCCAGCAGCCCTGCGGTGGGGACACGGCTTCATGCGCCAACGTGGCCAAGGATGCGTGCGGGACGGGGCTCCCACCAGCCCCAGCGCCATCGGCACCGGGATGGGGTCACCGGCACCATCAGCCATTAAGCAGGTGGGGAAAGCCCAGGCCGGCGGCTGCGGCAGCACCCACAGACGGTGCGGCACGACACTGCTGCCGCGGAGCCACGGGGGATATTTATAGTGCCCTGCACCCTGGCAGCACCCCGCCACCGCGTGGGCCCTGCTGCGGCATGGGGACGGCACGGGCACAGAGCGCCGCACTGCTGGGGAGCCGGCTGCCCACGCTCACTGTCACTGCCGGGGTCCCCGGGGCGCCTGGGGCGGGAGCTGGCCCCGGGGAAGCTGCCGCAGCCCCGCAGTGCCCATCCTAGAGCCCCCGCACCCACGTGGGGCCCCGCCAACCCCCTCGGCAGCGGGTGGAAGGAGTGACAGCGCAGAGAGCCGGCACCAGCAGCCCTCGTGCCAGCAGCCCCCTACGCCGGCAGCCCCAGCTGCCCGGTTTTGCCAGAAATAACCTCCCCAGGCAGCACGTGCCACACGGACAGCCGGAGCGGGGCCGGCACCATGCGTGCCGAGCGCGGCAGGCGTGCCGGAGTGTGACGGGGCAGCGGGGCAGGTGCAGGGCCCTCCCCGGGACGGCAGCCCAGCGCAGGGAATGTGGCCGGGAGCAGCCAGCGTCTGCTCACAACAGCGAGTTGCCGCGGCCCCGCCAGCAGCACACGCGCACCGGGGCTCGGCGCGATACGAGGCCCACGGCGGGGAGAGGGTGGGCTGCCCCAGGACACGGCCGCGCGGCAGCGGAGCTCCCACGGCAGGAGGGAAGTGGCCATGAAAGAAAGGCCAAACTGCAAGAGGCAGAAAGAGGGAAGTCGATGGCGGCGGGGCCGGCGCGGGGACAGCCGAAAGCCGACGCGGCAGGGCAAGGTCCTGGCCCTTCCCAAAGCACGTTAACGAGGGGGACGAAGCCCCCGGGCAGCCAAGCGTGGCAGTGCCAGCGGCAGGAGGTAGGCATGTGCCCCTCCTGCGGCTCAGGCACCGGCCAGGCGTATTTATACCGCGGCACGACCGGCATCCCGTTCCCGCGCGGGCGAGCTCTGACTGCGGTTGCTAAAGTTAGACCTCGCCGCAGGCCGGCACGCCGGGGCGAGCCCCGTGCAGAACCGGCTGTGGGTGGGGGCAGCACCCGGCACGCCGGCACTGCGGCTCATGCCCCATGCCAGGCTGCGGCCAGGCTGCTCGGCATGGTGTCACCGCACGAGCCCCTCGCGGGGCTGGCGAAGTGGAGCAGGGGACGTGCCTGGGCAGAGCGAAGCGCTCACCGAGGCGGGGACCAGAAGGGAAAGGGCAGCGGTGCCCGCGGGGTGTCACGCGCCAGGGACAGCCACAGCCACGCAGCAGGTGTGAGGGCGGGCAGCCCCACGGCCGGGCTGGCGAGGGACCCATCCGCCACGTGGACAGAGCTATGCCAGTGGGACACCGGCTGCCGCCACGCGACAGCCCCGAGAGCCGGGACTTGCCAGCTCCGTTCTGGCACCGGTTCCCTCCTCGCCCCAGCCTCAGCTCCCGACTCGGCAGCTCCCATCACACACAGAGGGGACCCAGATGCCAGCAAGAGCCACCGGGGCGTGGGATGTTGCCACCAAGCCCATGCGTGCACTGGGAGCACGTCCTTCACCCAGGCCAGTCTATGGTGAGGCATCCCAGCTACAGGAGACCACCGTCCTGCTGGAGAAGGCAGGTCCTACTGCAGGCAGCTCTCCCAGCAGGCAAACGGATGTCCGGTGGCCAGGCTCATGGGGAGGCAGCTGGGGTGCCACCGCGGCCAGGGCAGGGATGCCAGGGGCACAGCCCCAGGCCCACACACCAGAGACTGAGCAGAGCACCCTGCCCCTGCCAGGGGCTGCGCGCCCGGCACAGAGCCCACGACCACAGCCCAGCTGCCCCCCGACCCCCGCCGGGACGGGGACAGAGCCCCGGCAGCCCCGGGCAGAGGGGTGGCAGCTGCTCCTGGAGCAGACGTTTCGGTCCACCTCTGTGCCCGGTGGGCACCGGCCCCGTCCTCTGCACCACGGGCAGTGGGAGCATGGTGCAGGGCTCGTGCTGCCCACCGCGGGGCTGCCTCCGCTCCCTCCCGGCGAGGCCGAAGGCTGCCCGCACCCGCCGCCAGGCCGGAGGCACCGGACGGGCAGCTCGGCCCCGTGGCACCCCGAACCGCCCGTGCCGGGGCAGGGGCCGGCAACAGCCGCGACCCGGAACCCGAGAGCCGGGGCAGACGGCGGGCCCGTCCAGGCACAGCGGGGCCCGCAGCCCCCTCGGGCGCACCGGCACCCACCGGCTCGGCACGGCCCCGGTGCCCGGCGGACATCGCGTCCCGGGAGCCCAGGGCGGCCGGACCCCTCAGCGCCGCGGGAGGTGCTGCCCGCCCCGGGCACCCCCGGCCAGGGGCCGTGGCGGGACCGGGCCGCCCCCCCGGCCGCGGGGCGCTGCGTGCCCGCGGGCAGAGCCGCCTACCTGGGGTCAAGGTCGCGGTGGGTCCCGTCCCGTCAGCGCCGCACCTGGCGGGGGGAGAGGAGACGTCGGACGCGAGATCGGGCCGCCCCCCGCCCCAGCCCCGGCCAGGGCCGACCCCCGCGCCGCCGGCCCCGCCGCCGCTCCGCACCCGGCGCTCCGCGGCCCGGCCCAGGCCCCGGCCCCGCCGCTCCCCGCGCCGGCTCACGGCACCCCCGGGAGCGGGGCACCCCCGGGAGCGGGGCACCCCCGGGGACACCGCCCGCCCCGCGCGGGGAGCACTCCCGGGCCGGGCAGCCCCGCGCGGCCAAGGGCAGGCGGCGGCCCGGGCGCCCCGCGGCAGCCGGCGGAAGGGCGCCCGCCGGGCGCGGCACGGCCCCGCCGAGCCCGCCCCGGCCCCGCCGAGCCCCGCGGCGGGCGGCCCCCCCCCTCCTCCCCTCCCCGCTGCCGCCCCTCGCCCCGTTCCCGCCGCCCCGCCGCTCACCGGCCGCCCCCGCTGCGGGCCCCGCGCGCCCGCCGCCATCTTCCCGCCGCCGCCCGACGCACCGGCCGCGCAGGCCCCGCCCACGGCCCCGCCCCGCCCGCCCCGGTGGGCGGGGCCCGCCGTCCCGGGGCGGGGCGGGGCCGGAGCGCCGGAGCGTTCATTGGCCGCGCCGCACGCGGGGCGGGGCTCAGGGGCGGGGCCTGCGCTGCCGCGGGGTCGGGCGCGCGGGAAACCGGCATCCCCGCACCGGGGAACCCCCCCCCCCGCCTCGGGGGCCCCCTTCACCGGGCACCCCCGCACCATGGAACCGCGGCACTGGGCACCCCCCGCACCGGGGAACTCCTACACCGGGTACCCCTCGCACCGGAGAATCCCCGCACCGGGGAACTCCCCGGACCGGGCACCCCTGCACCAGGCACCCCCTGCACCGGGCACCGCTCTGTCACGGTGCACCGGGTACCGGGAATTGCCACTGCATCTCGTAGGGGACACTGCCCAGCACCGACCCTCGGGCACCGGAGCCTGTCCTTGAGCCCCGGGCAGGACGCAGCGGGTACCGGCACTGGGGCAGTCCTGGGGCCCTGTGAGAACCGGGCACTGCCCTGGCAGCAGGCACGGGGCACTGTCACTGCCCCACAGCACCGGGCACCACACCAGGAACCGCCCCGGTCTTGAGCAACCGGGCTGCACGGTGTGCCGTGACCCCACTGTGCCCACCCGCACCGGGCACCCGGCTGTGCCGCACACCGGGGACACCCTGCGCCTGGCAGCGGGCACCATCCCTGGCACTCTGCACGGAGCCCCCTCCCTACTCCCACCCTCCCATGGGCACAGTGCTCCCCCCCAGCACCCGCCCCCGGCCGTGACTGTCCCGCCCCGGCTCTGCCACCCCGCACACCCGCAGGGCCCCGGAGCCGGCGCATCCCCCCCACCCCCGCCCGGAGCACCCCTGCCCCGGTGCCGGTTGTTTCGCAGGGGCCACGCGTGGCCCCACCGGCAGCGGCGCGGCCGCCGCCCGGCTCTGCAGCACCCTGCGGCACGGCCCCGCTCCGGTCTGCCCGCGGCCCCGGCACATGGGCACACCGGCACACGGGCACACCGGCACACGGGCACACCGGCACAACGGCGCGGCTGGTGACGCGGCTGCCGGCAGCCCCGGTGTCCCGGCGGGCCGGAGCGCACCCCGGGGAGCGCCGCGTTGCCAGGACGCGCCCGGTGCCGGCGAAGCCAAGCCGTTGGGTCCCGCCCAGGGACCGCGCTCGGCGCCGCGGCCGGGCTGCAGCACTCACGGGGGGTCCGGGGACGGGGGCAGGACCCCCCAGCACCCGCGCTCGCGGTGCGGGATGCTCAGCCTCAGCTCCCGCCTGTCCCGCCGCTCGGCTCGGCCCCGGCCGCGCGGCACCACCGGGCTCATCGCCGCGGCGGAGCTGGGCACCGGCACCGGACGTGCCCGGGGGTGAGCAGGGCTCGGCCGCCCACCGTGGGGCCTGGGGCGGGAGCGCGGGCGGGGACCCTCCTCGGTCCCACGGGAGCTGCAGAGTCCCCCGTGCCGCGGCGAGCGGACGGACGAGCCGAGGAGCCGCCGTCGCAGCGGGGGCACGGTGCGGGGCTGGCGGGGGGGCACGGCCGGGCGGGAATGGAGAGGCCCTGAGGTCCCTCTGCCCACCCTACCCCCCCCCCCCCCCCCGGCAGCGCCGCGCCCCCCGGAGCTGGATCCTGGACCCCTCCGGGGACTGGTACTACTGGTGGATCAGCCTCATGGCGCTGCCCGTCCTCTACAACTGGATCGTCCTCGTCTGCAGGTGCCGGGGCGGGGGGGGCCGGGGCCGGGGGGGGGCGCGGGGCGTCCCGGCGCCCATCAGCACCGTCCCGCGCCGCAGGTCCTGCTTCCCCCGGCCTGCAGGAGCAGCGCGCGGGGCTGTGGCTCGGCCTCGACGGCCTCTGCGACGCGCTCTACCTGCTGGACATCGCCGTGCGCCTCCGCACCGGTCAGCGCGTGTGCCAGCGTGCCCTGCCGCCCCGGCCCCGCCCCGCCACACCCCTGCCACACCCCGCCACACCCCTGCCACACCCCTGCCACACCCCCACCACACCCTGCCACACCCCCGCCACACCCCCACCACACCCTGCCACACCCCCGCCACACCCCTGCCACACCCCTGCCACACCCCTGCCACACCCCCGCCACACCCCTGCCACACCCCGCCACACCCCCGCCACACCCCCGCCACACCCCTGCCACACCCCCGCCACACCCCTGCCACACCCGGCCCCGCCCCTGCCACACCCGGCCCCACGCGGCCCCCCCCCCCGCCCCCCCGCCTGCCCACGGCCGCGCACACCAACGCGCACTGACCCGTGTGCTCACACGTGTTTATGTGCACACAGAACACGTGCGCGCTGACAGCTACACGCAAAGAGCCGTGTGCCACGTGCACACGCGTGCGCGTGCCCACAGCTGCGTGCACAGACGCGCACACACACAGCGCGCGCCTGTCTGCACGGCAGACCGTGGGTACACACACACGTACACACGCACACACACGTGCACACACACGTGCACACACACGTGCACACACACACACGTGCACACACATGTGCACACACACGTGCACACACACGTGCACACACGCACACACACACGCACACACCCCCACCCTGCAGGCACGGCCATCACCCATCGGCCAGCCCGGTGCAGAGGGGTGGGACTGGGTGGGTGCTCTGGGGTCCCAGCAGCTGCCGCTGGGACCCTCAGCGCCCAGCGACGTCCCACAGGATGCCCATCCTGGGTCCCTTCCAGGAGAGCCAGGCCCAGGAACCCCCCTGCACCAGGCACCCACCTGGTCCTCCACCACCAACCTCCTCCTGGCACAGGGAAACCCTGAACCCCCAGCCCATCACACCCCAGTTCACCCCCCCACCTTGCTGGGAGACCTCCCCGGTGCCAGCGTGTCCCCCCGCCAAGGACCCCAGCAGCGATCTGGGTCCTGACCGGCTGCCCCCCAGGTTTCCTGGAGGATGGCATCCTGGTGCGGGACCATGGCCGGATCCGGCAGCGCTACCTGCACTCGCTGTCCTTCCCCTGGGACGTGGCCGCGGTGCTGCCCACCGACCTGCTCTACCTGCGCCTGGGGCTGGGGGTGCCAGCGGTTCGTGCCAACCGCTGCCTGCGGGCGCCACGACTCTTCGAGGCCTTTGACCGCCGGGAGACGCGCACGGCCCACCCCAACGCCTTCCGTGTCGCCAAGCTGATGCTCTACGTCTTCATTGCCATCCACTGGTACGGCTGCCTCTACTTCGCCCTCTCAGCCCGGCTGGGCCTGGGCACCGACGCCTGGGTCTGCCCCAACGCCAGCCGCCCCGGCTTCGGCCACCCGCTGCGGCAGTACCTCCACAGCTTCTACTTCTCCACCCTCATCCTCGCCACCGTGGGTGACACGCCGGAGCCCCAGCGCGAGGAGGAGTTCCTCTTTGTCACCGCCGGCTTCCTCCTGGCCGTGCTGGGCTTCGCCACCATCACGGGCAGCATCAGCTCCGTCATCTCCAACAGGAACGCAGCCGATGCCGCCTTCTACCCCCGACCCCGAGCCGGTGCGGCGCTACCTGCGGGTGCAAGGCGTGGGCAGGCAGCTGACACGGCGGGTGGCCCGCTGGCACCAGCACCTGCGGGCACAGCAGAAGCTGCCGGCAGAGCGGGCGGTGCTGCGGCACCTGCCGCGGGGGTTGCGGGCTGAGGTGGTGGCCAGTGTCCATCTCCCGGCTCTGCGCCGCGTCGGCCTCTTCCAGAGCTGGGAGCGCGACGTGCTGCAGCAGCTGGTGCTGCGGCTGCGGCCCCAGGTCTTCGGCCCCGGCGAGTTCGTCTGCCGCAGGGGCGACGTGGGGCGTGAGATGTACTTCGTGCGTGAGGGGCGGCTGGCCGTGGTGGCGGAGGATGGCATCACGCAGCTCGCCGTCCTGGGCGAGGGGCTCTACTTCGGGGAGATCAGCCTCATCAACATCAAAGGTGACGCCCCCCGGCCCCGCCATGGCCCACCGCGGTCCCCTCGGCCCCCTAGCCTCACCGCGGCCCCCCACTTCCCAGGGAACACCTCGGGGAACCGGCGCACCGCCAACATCATGAGCATCGGCTACTCGGACCTCTTCTGCCTCTCCAAGGAGGACCTGGCAGAGGTGCTGGCCGAGTTCCCCAGCGCCCGGGCCGCGATGGAGGCCAAGGGCCGCGAGCTCCTGCTGCGCATGGGCAAGCTGGACGTGCTCGCCGAGGCGGCAGCGGCGGCAGCGGAGGAGGAGGCCGAGCGCCGGGTGCAGGCGCTGGAGACGGCCCTGGAGGGGCTGCAGACACAGGCAGCCCGTCTGCTGGCCCAGCTGGAGTCCAGCGCCTTCAAGCTGGCCCTGCGAGTCGAGCGCCTCGAGGGGCAGCTCCAGCGGGGGCATGTCGGGGGAGCGGGTCCTGCGGGGGAAGCGGGTCCTGCCAGGGGAATGGGTCGTGCCAGGGAAATGGGTCCTGTGGGGAAAGCGAGTCCTGTCAGGGGAGCGGGTCCTGCCAGGGGAGCGGGTCCTGCCAGGGGAATGGGTCCTGCCAGGGGAGCGGGTCCTGCCAGGGGAATGGGTCCTGCCAGGGGAGCGGGTCCGGCCAGGGGAGTGGGTCCCACCAGGGCACAAGCTTCTGGCGGGGTGCAGGATCCCCCGAGGGCACAGGGTCGCACGGGGGTTCAGGGTCCCCTTCGGGCACAGGGTCCCAGAGGGGTCCAGGGTCCCCTCAGAGCACGAGGTCTCCCCGGGGCACAGGGTCCCGCGGGGCGGGCAGGACCCCGGCGCTGAGGGTCACCGGTCGTCCCCGGTGGGATCGCAGCGACTACAGCTGCTGGGGGACCGGGACCGCCGTTGCTAGGCAACAGTGACAGCCGTTGTTCGTGAACCGGGACCGCCTGTAGCAGCGACGGGACGGAACGGGGACGGGGATCGGGACAAGGATTGGGACAAGAATGGGGCAGGGACCGGGACCGGGATGGGGACAGGGAAGGGGCAGGGGCAGGGGCAGGGCAGGACCCGGGCAGGGTGAGGGTGGGCAGAGGCGGACCCCGGGCGGCGTCGGGGCGGGGGCGGCGCGGGGTGCCGGGGGCTCCCGGAAAAGCGGCGGCGGCGGCAACCGGGCGGAGGCGGCCGGGCCGGAGCGGGGGCGGCCCGAGGAGGGGTCGAACTGGAGCCGGGGGACAGCTCGGGACCCCCAGCCCCGGTGCCGCCCCCAGGGGCATCCTCAGGGGCAGCGGCCACGGGCGCCGGCACCGCCGCCCAGTGGCCGCCGCCCGGTGGCTCCCGCCTGGTGCTCCAGGAACGCTCCAGGGCGCGGCCGTGCGAACGCCCCCGGCGAGCACCGTGCGAGCCCCCGAAGCCCCCCGACCCCGCCGGCTCCGGCTCCCGCTGCAGCCCGGTCCCAGCGGCCCGCCGCTCCTGCTCCCGCTGTCCCCCGTGCCCACCGCCGTGCGCCCCCGCCAGCCCCGTCCCCTCCATCCCCCCGCTCCCGCTGCATCCCCCCGCGAACTTCCCAGCCTCCCCCCGCTCCCCCCGCTCCCCGCTGCCGCCCCCCGCCCCCGGCCCGCCCCGCGCCGAGCGCCGCCCCCGCTCACTCTCCCGGCGGCTCCGGAGCGGAGCGGAGCCTCCTCCGGTGCCGCCGCCGGGGCGGGCGCGATGGGCGCGGGGCGGCTCTGACGGCGGCTCCGCCGGCGCCATGGACCCGCGGCGCCTCAACGAGTCGCTGCAGGAGCTGCTCTGCCGCCCCGGGAACGGCTCCGGCTCCGCCGCCGGCACCGGCACCGGCTCCGCCGGCAACGGCTCCGCCTGCGACCTGCTCCGCAGGGGCCTCCGCGGGCCCCCGGCACCCAAAGGTGAGACACGGAGGGGACGGAGGGGACCCCCCGCTGTCCCGCCGTGCGCCCCCGCGCACCCCGCCCGCCCGCCGCGGCTCGTCCCGCCGCGCCCGCCTGCCCGATGCGCCCCGGTGCCCCTCAGCCGCCTGCCCGGTCCACCCTGCTGCACCCCGCCGTGTCGCCTCCCGCGCGTGCGGTGCACCCCGGTGCCCCCCGTCTGCCTGCCCGGTCCGTCCCGGCGCACCCCGCCGTGCACCCCGTCCGTTCACCCCGTTGCGCACCCCGGTGCTCTCTGTCTGGGTGCCCGGTGCGCCCCCGGCCCCCCGCACCGGGCTCGGCACGCCGTGCCAGCCGCGCTCCGCAGCCGCGGTCGCCGGTCCCGGCGGCGATGTCCCCCGGGCTGGCGGCTCGGCGGCCCCGGTGCCGGCTCCCGGGGCAGAGAGCGGGCAGCGGGACCGGCGTGGCGGGGGGCTGCCCGGGGTCCGAGCCGGGCTCAGCCCCGGCGGGAGGCGGCGGGCAGATGGAGGGGGACCCTGGCATAGCCCCGTGGGGTGCAGCCACTGCCCACCCCGCGCCCCCGCCCCGCTGCCGGCAGCCGGGACCCCCACCCTGCTCCAGCGCGCCCGGCCGGCGCTCTGCGGGCAGCGGGCTGCTTGGCTCCCGGGGACGGGCAGCCCCGGCCACGTCCCAGGGCTGCCAGGGGAGCAGGGGCTCGGGCACCGGGCTCGCTCTGCCCTGCAAGGGCAGAGGCCCAGGGGCGGCCGCGGACACCCGCGTCCTGCCCGCACGGCTGAGGGCTCGGCCTCGGGGTCGGGCAGGACAGGACCAGCACCGTGGCTCCACCAGGGCCAAGTCGGGGGGCAACCAGGGCATCCCGGCCCCGCAACTGCCACTCTGGCAGCCGCACAGAGGGAACGCGGGCACCAGGCTGCCAGCTCCCCGCTGAGCCCACTGAATGTGGCTGGAGCCAGACAGAGCCCAGGTGCCAGGACTGTGGCCAGTGAGGCCGCCCGCCCTTGCCAGGGTGCCGGTATGGTGCCCGCATGGCAGCCCATGGCCCTGCCGCCCGCAGACCTGGACCTGACGGTGCGCGTCCTGCTCTACGCGCTGATCTTCGTGCTGAGCGTCTGCGGGAACGCCCTGGTCGTGGCCGTGCTGCTCCTGAACCGCCGCCTGCGCACCGTCACCAACTCCTTCCTGCTCTCCCTGGCGCTCAGCGACCTCATGCTGGCACTGTGCTGCATGCCCTTCACCCTCGTCCCCAACCTCATGGGCACCTTCATCTTCGGAGAGGCCGTCTGCAAGCTCATGGCCTACCTCATGGGTACGAGGGGGTGTGGGGGCCTGGGGAGGGCCGTGCCACGCTGTGCGGCGGGTGCTGACCCTCGCTGCCCACAGGCGTCTCCGTCTCGGTCTCCACCTTCAGCCTGGTGGCCATCGCCATCGAGCGCTACAGTGCCATCTGCAACCCGCTGCAGTCCCGCGTCTGGCAGACGCGCTCGCACGCCTGCCGGGTCATCGCCAGCACCTGGCTCTTCTCGGCGCTGCTCATGCTGCCCTACGCCGTCTACAGCACCACGCGTGCCGTGCCCGCCCGCGGTGCCCGCCTGCCCGTCAGCCAGTGCACCCACGACTGGCCCAGCGAGCACGTCCGGCAGGCCTGGTGGGTTGACCCTGGGGCCCCCGCCCAGCCCCGGGACCCTGGCGCAAGGAGGGACGCGGCGCGGCTGCCAGCCCCGCTGTTGCGGCCGGGCTGGCAGGAGGCCACCGACCGACAGGTGACACATCCTCCAGGTACGTCCTGCTGCTCCTCATCCTCTTCTTCATCCCGGGCGTGGTGATGATCGTGGCATACGGGCTCATCTCCCGCGAGCTGTACCGAGGGATCCGCTTCGAGCTGGACATCAAGGGTGAGGCTGCAGGTGAGGGCCGGGCTGGCGCGGGGCAGGGCTGGGGGCACCACTCGGCCCTGCACTCGCGTGACCCCCCCTGGGCAGAAACCCCTGCCCCGGGATAAGGGGCAGGGCAGACCCCCTGCCCTGGGTACCCACAGCCAGGCTGTTCCCTGGGGATCCCTCCCTGCGCAGGGCCCCGTGCCACGTCCTGCCCCAACACCCCACTGCATCCCAGGCCTGGGGGGCGACGCAGGTGCCCGCAGTGCAGCGGCGGTGACTGCGTCCCCCCCGCCCCACAGCCCAGCGCACTGGCAGCGGGGAGCCGGCACCCACCTGCGACGAGGGGGACGGCTGCTACCTGCAGCTGTCGCGGCCGGGCGGCGCGCTGGAGCTGCGGGCACTGGGCGCAGCCGGGGCACAGCAGGACCGGGCGCGCATCAACAGCTCGGAGGCGAAGCTGGTGGCCAAGCGGCGTGTGATCCGCATGCTGGTGGTCATCGTGGCCATGTTCTTCCTCTGCTGGCTGCCCATCTTCACCGCCAACACCTGGCGCGCCTTCGCCCCACGGGCGGCCCAGCGGGCGCTCTCGGGGACCCCCATCTCCTTCATCCACCTCCTCTCCTACACCTCCGCCTGTGCCAACCCTCTCATCTACTGCTTCATGAACCGCCGCTTCCGCAAGGCCTTCCTGGCCACCTGCGCCGGCTGCCGCCGCGCCTGCCCGCGCCGCCCGCTCGAGGAGGAGGTGGCCAATGCCAACGCCTCGCTCTCCAAGTTCAGCTACACCACCGTCAGCAGCCTCGGACCCCCCTGAGCCACCCACCGCGGCCCCTGCCGCCCCCCGGGCTCTGCCTGCGCCCCCAGTCTGCCCCCGGCACTCGCCGTGCCTGGCACAGCTCAGCGCACCCCCAGCCTCCGGGACCCCCGTGCCCCCCTCTGCCCACCTGCCCCAGAGCCACACCAGCCCCGCGCACACCCCCGGCACCCCCAGCTCTATGCGCCGGGCTGGGGGTGACCCAGCTCCACGTGCCGCCGTGCCCAGGCTGGGTTGGGGGTGAGGAGCCGGGGCAGGGGGTCCCTCGGCGCCTGGCAGCCTGGGGTCTCCCCCCTCTGCTCCCCAGCTCCGGCCGCAATAAACTCGCCCTGCGCCCACCTGCGCTGCTGCTTCCCGCCGCGCTCGGCCCGACCTGAGCTGGCACCGGGGGGTCCGCGGAGCCGGAGCTGGGCGGGACGGGGCCCACGGGGCACGGGCCCCTCTGCTGCGGCATCCCTGGAGCCCCGGGGCAGCGGCCGGTGCAACCGACGGGAATGGTGGGTCTGTGCCCGGGGCAGGGGACAGCCGTGTCTGGGACAGCCCTGCTGGGCTCCGCACCCGCCGCAGCACGGTGCTGGGACGGTACTGGGATGGCACGGCACAGCACCGGCACGGCCGCCGCTTGGCACAGGAAAACACTGGCACCGGTGCGGCACAGGGCGACGCACACCGTCCCCAGGGAGACCCCACAGCTGCACGCAGACACGCGCACGGCTGCCCGCGCGGATCGCACCCACCCGTGGGCACACACGCACTGCACACGCACACGGCGGCGCTCGCGCGTGCGGCTGGGCACGTTTTCACAGCCGGGCACGTTCACACGCGGGTACAGAGACACAGCGCATACCTGCACACCCTCCTGTGCCACGCACACCCCTGTGCCACGCACACCCCTGTGCCATGCACACCCCTGTGCCACGCACACCCCCCTGTGCCACGCACACACATGCACACAGCCCTCCCCCACGCTCACACCTGCCCACACTCACGCCTGCCGGTGCACGGGCACACGTGCGCACACACACACGTGCAGCAGGCACCTGCACACGCGCACGGGCACACGTGCGCGCACACGTGCACACACACCCCCCCGCGGGCTGCCCCGGGCAGGGGCTGCAGGAGCCGCCATGGGGGCAGCGGCCCCGCCCAGCGGGGCAGGACTGGGGGAGGGGGGGGGGAACCATCGCCTGCGGGGGGGGGGGGACGACGACGACGGGTGTGGAACTCCATTTCCCACAATGCACCGGTGGGACTCCATCTCCCACAATGCCCCGGGGACTCCATCTCCCATAATGCCCCGGGGGACTCCATCTCCCACAATGCCCCGGGGGACTCTATCTCCCACAATGCCCCGAGGGACCCTCCCATCTCCCGCAATGCCCCTGAGGAACTCCATCTCCCATAATGCCCCGGGGTATGCCGTCTCCCACAAATGCCCCGGGGGACTCCATCTCCCATAATTCCCCGGGAGACTCCAGCTCCCACAATGCCCGGGGGCGGCAGCCAAAGGCTCCGCCCTCACTCGCTGTGTCCCGCCCCCCCGCCCGGCCCCGCCCCCGCCGCTCTCGCGCTCCCGCCCCGCCCCCGCGGCGGAGGCGTCGTTCGGCCATGGCGGCGCGGGCGCGGGGCTGCGGCCCGGCCCCGCCGCTCTCGCTGCCGCTGCCGCTGGCCCTGGCCCTGGCCCTGGCGCTGCCGCTGTCGCTGCCGGCGGGGTCGCTCCCTGCCGGGGCGGAGCCGCGCTGGGGCTGGCGGAACGTGTCGTGCCCCGTGTGCCGCCTGCTCTTCGGGGCGCTGGACCTGGCGCTGCAGGTGCGCACCGAGGCGGCGCCGGGAACCGGGGCGGGAGGGGACGGGGCCGGGGACGGGCTGGAATGGAGCCAGCCGGGACAGCGACGGGAGGGGCTGGAGACGGGGACGGGACCGGGACGGGGACGGGAGCGGGCACAGGCTGTCATGGGACGGGGACAGGACGGGACGGGGACGGGGACAGGACAGGGAGGGGACCGGGACGGGGACGGGGACGGGACCGGGACGGGGACGGGGGCGGGCACGGGCTGTCACGGGCCGGGGCCAGCGCCAGGACGGGCTGGAGGCGGGAGCTGGGACGGGAACGGGCCGGGACCTCGTGACGGGGCCGGACAGGCTGGCGCACGCCGCGGCTTGTGACGGGCACGGGACCAGGACGGGAACGGGGCCGGGCCGGGCCGGCGGCTCTTCCGCGAGGGACGGGGACAGGCGGGCGCGGGGGCGGGACGGGCCCCGGGGCCTCCCCCTCCCCCCTCCGAAAGGGGAACCGGGCCCGGGGCCCGGGGGCGGTGCGGGTGCCCCCGCCGCGGGGCTCGGCGCCGTCCCGGGGAGCCGCAGCCGCCCAGCGGGTGCCCGTCCCGCAGCTGGAGCCCAACGTGGCGCGCGTGGGGCGCGTGGCGGCGCGGCTGTGCCAGGACCTGCGGCTGGCACGGCCCGAGGTGTGCCGCCAGGCCGTGCAGCTCTTCCAGCGGGACGTGGTGTCGGCGTGGGCGCGCTCCGTGCTGCGGCCCGGCGAGGCCTGCGGGCTGCTGCTGGGCCCGCGCTGCGGCCGCTGGGACATCTACGGCGACTGGAACGTCTCGCTGCCCGCCACCCCCAAGCCACCGGTGCGGCCCCCGGAGCCCCCGCCGCCCGGAGCCCCCGTCGCCCGCCTCCTCTTCCTCACCGACCTGCACTGGGACCGCCGCTACGTGCCGGGCAGCGAGGCCGCCTGCCCCGACCCGCTCTGCTGCCGCGGTGCCGCCCGTCCCGGCCCCGGCGGCGCCGGTTTCTGGGGCGAGTACGGCAAGTGCGACCTGCCGCTGCACACCATCGAGGCGCTGCTGGCCCAGCTGCCCGGCGCGGGCGCCTTCGCCGCCGCGTACTGGACGGGCGACATCCCGGCACACGACGTCTGGCAGCAGAGCCGCCAGGACCAGCTGCTGGCCCTGCGCACCGTCACCGGGCTGCTGCGCCGGCACCTGGGCGCCCTGCCCGTCTACCCGGCTGTGGGCAACCATGAGGCCACCCCTGTCAACGCCTTCCCACCGCCATATGTGCACGGCAACCAGTCCTCCGCCTGGCTCTACGATGCCATGGCTCAGGCCTGGCAGGACTGGCTGCCCGCCCCAGCGCTGCAGACCCTCCGGTGGGGGCAGCTGCTGGGCACAGGGCTGCGGGCTGGGAGGGCAAGGGGGGCTGTGGGCTAACAGGGGCTCAGGGGCGGCTCAGGGCTGGGAGGGCACAGAGTGGTCTCCATACTGGGGAGGAAGGGGTGCCCTGGGCTCGTGGCTGGCAGGGGTGCGGGGTGCAATGGGGGGGCTCCAGGCTCAGGGGGTGCTGGGGCAGGTGGGAGCGGGGGGGGCCGGGGATGGGGGCAGTGAGGGGCAGGGGCAGGCAGCGCTCAGCCGCCCGTCCCCGCAGGGCTGCTGGTTTCTACACGGTGCAGGTCTGGCCCGGGCTGCGCCTCGTCTCCCTCAACATGAACTTCTGCTCCCAGGCCAACTTCTGGCTCCTCATCAACTCCACGGACCCCGCGGGGCAGCTGCAGTGGCTGGTGGGGGTCCTGACAGCTGCCGAGCAGGCGGGGGAGAAGGTGAGGGTGCGGGGGTGGCACTGGATGGGATGGGGGAGGGATCTCGGGCACTCCCCAGCCCCCCCGTCCTCCGCTGCCTCGTAGGTGCACATCATCGGGCACATCCCGCCGGCCCACTGCCTGCGCAGCTGGAGCTGGAACTACTACCGCATCGTCAGCAGGTCAGCCCCACGGCCCCCGCCCCGCGCACCGGCCCCCCGCCGCACCGCCTGGCCCGCGGCCGCAGTGGCGTGGGAGGGGATGGGGGACACGGTGCCATACCGGAGCGTTTGGGTTCAGGAGCCCGACGCTGCCCATGCCAGGCAGGGCTGCACTGAAGCCTGTGCACCACGGGACGGGCAGCACGGCCGGGCCGGGGTTGGAGGAGGCGCCAACAGCCCTCACCCCTGTCCTGGCGCAGGTTTGAGGGCACCATCGCGGCTCAGTTCTTCGGGCACACGCACGTAGACGAGTTCGAGATGTTCTACGACGAGGAGACGCTGACGCGCCCCGTCTCCGTCGCTTTCGTGGCCCCCAGCGTCACCACCTACATCAACCTCAACCCCGGTGCGCCCCGACCCCCGCCCCGCCGCAGCCCACCCCTCCGGCTGCGGTTCCGCTGCCCCTGACCCACCCGTGTGCCCGCAGGCTACCGTGTCTATGAGGTGGACGGCGCCTACCCCGGCAGCTCCCACGCCGTGCTGGACCACGAGACCTTCATCCTCAACCTCACAGAGGCCAACATGCCAGGGGCAGAGCCGCGCTGGCAGCGCCTCTACCGCGCCCGCGAGGCCTACGGGCTGCCCAGCGCCTTCCCCGCCGACTGGGACCGGCTCATCCGCCGCTTCCAGGATGACGAGCGCCTCTTCCAGCGCTTCTGGTTCCTCTTCCACAAGGGCCACCCGCCCCGCGAGCCCTGCCTGGCCGCCTGCAAGGCGGCACTGCTCTGCGCCCTGCGCACTGGCCGCTCCGCCGACCCCAGCCTCTGCCAGCCCCTGCGCCCGGCGCTGCCCTTCCCACGCATCCAGGCGCTCTGGCGGCAGCGGCGGCTCTGCTGACGGTGGGGGGATTGGCCCCGGGGACGAAGGTGGTGCCCGGGTTCGGCAGGGGCCAAGGCAGGTCCGTGCCCATCCCTACCTGCCCCGCGGCACAATAAAGGTGTGACGGACCCAGCGGCTCGTGCCCAGGGCTGCGCCAGGGGCAGGCAGCCATGCTCCTTGTCCATGTCCTCCTGCTCGGCGTGGTGCCGCAGGGAGGGGCCAGGCCGGGCTGGTGGAATGGGTTTATTAATTATTTAGTACGACACAGATCTTCGTTACAGCAGGAGTGGCAGCTCCGGAGCCGGTGGCCCCGGGGAGCGCCATGCCGCAGGTTAGACCGCATGCATCGGGACAGGGCGGACCCCGCGCCCCCGCCACGCCGGCACCATCGTCCCCATGGGGCGGCGAGGGACTCGCCCTGGCACGTGGGGCAGGACCCCCAACCCACCACCCCAGGGCGTGGCCAGAGGGGCAGAGCCACAGAGGGGCACTGCACCTGGCACACAGCCCCGGCACAGGAGCGTGCCCGCAGCCCCTCGCACGCACGTGCAGGTGGCTCTGTGCACGGGGATGCCCCCTGGCGTGGGCTCACCCCCCACCGGCGCAGCCCCCTGGCACTGCAGCCCCCTCCGTCCCGTCCCCCCATCCCGTCCCGGGGGCGCCGGGTGGGGAAGGGGTCTTGGTCGCTCCCCGCCTGTCCCGGCTCATGGCGTCTGGGCCCCCCCCAGGCGCTTGGGCTTGAGGCTGCCCAGGAGGGTCTGCACGCCCCTGCGGACGGAGGAGCCCACCCGGCGGGCCACCGAGTCGGCGGGCGGCGCGGGCAGGCAGGAGCTGGAGGCCTGGGGCCGGGCGTCCAGGCACTTCTGGTAGCGCAGCTGGGGAGGGGGGAGGTCAGCAGCAGGGAGGGGGTGGCGGGCCGGGGAGGGGGCAGCGGGGCTGGGGGCACACACTCACCATGCAGGCGGCCTGCAGCGCCTCGCTCAGCCCCGCGGCGTTGGGCTCGCACCAGACCATGTGGCAGCGGAAGGCGCCGGGCGCGCTGGCCATGATGAAGGCGAAGGAGCGCACGTCCCGGCCCACCCCCATGAAGGACAGGAACCGCACGCGGCACTCGCACAGCACCGCCTCCGTCTGCGGGGACGCGGCCGGGGGTCACCGCCGTGCGCTGTGCCACGGGGACGGGGCACCGCGGGGCCGGACCCACCTGCTCGTTGGTGATGGTGAGCGTGGCAGGCGCCACGTTGACCACGATGGGGGTCCAGTGCTCCTTGCTGCCGGTGGCCAGCGCCGCCTCCAGCGCCGCGTTGATGACGTCCATGCCTGGGGATGGGCAGGGGCCTCAGGGGTGCCTCGCGGTGGGTGGGCAGGAGGGGGGCCAGGGCGAGTGCCCCCAGTCACCCCCCAGAGCCTCCCGGTGCCGCCCATGCCCCGTGCTCACCCACGGGCTTGGCGACGGGCACGCAGCCCAGGTAGAACACCGGGAACTTCTGCACCACCTCGCTCTTGGGTGCCGGGAACTCCACTGTGGCACAGGGCAGGGTCAACCCTGCTCCAACGCCACAGCACCCAACACCCAGCCCCACACCCCCACCACACCCCAACCATCGCCCAACGCCCGGCCCCGCACCCCCACCACACCCCAACCATCGCCCAACGCCCAGCCCCGCACCCCCACCGCACCCCAACCATCGCCCAACGCCCAGCCCCGCACCCCCACCGCACCCCAACCATCGCCCAACGACTGGCCCCGCACCGCCACCGCACCCCAACCATTGCCCAACACCCAACGCCCAGCCTCCACCCCATCCCCCAACTGCCATCCCTGCCCCCGAGTGCCCCCCCTCCCCCAGCACAGACAGCCCCCGGACACCCCAATCCCCCCTGACCCCGTACCCTGGAAGGGGATCTCCACCAGCCTGGAGGAGTCCATGGAGAGGCCGTTCGCCAGTGCCCGGGCGCTTCGTCGCTCCACCATGATCTGAGGAGAGCGCGGGGGCACCGGCCCCCCCCCCAGCCGTCACACCGTGGCCCCCAGCCCCTGCTCCCCACACCCCACGGCGACCTGGGGACAGGGCTACGGACATGGGGACATGGAGGGTCTCACCCAGGAACAGACCTCGGGGGGGTTGTGGGGGGTCTGGGGGGGGCTCACCAGGGGTTCTGGGGGGGCTCACCTGGGAGCAGACCTCATGCAGGCTGGTGGCGATGTTCTTGGCGGGGCTCTCGCAGCGGAAGACGTGGCACTTGAGCATCTGCGTCAGCTGGTCCCGGGCCACGTAGGCAAAGTCCCTGCAGGGAGGGGCTGCGCTCAGGACCCCCCCCTGCCCAGCCACCCCAGCCCCCCACACTCCCCACCCTGAGTGCCTCCACCACCAGCCCGGTGCAGGACGGGACTGGGAGCACCGCTGCGGGGCGGGATGCCGTACCTCTCCCTGCGTCCCCGGCCAGCGCAGCAGGAGAGAGCCAGAGAGCGGAATTAGTGGGGCGGGGGGCTCACGCATCCCCCCGGCCCCCGCCACATGGGTGCCCCTGCACCCACACCGTGCCATGCCCAGCTTGAGAGCCCCACCTTCCCTGGTACTGCTGCGCGGGGCTCACCCTCACACCGTGGGTGAACTGGACCCCTGGCCCCACACCCCACCTGCACGAGACCCCACGTGCACCGGACCCGCACACCCTGCGGCACCCGACACCCCCCGACCCCATCCCTGCAGGAGGGGACCCTGCCCCACGCCCACTCCCCCCGCCTGCACAGACCCCACGCAGCCCCCGCAGGTCCCCCCTGAGCCCCCACCGGCGCATCGCTGCGGCCCCACCTGCCGCTGTCGCGCCCCACGCCCCAGACGCGGATGGCGGCCACGGGCTGCGCGTGCAGCAGGGCCTGATCCTGCGGGTCCACCAGCTTCAGCGTCTGGCTCTCCAGCACCAGCAGCATCGCCCGGCCCTGGCGGGAGCTGTGTCAGAGTGGGCCGGGGCTCACCGGGGGCTGTGGGTGGGGGCGCAGGGCACGGGGGCACTCACCTCCCCCCACGTGCCAGGGGGGCCGCGCTGGTGCAGCGAGAGCTGGCGGATGCAGTTGTTGACGGCGATGCTGCTCCGGCCGGGTGCCAGCTCGTCCTCGCTCATCTCCACCCAGCCCAGCGACCGCACGGCGAAGCGCTGCGGGGGGGACGGCGTGGGGCACCTGCGGCGCCACTGCGGGGACCCCAGCCGGCCATCCACCCCCACGTGCCCCCGGTCCTCGGGGCAGGAGGGACCCTGCAGCGGGGGCACCGCGCACCCCAGACCCAGCCAAGCCCCTTCCCACGGTGGCGACGGTGGCACCGCCACCGCCAGGGCTGGGCTGCAAAACCGAGGTGGGGGTCCCAGCCACCCCCCGGCACCAGGGTGAACCCCAGACCCCGGTGGGGGCCCTGCAGCTGAGCCCCGAGCCTACCTTGGAGCCTGGCTTGTCCTCCTCGGCCAGCGCAGCGCTGCAAGAGCGAGGGGGCCGTCACCGGCTGCTGCCCCCCAGGAACCAGGGGGGAGACCCCCAGCACAGGGCCCAGCTCCAGCCCCACACCGAACCCACGCGGCCCCCTCCTGCTGCCCGCTCCCCAGGGTCCCACCGCCCCGTGGGGCCCAGGTGCAGCCCCGCATCCCCCCCATGCCCCCCCCTCACCCCACACCCGGCGAGGCCAGGCCTGGCGACGGCGGCTCCGTGTCCTGCGCGCCAGGGTCATCGTCCGCCTCCTCTGCCACGGGGTCCTGGGGAGGCAGCGGGGGGCTGGCGGGGGCCAGGCGCTGGGGGGTGCTGCCCCCCCCAGCTGCCCGCGCCCCCTCTCACCTTCCAGAAGTCGCCCTCGCCGAAGCGCTCAGCCGGGGCGAAGCCCGTCCAGGCGAGCTGTGGGGAGAGCGGGGCCGGCTCAGGGCAGGGCGGGGGGCAGCCCCACGGCCCCGCGCCCCACGGCCCCGCGCCCCACGGCCGGGACTCACCGGCGGCTCCTCGGAGGGGGTGTCGGCCGGGGAGGCGGGGGCCGAGCCGCGGGCCAGCCCCGAGGGGGGCTCCCACTGCGTGGTGCCGGTGGGGATGTGCCAGTAGTAGGTGCCCGAGGTGTCCTGCACCCGCATCCATCCCGCAGGCAGGTCCGAGTCCGTCTCGAAGGAGTTGCGGGTCCAGAAGGAGTCTGGGGCGGGGGGGGAGGGGGTGTCGGTCAGAGCCGGGCGCCGCGGGGACGGGCCCCTCCGGGCAGCCCCGGCACGGCACGACGCTGCCCCCCACACAGCGCCCCCCGACCGGGCACCGCGCCGGCCCGGCGAGGTGAGGACCCTCCCCCGCCCCGCCCCCGGGAGGGCTCCGGGCCCCCCCACCGCCGCGAGAAGGGGGCTCCCACGTCGCCACGAGGCCCGGCGGGACGCGGCCCCCGCGCAGCCCCACGGCCGCTCCGGACCCCCGGGGCCGGGCGGCGCCGCGGCCCCCCGCGCCCCCGCCGCGCTGCGCGGGGCCCCGCCGCGGCCCTACCTGGGCGCGGGTCCAGCAGGACGATGGCCACGAAGTAGTCGGCGCTGCACATGGTGCCCCCGCCCCATGCCGGGGGTCGTGCCGGCTGCCGGCCAGAGCGCAGCCTGCAGCCCCCGCGGCCCCGCCCGTGGGGCGCCGCGGGGCCGGTCCCGCCGCAGCCCCGCGCCCCCAGCCCCCGCCGCGGGGCCGGGACCCCCCGGACCGGCACCGACCCCCCGCCGCCCCGGCCCCGCGGCAGCCCCGGCCCCGCGGCGGGTGGGGGGGGCGGCCCGGCCCCCGGCCCCGCGGCAGCGCTCACCTGCGGCCGGGCTGGACCGGGCGTTTCCCCGGCAACGGCTGACGGCAGCGGGGCCGCGGGATGCGCCGGCGGGACCGGGATGCGCGGGGGCGGGGACGGGCGCGGGGAAGGGGGAGGGCAGGGATGGGGGGGACAGACGGCTGGGGAGCGGGGGAGGACACGGAGGGGCCAGGCAGGGACGGGGGCACACACGGATGGGGCGCGGACGGGGGGCGGGGATGGGGAGCAGGGAGAGGCGGCGCAGGAGGGGGGGTACGAGGATGGAGGAGCAGGCAGGGGGTGCAGGAAGGGGGGGACGCAAGGATGGGCACGGGGCGGCAGGGATGAGGAGCAGGGGGCGACACAAGGATGGGACTTGGGGGGCAGGTACGGTCACGGGAAGGTCAGGGATGAGGGGTGCAGGGGGGGACAAGGATGGAGGAGCAGGGGGCATGGATGGGGTGCAGGGATGGGGGGACACAAGAACAGGGCACAGGGGGTGACAACAGGCATGGGCAGGTGGGAACAGGGTGGGGGGCAGCGATGTTGGGTGCAGGGGTTGCGGGGACAGTGGGAGCACAGGGATGGGGACACAGGGAGTGCAGGGAACAGCACAGTCCACAGGGATGTGTTGGGCAGACAGGGGGCAGGGGCACCGAGGACAGGGAAGGGACACTGCCAGGCATGGAGACGGGGAACTGGGGACACGGGGGGACCTGCGGCCTGGGGAGGGCACTGGGGGCACACAGAGGTGCTGGGGGGTCAGTGGGGCCGCACCCCAGAGAGGGGCAAAGAGTGACAGCACAGCAAGGACAGCGCCATGGGGCACAGTGGGGACAGTGCAACAGCAATGGCACAGGGGGGCACAGCATGGGCAGGGGGCACACAGTGGGATGCCATGAAGCTAATGGGGGCTGGGGGGCTGGGAATGGCACCCAGCAGGGATGGCAGGAGGGGAGGCTGGGGGAGTATGGGGAAGCAGTGGGCACACAGACAGGGATGGGAGGAGGAAGATGTGGGGCTGATGGGAACAGGTTGGGCATGGCAGGACGGGGGCAGGCAGATCTGGCAGGGACAGCCATGGGGCAGGCAGGGGCTGCTGTGGGGCAGGCACTGGCCACCACAGGGTGGTCAGCAGAAGCTGTGGGGGAATCAGGGGCAGGCATGGGCCAGGCAGAAGCAGCTGTGGGGCAGGTGGGGGCCACAGCGGGCCAGGCAGAGCAGGCAGGGACAGCCACGGGGCAGGCAGGGACAGCCACAGGGCAGTCACAGGCCACTGCAGGGCAGCCCGGGCAGCCCGAGGTCACCGTGGAGCAGGCGAGGCCGCCATGGGGCTGGTGCCCATGGCTGCCTGCAGGTGCCCACCTGCGTCGTCGGGAGAGCTGCCGGTGGGGCTGCCCTGGCTGAGCGTGGCCCAGCTGGAGTCCTCGTCGCTGGCGGTGCCGCTGCGCACCCGAAAAGCAGGCTGGCGCTGCGGCCGTGCTCGCGGGTGCCCGCTCCCCGCTCTGCTCCGACTCGGCCGTCGTGGGGTCGCTCTGCACCGGTGTGGAGTCCCCGTCGCCTTCCTCCTCCTCCTCCTCCTCGTCCTCCTCCTCCTCGGGGCCCCGCAAGTCAATGAGCAGGGGCAGGGCCCCCCCGCCAGTGTTGCGGGCGTTGCGGGCCGAGACCTCCAGCTCCTCGGGGGGGGGTCCCAGCTCGTTGCGGTTCTGGTCCCGCTCAGCCGCCCGGCGCAGCTGGTTCTGCCCGTCCTTCACCCACTTGGCGTTGGACGGCTCCTCGCCGGCCGGGGCGGGCGGCCCCCCCCCGCCTGCAGCTCCGTACTGCCATAGAGGGGGGGGCCCTGGGGGGAGCCGGGGGGGCCCTTGGGGCGCAGCAGGTGCCCGGGCTCGGGGGGGCCCTGCAGCCCCAGGCTCAGCCCCAGGCAGCTGTTGTCGTTGGCCAGGTCGCTCCGTTTGCTCAGGGACCCCGACATGGCCGGGGGGGGAGGGGGGGGGGCGGGCGGGGGGCGGGAAGCGGCGGCACCGCGCGGCACGAGGGGCGGTGGGTGCCCCCCCGGACCGGGGCCGTGCCCGGCCCTCACCTGCCGCTGGCGGGAGCTCCTACAGCCCCCGGGGCGCCGGCACCTCCGCGTCCATGGGCCCTGCGGGCAGGGGGGAGCGGGGGCAGCCACGGCCGCGGAGCCGCCCCCTACGCGGCCCCGGGGTCCCCCCCGCACCGGCCCCGCAGCCGGGCCCCCGGGCCCCCGGCAGGCGACTCCACGGGGACCCCGCGCCCACGGGACCCCCCCAACCCGGCCGCGGCGCTGCGGGCTCTGCGGGGTCTCCCAGGGCCCTGCGTCCCCCCCCCAGCCCCAGCCCACCCCCGAGCCCCGTCCTGTCCCCCGGACCCCCCCTCAAGCCCCCTGGCTGCCTCCGAAGCGCGGCCCCCCCCAGCCCCCCGCAGCGCAGAGCAGGGCCGGGGCCGGCCCGGTCCGTCACCCGCCCCCGGGCCCCCCCCGGCCCGGTCCCACCGCTCCGCCCCGCTCCCCGCTCCCCGCGGCGCCCCCGGCCCGGCCGCTCTGCACCGAGACCCCCCCGGCCCGGAGGAACCGGCCCCATCGCGGCCCGGCCGGTACCTGCGGCGGCTCCGCTGGCGGGGGGGGGACGGGGGGAACGGGGGGGCTCCGCTTCCGCTTCCGAGGGCGGGGCGGGGCCAGCGCCCCCACCCGCACCGACCGGCACCGGCACGGGCAGCGGTACCGGCGCCCGCACCGGCGCTGACACCAGCACCGACGCCAGCGCGGCACGGCATGGCACTGATACCGGCACCGGCACCAGCATGGCATGGCACGGCATGGCACTGGCACCGGCACCGGCACCGGCACTGGCACCGGCACCGGCACTGGCACCGGCACCAGCATGGCACTGACACTGGCACCGGCAGCAGTACTAGCACCGGCACCAGCACCAGCACGGCATGGCACGGCATGGCACCGGCACCGGCCCGGCCCAGGAGAGGGGGGTGCGCGGCGGAGCCGGAGAGCGGAGCCCGGCTCGGGAGGGCACGGTGCGCAACGGCCCGGGCCGGCAGCGGCGAGCGGCCCCGGGCACGACGGTGCGGAGCCGGGACCGGCGCTCGGTCATGGGACAGGGACGCGCGTGGTGATGTGACATACGGTGTGGGGATGTATGGCACTGGGTGGCACTGGTGGCACAGAACGGCACAGGACAGTACCGGGTGGCACTGGGTGGCACAGGATGGCACTGAGTGGCACAGGGCGGCACGGGTGGCACTGGGTGGCACAGGACGGCACGTACCAACAGGACACGGGCCTCGAGCAGCACCAGCCGCGGAGCAGGGCGCGGGTCGGGGGGGCACAGAGGGGGCTGGCACAGCACAGCACTCACGGTGGCACGGGAGGGCACTGCAGGAGCAGGCTGGGCCGGGGGAACCGCACCGTCGGTCACGGGGCGGGTGATGCTGGTGGCACCTCCGGGGTCGCTTTGGTCCAGCCCCGCTCGCCCGGAGCCGGTGGCCCACGACCATGTCGAGCCCCCGAGGACGGCGACTCCCCCACCGCCCCGGGCAGCCCGGGCCGTGTCACCCCCACGGGGATGAGCGCTGTGCCGGTCTGTGCCCATGGCCCTGCCACTGGCACTGCCGGGAAGAGCTCGGCTCCCCTCCAGCACCCCCCCGGACACACCAGCCCCTGCAGCGTCCTACGGCCCTGGCCGATCTCTGCCCAGCATCTCCCCGGCTGGTACCGGGGATTCCAGCACTGGACCCGGTGCTCCCGGGGCGGCCTCCCCAGCACCGAGCAGAATTGCACAGCATGGCACGGGGCTGTGGTGTGGGACAGCACCACAGGGCACGCAATGGCACGGTGTGTGGTGTGGTGTGGTGTGGCATGGTGTGGAGTGGTTTGGTTTGGCATGGCACAGCATGGCACAGCGGCACGTTACAGGACGGCACGTTTCAGCCAGTGCGGTGCGGTGTGGCTCAGCACTGGGCAGTGCTGTGCGGCACAGTGCAGCCTGGTACAGCCCAATTCAGCCTGGCACAGCCGCAGACTGGCCCTCCTCAAACCACATCCCCCGGTGTGACCTACCGGGACACCTCCACAAGGCTCCGCGCACCTGCACCCACCGGGTCCTGCCCTGCTGCACCCAGCTGGGGTGGCACAGGGATGGGCATGGGGATGGGGACAGCACCGTGCCACCCCATGCCCACTGTGTCCCAGCTGCACTGGCCCTACTGCCCCCCCCAGCACCCCAGACAGAGCAGGGGGGATCTCGAGGTCTCCTCGCTTTTATTGTGTCCCGGGCACAGGTGGGCCGTGGCCAGCAGAGCCCCGACACCTGCGGCACCGCAGGGGCCCGAGCGGCGGCACCAGCCCCGGTCACTGGGCGCAGTGGAAGAAGTCGGTGGCGATGCTCTTGGGGGGGATGGGCTGTTTGGCCCCCAGTAGCTGGGCCACGCTGGGGTAATGGTAGTAGCTGGGGCCGCAGAAGAGGAAGACGCCCTTGTCGGTGCACATGGCGCCATCCACGTGGTCGTGGGGCAGCGGCACTGGCTCGTCCGCGTGCCGCGGCGTCTGCGTCAGGTCCACCAGCCGAACGTGGTCCCCTGCCAGCACAACGCCCATCAGCCCCGCACCCCGGCAGAGACCTCGGCACCGGAGGGTCCCGGCGCGCCAGCTGCCCACCTGTGATGAGGTAGAGGTGCGCGGAGCCGGGGCAGGTGAAGGCAGCGTCGGTGCTGGGGACCCCCAGCTCCTCCTGCAGCGCCCGCGGGTACCCCAGCACCGGCCGGTGGCCCTGCTCCGAGAGGAAGACGGAGACCTGGGAGCCCTGTGGAGAGCAGACGGTGTGGGCATGGGCAGGGGTGGGCACGGGAGAGGTACAGAGAAGGGGTCAGCATTATGGGGTACGGGCACGGGTACAGGGACGAGACGGGGCAGCCTGCAGGGTCACACCTGTATCAGGTATGTGCGTCCGTCCCAGGCGAAGGCGGCATCCACCTCCCCCTCCAGCCCCGGCCACGTCTGCGCCAGAGGCCAGGCGTGGTGCCCATCCCGGTGCGAGTCCAGGCGGAAGGACAGATTCCCTGCGGGCTGTGTCAGTGGCCTTGCCCCATGGCACTGCCCCATGGCGCACCCACAATCACAGCCCCCACTCTCCACCCCCCAGCCCCCAGTGCTGCCATGGCCGTGGCTGGCCCCCAGTCCCGCGGCCCCCAGCAGTGCCATGGGCACGGCTGCCCACAGCCCCCCCGCCCACCATCCCGCCGCCTCCCCTCACCACGGAAGGCGTAGATGCGGCCGGTGTCGTCGGACAGGAGGGACTGGAAGGGCTTCTCGCTGCAGCGGTCACCGGCGTCCCCCATGAGGCATTCCCGTGCCCGTGCCCTGCCAACAGCGGCAGCACTGGCAGTGGGGCCAGGGCGCTGCGGGCAGGGGGCACGGGACAGGCAGCAGGGCCAGACCCCAAGGCAGCCTGGGGCGGGGTCTGGGGTCCCTCTGCCACTGTGGGGTTGGGTGCCCAGGCGCGGGCTCAGGGCCCCGTGGGAGGGGGTCCCCAGGGTGCCCCGGGGGGTGGCCGGGCGCTCACCTCGGCCTGGGCAGGGTATGAAGTAGTCGCGGAGGTCGCGGGGGTAGCCGGAGGGCACGTCGCCGGTGAGGGGGTCGAAGCGCTGGAAGCGGGTGCCACGCAGGCAGTAGTACCGCTCCAGCCAGCGCAGGGCAGCGCCGCAGGGGCCCAGCCCCGGCCACGCGCGCGACTTCGTCACCCGCAGCGCCAGGTCGAAGGAGTACACCGTGTCCCCTGCACGTGGCAACGGCACCGCTGGCACCACCGGCACAGCTCGGCGTGGCCGCGGGCACCTGAGCCCCACCCTCCGCAGCCCCTCCGCGCCCCACAGCAGCCCCCGACCATCACCCTCCTGCCCCCCCCCCCCACCCCGCCCGACCCCAGCCCCCCACTCACCCTTAAAGAAGAGGATGGTCTCGCCCCCGCACTCCTCAGGGTGGCACTCAACGGCGGCGTCCACCCCCCCGGGGACCCCCGGGAACTCGTCGGCCACGCGCCGGGGGAAGCCAGGACGCAGCTGATTCCCGGCGTATGCCCAGACCTGCTCGCCCTGCAGACGCCCCACGGGCTGAGACCCACGGGCACCACCCCAGGGACCCCCGTGGGGCCAGACCTGGAGGGAGACCCCCAGGACAAGAGCCCCCCAGACCCAACCCACAGGCCGGGACCTCCCAGCAGCCCCAAGAATCCCCCCCCGGGCCAGCCCCATGGACCCGCTTGGGGGTCCAGGCAGAGGGGGAGTCACCCCGGGAGCGCCCCCCCCCCCACCCCCAGCAGCCCGCCTGGTCCCCCATGGCGGCACATGGGGCCACCCAGCCCAGGACTCCCACCCACTGACCCCCGCCTGCTGCCCCCCACCCACAGCCGTGCCTGGAAGAGGTAGAGGTTCTGGTGGTCCTGAGGGTGCTGCTGGCGGTGCAGGCGCAGTGCTGCCTCGACGGGTCCCCCCAGCTCGGGCCAGGATGCGGCCAGGGGGCTGGCACGGAGCCGGCCCCCTCCCCGGGAGCTCTCCCAGACCTCCTGGCCTGGGCAGGGACACCGGCTAGCCCCACGGCGGGCAGTGGGGGGGCCCACAGCACTGCCTCACGCCCTGCTCCCACAGCCCCAGAGCACTCCACAGCCCCCTCTGCCCACCACACCCCCCCAATGTCCCCCAGGACCCCATCTCCACCCACTCCACGTTTATGCAGACCCCCATTCCATTCCCCTCACCCCAGCCCCCCCATTGCGATCTGCCCCATGGACCTCATCTTCCCCCCATCCCCTCCCCATCTCCCCCAGACCCCCCCAGACCTCATCTGTCCCCGCATCCCATTCCCCACCCCCAACCTCCCAGTGTCAAGCTCATCGTCCCTCATTTCCCATGGACCCCCCTGCCCCAGGACCCACGTTCCCCCCCTCCCAGTTCCCCCAGCCCCACAAACTCCATTCCCCTGCCCCCTATATCCCATTTCCCCCCATCCCCTGTCCAGACCCCACTTCCCACCGTTTCCCCCAGACCCTATTTTCCTCCAATGCCCCCTGCCCCGCCGGCCCCATGTCCCCCCTCCCATGCCCCCAGCCCCACCTCTGAAGAAGAGCATGGTGCCGTTCTCGCTGAGTGTGGCGGCGTCAAAGCCGCCCTCGTCTGCGCAGAGCTGGGCCAGGTCTGCGGGGGGGGTCAGAATGGCACGGACCCCCAAGACAGACCCCCACGTCCCACCCACTGCCCCACAGCACCTGCTGTGCCCCACATGCAGCTCTGCCCTCCTCCCCCTCTCCCACAGGCTCTCACCAGTGTCGTTGCTGGGGGGCTCAGCCCCATGGGGGTGTCCCCCTCCAGCTGCCTCCTGTTTGCTGTGGGTCCTGGGGACAGGCAGCACCGTGGGCTCACAGCACAGGCTCCCCCCCCCCCCAAACAGCCACATATGCACCCCACATTGGCATGCAGCCCCCTTCGCCCCACAACCCCCCCCACCCCATACAGCCCTCTGCAGCCCCCTCTCACCCCACAAACCCCCCTGCCCCATACAGCCCTCTGCAGCCCCCCACCCGCCATATACCCCCTTTGCCTCACATACCCCCCCTGCAGCCCCCTGCCCCACACCGCTCCCCAACACCCCACATGCCCCCAGCCCCCCGCAGCCCCACTCACAGCGGGTGGGCGCAGGCCAGGGCCAGGGCCCAGGCCAGGCAGAGGGCGGCGGTGGGGACCCCCATGGTGTGCCTGAGGGCTGCTGCTGCCCCCGGCCCTATATGGGGCAGGAGGGGCTGTTGCACAACTGCCCTGCCCCATTGCTCAACCCGGCCCGCCCCACGCAACCTTCGTCCGGGCGGGGGGCCGGGGGGGGACATGGCACAGGGACAGAGGGACAGGGCAGTGCGGGGGGGGGCAGACATCTCCCCCCGTCATTGCCCCCCAACAAGGCAGGGGCAGCACAGGGAGCCACAGCGGGCGTCAGGGGGGACGGGGCTCACACCCCACTGGGGGTGACAGCAGGGCCTCGGCCCCCGACGTGGCAGGGCTGGGGGGGGGCTCAGACCCCGGTGGGGCTCAGACCCTGACATGGCAGGGCTGGAGGGGGGGGGGCTCAGACTCCGGTGGGGCCCAGACCCCAGCGTGACAGGGGTGAGGGTCCGACTCCAGTTGTACCCCGACCCTCCCAGGGCTCGGCCCCTGACACGGCGGATCTGGGGAGGGGGCTCAGACCCCCACACGGCAGGGCTGAGGGGGGGGTTCAGCCCCCAGCAGGGCTCGGCCCCTGACATGGCAGGGCTGGGGAGGGGGCTCAGACCCCGGAGGGGTCGGCCCCCGCTCCGGGGGGCTGGGGAGGGGTGACCCCCCAGCAGGTTGCCCGGGGCCGGGGGTGCAGCGGGCGGGGGCTGGCGCCGTCCCAGCCCCTTCCCAGCAGCCCCCCCAGCCCGGTGCTGGGAAGGGCCTTGGCCCCGCGGGGTGTTTGCTCTGGCCCCCGGCCGCGGGCACGGCGGGCAGGGGCGGGCGGGCGGTCTGGCTCCGTGCCGGGGGCAGCGGAGAGCACCGGCCGGGGGGGGCTGGGTGCTCCCCGCGGGGGGGCGCGTCCCGGGCGCTGAGCCCCGCGGGCAGGGCGAGCGCAGCACGGACCGGCCCGACCCCCCCCGCTACCGGCACGGACCGGCCCGACGCCCCCCGCTCCCGGCACGGACCGGCCCGACCCCCCCCCGCTCCCGGCACGGACCGGCCCGACCCCCCCGGCTACCGGCACGGACCGGCCCCGACCCCCCCCGCTCCCGGCACGGACCGGCCCGACCCGTCCCCGCGCCGCGGGTCAGCGCCGGGCGGGGCTCGGCGGCGCCGGGAGCTCCGGGCGCTGCGACCGGCCCCCGCTCGGGCTCGGGCTGCCCGCGCCTGCCGCGGGCCGGGGGTCCGCCGCGACCTGGGGGTCCCACCACAGCATCGGGGTCTCAGCACGGTCCGGGGGTCCCGCTGCCCCACAGAGCACCGGGGGTCTCCAGCAGCGCACCAGCAGCACCCAGCCCGGCTCAGCCCCCCTCCCGCAGCCCGGGGACGGGGTCCCACCGCTGCCCCCGGCGAGGCTTCGCCCCAGGGACCCCCGGGGAAGGTGGTGCCGCACCGTGATGTGGGCCTGTGGGGTGGGGGCTGCCCCCACTCACACCAGCCCCACACCCCCCAGTGCCGCGGGGCCGCCTATTTCCAGAATACTTTATTTTGTACATACAGTTTGTCAGCGCGCGGCAGCACCCCGCACAGCCCCGCACAGCCCCGCACAGCCCCGCACAGCCCGGCCGCGGGCAGCCGGGCACGTGCGGTCACCCCATGGCCGGGGCTGCACTGGGGGTGTGGGGCCATTGTGAGGCAGCCCCCATGGGGCATGGGGCTCCAGGACCAGCTGCCCCACGGCCCCAGCCCTGCCCAGTGTTTCCCTCACCCCGTGTGCCCCCACGCACCTTCGGGACCCCCAGCCGTGGGGCAGGAGGAAGGGCATGGCCACAGCCCCCCAGCAGCCCCCACCCCAGCCAGACCCGTCCTCGCCCCCGCTCTGGGCCCGGCCACCCCCCGGATAAAGTGCACGTGAAGGCTGGGGCGGCGCTTGGGGGGCAGCGATGGCCATGGGGCTGCGATGGCTGTGGGGCAGCGACGGCCGTGGGGCAGCCCTCGCTCGGGGCACCCCGCTGCGGGCGCTCTCCGGGGGGCCCACGGGCACCGTCCTGGCATGGCACTGGCAGCAGCCCCGTCCCTGTCCCCCTCCCCACTGCGGCTACTGCAGGTAGCGATAGGCCTTGAAGCAATGGTTGCCGGAGTCGGCCACCACCACGTGTCCATCGGAGGTGAGGGCCAGGCCCTGCGGCCCGTACAGCGGGTCAGCGGCCGTGTTGATGTAGGAGAGGAAGGAGCCCGAGCTGTCGAAGACCTGCGGGGACGGGCAGAGACCGGCTGTCCCCACCGTTACTGCTGCCCAGACCCCCACCGCCCCGGGGACCCCTCCTGCCCCATGGGCTGCGGGGCTGCTGTCCCCTCCCCGGGGCAGCGTGGGGCTGCGGCGCCAGTGCCGGTACCTGGATGCGGCTGTTGCCCCAGTCGGCGACGATGATGTTGCCGTTGGCGTCGACAGCGACGCCCGTGGGAGCGTTGAACTGCCCGTTCCCCTCCCCGTGAGAGCCGAACTTGAAGAGGAACTCCCCGTCCGCGTTGTACACCTGCGGGCAGCGGGTCACCCTGGGCCGTCCTGGCACATGGCACCGGTGACAGCGGGGCCAGCACGGGGCCAGGGATGCCGGCGGCCACCTGCCGTGGTGACACTCACCTTCACCGAGTGGTTGTGGAAGTCGGTGACCACGATCTCGTTCTTGTTGTTGACTGCCACGAAGTGGGGCCCTGGCGGGGGGGGGGGGCGCTCAGCCCTGGCTGGGGATGGGGGGGGCTCAGCCCTGGCCAGGGAAGGGGGGCCCGGCCCGGCACAGTGTCAGTGCCGTGGGGACAGGGGGACGCTCCCCACACCCCGGTGCCTGGTTAGTGGATTAATGCCGCGCGAGCAGCCAGTGAGGCCAGCACAAGGGGGTTAGCGCAGGCGGTGCCCGGCCCCCCACATGGATGGAGGGGGCACCCAGCCCCATGGCGGGACCAGTGCTGAGAACGGACGGAGACCCCAGAGCCCTGACCCACAGGGACAGCGCCCAGGACCAGAACCCAGAACACGAGCCCAGAACCACAACCAGGAGCCCAGAGCCAGAACCAGAGCCCAGAACCAGGACCAACACCCAGAACCAGAGCCCCAGCCTAGAACCCAGAACTAGAACCCGTGCCCAGAACCAAAACCAGAGCCTGGAACAAGAGCCCAGAACTAGAACCCAAGCCCAGCCCTTGAACCCAGCACCCCAGCCCAGCCCCCAGCCCCAGGTGTCCCGGTGCCGGCGATGGCACCAGCCGCCCTTGGCGAGGCGTGCGGTACTCACCGTCCCGGCCCGGCCCCGGCGCAGCGGGAAGCCAAAGGCATGCAGTAAGGAAGAGGGGACTTGCCAGTCGGTGTATTACCATCGAGTGTACCTGCAAACTGCCGCTCGGCCGTGCCGCGGCTCCCAAACTTGGTGACGAGCTTGCCGTTGGACTGGAAGATGAAGACGCAGCAGGCCTTGTTGTCCACCACGATGATGTGGCCGTTGCGGTCCACGGCGACGCCTTTGGGGCCCATCAGCCGCCCGGCCCCGATCTTGGTCTGCGGCCAGGGAGGGGTGTCAGGGCGGGGAGCGGAGCCGCGGCGCCCCCTGCCCGGCCGCTGCCCCCTCACCTTGAACTTGCCCTCGGGGGAGAAGATGCTGACCCAGCGGTTGTCGTAGTCCGCGATGATGATGTCCCCGTTCATGTCCACGGTGACGCCGGTCGGGCGCTGCAGCTGGCCGGGGGAGCGGCCCCGCACCCCGAACCGCAGTCGGAACTGCCCCTCGTTGGAGAACACCTGGGGAGGCCGGGGGTGGGGGTCAGCCAGAGGGGAGGACGAGGCAGGGTGGGGGCCGGTGCCACGGTCCTACCTGCACGCACTGGTTATTGCTGTCGGCCACCACGATGCGGCCGCTGCTGGAGGTGGAGATGCCCTGGAGGTTGGTGAACTCCCCCTTCTCCCGGCCACGGCTTCCTGCGGCGGAGGGGAGGGTCAGGGGGGTCCGTCTGCCCCAGGAAGCCCCCACCACCCCAGGAAGCCCCCCACTGCTCACCCACGCGGAAGATGAGCTCGTCCTCGATGGGGTTCTCCTTCTTCTTGCCGCTGCTGTACATGCTGGACGGGCGCCGGACGGCCTTCTGCCGGATGTGCCCGCTGCTGGGCGACTTGACACGGCGCTTGACGTCGTCGGGAGAGGGGGGCACGTCGGAGGCCTTGACGGCGCGGACGCGGAAAGGGCTGCCGCGGATGGGCTGCCCATAGAGCAGGATGGAGAGGAGGAAGTCGCCCTCGGCGCGGGGGGTGTAGAGCAGCTCGTAGGTGCCGTTCTTGTTGTCCTGCACCTCCGCCTCGGCCACCCCCGCCGTCCGGCGCCGTCACCTGGAAGCGCAGGCTGGCGCTGCCGCTGCGCACCAGCTCCCCGTCCTTGTCCTTGGTGGTGACGCTGAGCGAGGAGGGCTGTCCCACCACGGCGTGCCGCAGCCCCTCGCCCGTGGCCACCGTCTTGTGGGCCGTGGCGCTGGTGGTGATCAGCACGCCCAGGTTGAGGATGGACTTGCGGACGCCCTCGGTCTCCACCACGTAGTCGAGCTGGGCGTTCTCGTGGGGGTGCTCGGGAAACTCCTGGCTGGCCAGCTCGCTCAGCCGCTCGCTCATCTGCTTCTTCACCAGCAGCACCTCGGTGGCGGTGCCGTGGTGCAGCGCCTGCTCGGTGAAGGCGCAGCTGCTGAGGATGCTCTCCTGGCCCTGGCGCAGCGCGTCCAGCTGCGCCTGCAGCACCTGCCGGGGCAGAGCAGGTCACCCTCACCGCCGGGCCGGGACCCTTGCCGGCACCCGGACCCTGGCCACGGCCCCAGATGGACCCCCGCGGTGCTGCGCCCGGAGGCAGGGCTGCCCGGAACCCAGCTGCCCACACTGGCAGGGCTGGCCGGCGCCGCCGGCACAGATTCGCCTGCTCAGGAAGAGGTGGGCAGGGGCAGCAGGTGGGCACAGGGCAGGGACGCTGGTGCAGGGACACGGCGGTGTGGGGCCATGGCAGTACGGGGCCATGGTGGCACAGGGCCATGGCAGTGCAGGAGCACAGTGTTGCAGGACCATGGCATCGCGGGGGCACAGCGTCGCGGGGGCACGGCGTCACGGGGTGTCACCTTCTGCTTGGCCCCGCAGGTGGCCTCCAGGTCCCGCACCAGCAGCCCCTTGCGCTGCCGCAGTGCCATCTCCAGCTCCTCGAAGGTGCTGCCAATCTCCGACACCGCCTCATTCTTGCGCTCCACCAGCTGCTGGCTGATCTCCGACACCAGCCCGATGGCCGCCGCCAGCTGCGGGAGCCTGCGGAGGAGCCAGCGCTGGGCGGGCACCGGTGGAGGGGACCCCCCGGCAGAGCCCCGTCCTCCCACCCCGTCCCCCCCTGCCCCCGTACCTGCTCCTGACGGCGTCCAGCTGCTGCTGCAGGGCCGCCTTGTGCTGCTCCACCACGTCGCGCAGCGGCACGGTGACGTGCTCCCGGTGCTCCCCCTCGGTGCACTCGTGGCACATGGCCGTCTCGCAGGGCTCGCAGTAGAACTCCATCACCTGCGCACGAGCACTCAGGGCTGCCCGCCACGGCCCCCCCGGCCCCCCCCACCGCCCCCCGCCCGCCGGGGCAACCCACCTTGCCCTCGTGGTTGGGGCAGGAGAGGGGCTGCCCGGTGACGGCGCTGACGGGGTCCAGGCCGCGGCCAGGGTGGGGGCCGCAGCTCTCGGGGTCCCGCTGCAGCACCTCCATCAGGTTGGTGATGAAGAAGTTGTTCTGCAGGGCGGCGACGCCGCGCTCCGGCAGGATGGAGGTCTGGCGGCAGACGGGGCAGGAGAGGGTCAGGCTCTGGGGCGGGATATAGTTCTGGAGACACCTGGGGCGAACGGGGACAACCAGAGGGTCAGGACCCGCACGGAGCGGGGTGGGGGCAGAGGGACGGACAGACAGACGGGAGGGACTGGGGTGTGTGGGGCAGGAGCAGGGGGACGGGGCTGAAGGGCAGGCAGACAGCAGGACAGACAGACGGACAGGAAGGCTGCACCACGGCACACTGGGGTGCAGGAGTGAGGGACAGGGCTGGCAGGACAGATCATGGGACAGACGGACAGGAGGGATCAGGGTACACGGGGCAGGAGCTGAGGGATGGGGCTAGGAGCAGACAGACGATGGGATGGACGGACAGACAGACAAGAGGGTTACACTGCGGCAGGCTGGGGTGCGTGGGGCAGGAGCAGAGGGATGGGGCCAGAGTGGCAGGCAGATGGCAGGACAGACGGACAGACAGGGGAGCGGCATATCAGGGCACGTGGGGCAGGAGCAGAGGGACAGGGCTGGAGTGGCAGGCAGATGGCAGGATGGACAGACAGACAGGGGAGTGGCACATCTGGGAATGTGGGGCAGGAGCAGAGGGACGGGGCTGGCAGGACAGACGGACAGCGGGACAGACAGACAGGAGGGTGGCATATGAGGGTGTGTGGGGCAGAAGCAGAGAGCCGGGGCTGGAGGGGCAGGCAGATGGCGGGACGGACGGATGGACAGGAGGGCTGTGCTGCGGCACACCGGGGTGCGGGAGCAATGGCGGGAGCCAGAGGGGCGGACAGACGGCAGGACAGATGGACAGGAGGGCTGCGCCGCGGTGCGCCAGGGCTCGAGTGGGTGGACAGACAGACGGACGGGGTGGGGGAGGCCAGGCAGGGCCAGGCTGGGGAAGGGCTGGGGCAGAGCCAGGGGAGGGGGTGTCTCTGGGGGGGCACAGAGAGAGCAGACATCAGTACAGAGCCCACCGCCACCAACACAGCCGCAGCCCCCGGCCCCCCCAATATCCCCCACCGGCGGGCACCAGCGCCAGACCCTGTGCCGTGGGGCAGGATCAGCCCCACTGCCCCAGCCCAGGGGGGTGAGAGGGGCGGAGGGGCAGTGGGGGGCTCGGGGGGCTGGGGGGTGCACAGGGACACGCTGTGCAGCCCCCGCAGAGAAGTAGGGGGTGAGGGGGCAGGGGAGTCCCAGCCCCCATGTGGGTGGGCGTGGGGGAAGGTGGCCGTGGGGTGCAGGGGGGCCCTGGCTCATTGCCCCTGGGGCACAGAGGTGCTCGGCCCCGTCTCACTGGGGGTGTAGGGGGCCATGGGGCTCTGGCTCACCCCCCACTGCAGGGGGCCAGGGGCAGAGCAGGGCTCCGGCTGCCCCACTGCAGGTGTCAGGACATGTGTGGGGAGGGTGGGCTGAGGGGGGGGAGCTCTGCTCTTGCTGCGGGTTTGGGGGATGCCTGGGGGGTGGGGGGGCAGTGGGGAGCAGCAGGGATGCAGTGCAGGGGCAACAAGATGCCATGGGGGTGCAGGGGGGCTGCAGTACTATGTGGGTGCAGGGGGGGATAAAGGGGGGGGCAGTGGGGATGCAGTGCAGAGGCAACAAGATGCCATGGGGGTGAAGGAGGGGGTGCAGTGCTGTGTGGGTGCAGTGGGGGTGCAGGGGGGGTGCAGGGGGGGTGCAGGGGGGTGCAGGGGGGTGCAGGGGGGCACAGCAGCCCCATCTCATCTCCTGCAGGAGGCACAGGCAGGGAATGCTGGGGGGTTGCTGGGGAGGATGCTGGGGGTGCTGTGGAGTGCAGCAGTGGTGCAGTGCGAATGCTGGGGGGTGTGGGGACCCCAACTCCCCTCCTGCTGGGGGGGGGGGGTGCTGGGGGTGGTGCAGTGGGATGCAGCAAGACACAGTGGGCTGGGGTGCAGGGGGGTACAGGGGGTACAGGGGGAGTCAGGGGGGATGAAAAGAGGTGCAGGAAGAGGTGCAGGGGGAGTCGGGGAGGATGCAAAGGGGTGCAGGGGGGGATGCAGGGGGGGATGCAGGGGGGTACAGGGGGAGTCAGAGAGGATGAAGGGGGTGCAGCGGTGTGCAGGGGGAGTTGGGGGGATGCAGGGGGGGATGCAGGGGGGATGCAGGGGAAGATGCAGGGGGGATGCAGCGGAGCAGATCAGAGATGCAGGGAGATATAGGGCGGGATGCAGAGGGGACACTGAGGACACAGCAAGGCCCAAGGGACAGCGGGGACGCGGAGGTGGCCGGGGCACGGCGGGGGGGGGGTCGGGGGTCCCACCTCTCGCAGAAGGTGTGCAGGCAGGGCAGCACCTTGGGGTTGCGGTAGCGGTCGAGGCAGATGCTGCACACCAGGAACTGCTTATCGATCTGCCGCACCACCGGGCTGCCGCTGGGCTCCGCTTGGCCATGGCGGCGTCCGCGGCGTCAGCCTGCGGGCGGCACGGGCGCTCAGCGGGACCACGGCCCCCGCCCCGGGCACCCCCGGGCTGGGGGGAACGGACCCCGGCCCCGCGTCCCGGGCACCCCCGGGCGGGGGTCCCCCCCCCGCACCGTCCGGCCCCCCCGCCGGCGCCTCCACGCCCCCCCCTCCGCCCGCCCCACCGGGGGACACGCCGCTGGCCGCCTCCCCGACAGGCCGCGGTCGCCCCGCGGGGCCGCCGGAGGGTCGCGGTGCCCCCCGGCCCCGCATCCCGCACCCCCCCGGCCCCGCTCACGGCGCTGCGGCGGCCCCGCGCTCCAGGCCCCGGCCCGGCCCCGCCCCGCGCCGCCATTGTGCGGCACCGCCCCGCCCCGACGGCACCGCCTCCGCGCCGGGACCGGGGCTCCGGGCACCAGGCGGGGACACCGGCGCGGCGGAAGGGGGGGGTGCCGGCGCGGCGGGGGCAGCGGCAGCCCCGGCCCGGGGAGCCGCAGTGGCTGCGGGTCCCCGCCGTGATGCTGCGGGCACGGCCCGGCCCGTATCCCGCCCCTCCTTGTCGCTGTGTCCCCCCCCGTCCTGTTCCTGTGTCCCCCGTTCCTCCTCGTCACCGCCCCCCACCTCCTCGCCCCTGTCCCCCAACCTCGTGTCCCTGTTCCCAGGCCCCCACCCCCCCGTCCTCAGCCCTGTGCCGCCCCATCCTCCTGTCCCCAGCCCCCACCCCCCTTGTCCCTGTCCCCGCATCCTTCCTCTGCCTGTTCCCCTACCCTTGTCCTTGTCCCCCCCACCGTTCCACCCCGCTTCAGCCCATCCAGGCCACCCCCCACTCGCGACAGATCAGCGCCGCCCCCCACACCTCCCTCCCCCCGCATAGGACCCGATCCCACCTCATCTGCCCCCCGCCCTCCACACGGCGGGCCTGTTCCCCACCCCCTCCCACGCGTGACACCCCCTCCCCACGCACGAAACCCCCACCCCACGCGTGACACCCCTCCACCCTCACGCGTGACACCCCCTCCATCCCCACGCGTGCCCCCCCGCACCCGTGCCAAACCCATCCCGGCCACCGCCCATGCCAAACCCCTTCCCCCCCCCCCGCCCCACGCGTGCCCCCACTCACCCCCCACGCAGCCCCCTCCTCGCTTCAGCCCCCACCGCATCCTCGGCCCGGCCCGGCTCGGCGCGGCAGGGACTGCGCCAGGGATGGGCAGGGCAGGCAGCTGCCAGACCGGACCGCACCACGGCGAGCGGGGAGGGGGGGCCACGCTCTTTTTACACACCCCTCCCGCACCGGGACCCCTCCCCGAGGACCCCCCACTCGGGAACGGCGACGCGTCGCCGAGCGACGCGTCGCCGTTCCCGAGTGGGGGGTCCTCGGGGAGGGGTCCCGTAGGAGAGTAGAGGGGAAGAGAGCAGCACTCCCCCCCCCCCCCCCCCCCCCAAACAAATGGTCGCGTCCGGGCTGTGGCTCTGCAGTGGGGGGGGCTCCGGGCGCGCCCCTCCGCCCCCCGCCCCGCATCCCCGGGGTACCCGGCTGTCGCCACGGCAACCGCATCCCGCCCCGGTGTGATGTGCGAGCGTGTGTGTGTCCCCGAAGTATGGGGGGGGGGGGGGGGGGGGTTCGTGGCGGGCAGACCCCAAAATGGGGGGGGGGGGGAAGATGTGCACGTGGAGGTGTGCGTGCTGCGCTTGTGCGCACACACGCTCCCGCTTGCACAAGCGTGTGTGTCCACGTGCGTGTGCGCTCCCGCCCGTGCCGGTGTGTCCGTCCTCATGCGTGTTCCTGAGCATGCCCCTGTGCACGCGTGTGCGTGCGCGTCCCGGTGCTCACTGCGGCCCTCGGGGCGATGGGCGGGTGCGCGGTGCCCCGGGGACCCTCGGGGTGAGCGTGCCCGGCCCTGTAGTGCCGCAGCACCCCGCCCGCACACCCCGGCACACGCCCTGGCACACGCCGGCTCACCCGCTGCAGTACCAGGCCCCGGGTGCGTGTGCGCACGAGCAGCCGTGGCACAGGGGTACCTGTGCACCGTGGGGTCCCTGAGCGGGCGCTGCCCGTGGGTGGCCGGGCGCAGTGGCCCCAGGGGGTGCTGGTCACCAGCCATGCAGAGGAACCAGCTGGGCGGCATTCCCACCTCACACCATCACCATACGGCACGGCACCGCTGCCACAGCCACGGCCGTCCAGCCGAGCAGGGCCCTGGGAGGTGACAGGGGCAAAGTCACCCTGACTGCCCCGTCTGCCCTCCGCGGCACAGGGGCAGTGGGCAGCGAGTGATGGCCACGGGCAACAATGGCCGTAACTCTAAGAAGGATTTTGACACCTTCTCCCGCCATCCTCATTCCCGGGGGCCGGACATCACAGTCTGGGGGCTGGACAGAGCCAGGCGGGAGGGCTGGGCTCAGTGGGTGGCAGTTCCCGAGCTGGGCTCTGCCTGGGGGTGGGTGACAAGTGGAGCACCACAGGGATCAGCAATGACCCGGCGCAGGCACAGACGGCCCCAAACCGGGGAGGGGGAGGCAGCGGACATGGGCGAGGGCAGCGCCGCACCCGGAGGGCCTCGGGCAGGCGGGAGGAACGGGCCCACAGGAACCACATGAAACTCATGGAGGACAAATGCCGAGTGCCAATCTGGGAAGCGGAGCATCCCTGCAACAGCCCGGGCCGGGACTGCCAGGCTGGGGGAGCAGCTCCGGGGAAAATGTCCTGGAGGTCCGGGTGGGCAGCAAGCAGGGCGTGAGTCGCAGGGCACCCTGGCAGCCAGGGGAGCCCAGCAGCACCCTGGCCTGGGTGAACAGGGGCGTTGCCAGGAGGCCAAGGGCAGGGACCTGCCTCCTCCCTGCTCAGCCCCAGCTAAACCACGTCTGGACACCGCATCCGGATTTGGGCCCCCCGTACGGGGCGAACTGCGGAGAGTTCGGGAGCAGCCCCGCAGCCGGTGAGGGGCTGGAGCACCTGCTCTGTGCGGAGCTGCTCCGGGACCGGGGCACCCGGAGCCCCACGGAGCAGCTGGGACCGGGCAGCTGGGGCCCCGCACCGCCTGGCACGGGCAGCACCGGCCGACAACAAAGGGCGCAGTGACGGGGGTGGCGGGGGGGACATGGCTGTGGCCAGTCTGGGCAGTGCTGGGCAGGAGACACGGCTGCCACAGCGATGGCATGGCCACGAAGTCGCAGCGTGTTGGCAGTGGGCAGAGAGCTGCGGCGATGGGGTGCCTGGGCAGCAGGGCTGGCACCGCACCGTGCCGTGCCAGACGGGGTTAGCCATGTGCCGCCACGGCCTCGTGCGACAGCAGCGCGGGGCAGCGGACAGGCCCAGAGCGTGGCCACCGCTCAGGGGGAGCCGGAGGCCACAGAGATCCTCAGCGTTTATTATCACAACAGAGCAGACGGGAGCAGGGACGGGGACGGTAAAAGCGCAGCCTGGCACAGCAGCTCCGGCCCCGCGGCCCCTCAGCTGGGGGGAGCCCCGGGCGCCTTCCCGCCCGCCAGGCGCCGGAGGAAGCCAAGCAGGGCAGAGCCTTCGGGGGCAGCAGCTGGGGGTGGCTGCGGGGAGCGCGGTGCCCCCTGGGTCCCCCTGCGCTGGAAGAGGCCCGCCAGGCTGAAGGGGGGCACGGGGCTGGCGGGGGCTGTGGCAGCGGCCGCAGAGGGCGGCTCGGGTGGGCCGGGCTCGGGGCCGGGCTCGGCAAGCCCCCCCTGCCCACCGGCCGGGGTGCCCAGGGAGGGCTGGCAGCAGCCCTCTGTCTCCGTCAGGGCTGGCAGCGCCGGGGCCGTGTGCCGCCGGAGCAGTGCCAGGGGCGTTCCTGGCAGCCAGGCGGGACTCTGCGGAGCGGAGGGCAGGAGGGGGCTCCCGCAGCCCGGGGGGCCGGGGGAGCCGTCCCCCTGCGAGGAGGCCAGGCAGGGGTCGGAGCTGGGGCGCGGGGAGCGGAGGCCGTGGCGGCCGGGCTGGGGCGTGAGCGGGAAGGGGCCGTCCGGCCTCGCGTGCTGGGGCGCCGCATCCCGCGCGGAGCACGTGGCGACGGAGCGACGCTTCAGCCGCTCCTCCTCCAGCTGCTGCCGCCGGCGCCGCGCCTGCTCCCGCACGCGGTTCTCCTGCGGGGCAGAGGCGCGTCGGGGCCAGCTGGGCGCAGGGTGGCACGGCCGGCAGCGGGTCGGGGCCGGGGCACAGGGGCTGGTACCTGTGCGGCGGCGAGCAGCCGGCCCGCGAAGCCGTGCAGGATGGCACACAGCTCCTGCAGGCCGCTGGGCGCCGCGTCCTCGCAGAAGAAGTCGAGGGTGGCGGCCGCGGCGCGGTGCATCTGGTCCAGCGCGTCCCGCACCGCGCGCAGCTCCTCCTCGGCCGCGCGCAGGAAGGGCTGCAGCTGCGGCCCCAGCCCCTCGGCGCCCAGGCTCCGGGCACCCTCCAGCCGCGCCGCCAGCCGCTGCACCTCCTCCTCCACCTCTGCCACCTCGATCCTGTGGGAACACACAGGTCACCCATCCCACACCACTCCACTATGCCCCCCCCATCATGCCCCCCACTGCCAGGACCCCTCCTGCCCCTCCGCTCCCACCCCTGGCAGGTGCCACCCCGTGGGGCAGGGTCCCCACTCAGCCCTGGGACCCAGGGACGCCCTTACCGCGACGCCGGGCCCACGTGCCGCAGCTTGCCGGGGAAGTCCAGCAGGTTCTTCTCCACCCTGGCTGCCTCCTGTGGGTGAGAGGGGCAGCGAGCCGCCCCCACCAGACCGCGGGGCATCCCCAGGGCCCTGGCAGAGCCACCCGTGCGGCAGAGCCGCAGCTCGGGGGAATGACAGAGGTACCTCCCCATCTGCCTGGTGGAGCTGGGGCCAGCCCAGGGCACGTGTCCCCGTGTCCCCGGCCAGACGTGCCACCGGGTAGCTACAGGCGTGACTTGAACCAACACCCGCAAACGAACACCCAGGAAGGACAAAAACGTCCAGGAAGGCACACGGGGCTCTGGGGGGGACCATGGCAGCAGCAACAGGAGGGTCCAGACCCAGCTGAGGAGGGACAAGCCGGTGCCAAGGGCAGGAGGGAGAGCGGGCGGCAGCGCCGGCTCCCCATGGGCAGAGGATGTGCAGCTGCCACCGGGCAGAGCAGGGGCAAGCGTGAGAAAAACAGTACTGGAGCTCGTCTGCCGGGGAAAACAGCCTCCCCCGCGCGCAGGCAGGGCACGTCCCGGCCGGCTGGTGTGGGCAGCGGCCTTGTGCGAGACAGGAGACGGAGCAGGGTCTCCCCAAGGACACGCAGGCACCCACAGCCATGGGGACAGCCCAGTGAGCCCCAGTCCAGTGGCACGCTGCGCCTGCTGGGCAGCTGGACAAAGCCAGGGACGTGCCGGTGGCAGCACATCAGCGGTGGGGGACACCTGTGGCCGGGCCAGCCCAGGGCTTTCAGCGGCTGGTGGGCAGAGCGGCTGCCGCAGAGCCCAGCAAAGCCCACTCTGGGCATGGACCCAATGCTCTGCCAAGAACGAGCTCCCCAGTAAATCCAGCCCTGTCCCCAGCAGTGCGGGGAGGCCAGATGCCATGGCCTCACCGGAGCTCACCATGGCCACGAAGTGCAGCAGGTCCATGCCCGGCTCGTTGGCCTTGGTGTCGGGCAGCTTCAGCAGCGAGGCGAGGCGGAAGCCGGCGGCGCTGCCAGCGTAGCCGCCCTGGGAGCAGAGCGGGGGAGTTGCCGCGGCCCCGCTGTGCCAGGGGGAGTGGGGGGTGGGCGGCAGGCCCCCACGCCACGGACTCACCGAGTTCAGGTGGTTGCCAGCGCTCAGGATGAGGTGCAGGATGGTGTGCAGCTCCTCGCACTCCAGCAGCTCTGGGGAGCGGCTGAGGGGTCAGCGGGGACAGGGGTGGTGTGTGTGTGTCCCCCCTGGTCCTGGTGCACCCCACGGTGCCACTCACCAACAGCGGCGTCCGTCAAGGTCTGGATGGAGCCGCGCAGGGCACTGAGGCGGGGGAAGAACTCCTCCTTTAGCACCAGCAGCTCCAGGCGCTGGGTGTAGCTGGGGGTGAGTGCAGGGTGAGCGTGACCCCCAGTGCACGGGACCCGCCCCCCGGCTCCTCCGGCTCCCACCTGGGCACCTCGGTCAGCAGCAGCATGAAGAGCTCGGGGTCGGGGAGCTGGTGGGGGCTGCTGGGGAAGGAGCGCAGCCGGGCCACCTGTGGGCAGACAGGGGGGTCAGGGGGAGCTGCCGGGGCCCCCCCCTACCCCCATCCTCACCTCTGCAGCGCCGGGCAGCATCCGGGAGAGCTCCAGCAGCTTCTCTGCCCCGTAGGGCGCCCCGACACCCTCCTGGATGTCCCGCACAATCTGGCGGACGGGCCTGGGGGGACGCATCAGACACGGGTGACCCCCCGGCCCAGCCACGCGGGCAGCATTCTGCCCCCCTCCCCGATGGGGTAACACCCCCCGGCGGCCAGCGGACACCCTCATCCTTCCCGGGGGGGCAGACACCCATCCGACCCCCCCCGTCTGTGCCTGGGGGCACAGGGCAGCAGGAGCCCTACTCCCACCCGTGTGCGGGACCCCGGGGGGGGCAGGTACCACGCCGGGACCCCTGGGGCGGGTCTCATTGTGCCCCCCCGTGTGCTGGACCCGGGGGATGCACATGGGTGCCTCCCCTACCCGTCTGTGTGTGGGACCCAGGGTGCCAGTTCCCTGGGGGTGTAGGTTGCCGGGGGGTTGTTTCCCCGGGGGGGTGGGACAGTGTCCCGGGGGGGTTCCCGGGGGCAGTTCCGCTCACCGCTTGACCTGCTTGAGGAAGACGCCGAGGGCGAGGCTCCGCTTGGGCTCCAGCAGCGCGGTCTGGGGGGCACGGGGCGGTCAGGGCGGCCGGGACCGCGGGGGGACCCCGGGGGGACCCGGCCGCGGTGGGGCGGGGGGGTCTCACCGCGGGCGGCGGGCGCTGCCCCGGGGCGGCCCCGCGGGGCTCTCGGAAGAGCAGCCGGAGGCGCGGCAGGTCCAGCGGCGGCGGGGCGGCCCGCGGAGCCCAGACCGAGCGGCGGCCGCGCACCCGCGCCGCGGGCACCGGCTCCCAGTGCAGCGCCCGCAGCCGCCCGCCCTGCGGGGCCGGCGGGGACGGCAGCGCCCCGGGGGGCGGCCCCGGGGGGGGCGGCGGCGCGGGGCGGCGCGGGGAGCCCATGGCCGGGACGGGACGGGGCGGAACGGAACGGGACGGGACGGGGGGTACCGGGCGCCCCGCGGCTCTTGCGGCTCGGCTTGGCCCGCCCCGGTCCCGGCCCCGTCCCGCCCCGGGCTGGCGGCGGAGGGGAGCGCCGGGGTCGCGATGCCGTCGCGGGGAGCCAGGCGCGGGTGCCCAGCCCGGTGCCTTCCTCGGGGCTTTAGCCCCCGGCTGGAGCCGCGCCCGGGGAAGGGGAACGGGCCCTGCTGCCCGCGGCTGCCCCGTGGGACCCTCCGAGCCCCGCCGAGCCCCCGGTGCCGTCAGCGGGACTGCGGTGACAGACAGTGCCGGGACCCTCGGGAGCAGCGGGCTGAGGAACGAGCCTCGCCGAGCCCCCTCTCCCGGGACCGCTCCCCAGCGTCTTCCCTACCCGCTGCCCAGGAATCGCCCCGGCAGCCGCGTACCGATTCCTGCCGGTGCTTCGGGAAGGTGAGGGCGGCCGCGCGGGGTCAGAGCCAAGGCCCGTCGCTCCAGGACCCCGACGGCAGCAGCAGCAGATGCCCAGGGATCACCTGCCCCAGAGCCCCCTCCCGCCTCTCTCAGCCGGGGGCACCTGCAGCCCCTCCGGCGGATTTTGTCCGGAGCACTTGCCCCGTTCAAGTTCACTTTCCCTTTCCAGGCCCCGGCCCCCGCAGCCCGGTGCTGCCCCGTGCCCAGCGGTGTCATGGGGTGGCCCTGGCTGCATCCCCCCCGCAGGGCAGGGCCCAGCTGGAGGAGCCCCGAGCCCCCCAGACACGCTCCTACACAGCCACTAACACGGGTACAGATGGGCACAAGCCGGAATCAGCGATGCCGGGCACGGCTCCGTGCTCCAGCCGGCGGCTCCGTGGGCACAGCGGGCAGGGGACAGGACTGACAGCCCCTCGCTCTGGTGCCGGCAGCCTCGGGAGAAGAGGGGCACACAGCCCCTGCAGCCGGGCAGGCAGAGCACTGGACAGCGTGGGCTCCTGTGCCCCAACCCCAGCCCCAGCCCCTCCTGGCTGGAGGGCAGTGGAGCAGGAACTGCCACTGCGGCCATCAGGAATGGCCTCACCTCACCCCACCGCCACCTAGCACCCATCCAAGTGGTCTCCACCTTCCCCTTCCCCCCCCAATCCTGGTCTCCACCTTCGCCTTGCCCCCCCCACCTCCAGCCCAGGGGGGCCCAGGCTCGCAGCTCCGCACACACAAATGATCCGCACCGTTTTATTCCGGAGTCTTACAGAAGTTGGAGGGAGGAGGGGGTCAGACCTTCACCAGGGAAGGGGAGGGTGTCAGATCCAGACATTAAATTACCAGGGATTAAATTAGCAAGAAAAACAAACCGTTTTGTCTCAGGAGAAAGTGCCCAAGTGCTGCACGTGGTCAGGGCTAGAAGCAACACTCAGCCGGAGCAGGACAGAGCTCTGGCGCGTGGGACTGGCCGAGGCCCCGGCCCCGCTGCGCGTGGCACACGCGCCCTCGCCCCACGCACACAGACATGCACATGCACCTGCCCGGGACATGGCCAGCGTTTGGTCCTTGGTTTGAGTCCCCGCAGCTCCCGCGGCAGCGGCCCAGCTCCCGCCAGCACTGGGCAGAAGCCGGGCGGCCAACTGGCGTCCAAGTGTCAGGGCGGTGAGAGAATCCACGTCCATCCAGCACCCACCCACCCACACCTCACTAGCGGCAGTGCACAGGGACCCCCCCCCGCCAACCACAGACCGGGTGAGCACGGCCATGGCCAGACGACACGGAGGGGAGGACGGGCACGCTGCGCCCCAGAGACGCCCTGTGTGCCCGGGAGTGTAGTGTGAGGCTGGGGGGGCTGCCCCCAGGTCGGCTGGGGAGGGAGTGCAAGAGCAGCTGCCTGGGAAAGACCAGGGATCAGGCAGGAGGGAGATGGAGCAGCCCCACAGCTGGGAGAAGGCAGGAGCCCTGGAGCAGTGGGTGGGCACCCACGGCCCCCCCAGGGACAGGGAGGGGACCCAGCAGTCCCGGCACTGCCCCTCCGTAGCTTCGTCTTCATTTGGAAACATCTGCCGTGGGGCAGGGGTCCTCCTGGGCTAAGGGGGCAAGGAGGTGGGCAGGGACAGGAGGGGGACACGTGCCCGTCCTGCCCTGGGGGGGCAGCAGGAGAGCTGTGGAGTGTCCAGTCCCACCCCAGTGCGTGGTGGGGTCGGGGGTGTACGGCCGCAGCGAGGGAGGTGTCTGCTGCCCCACAGGGGTGCTGGGAGGCAGGGGGGTCTCCCAGCCCTCCTGCTGGGGTCCGTGCTAAGGGAGCGAAAATGAGCTAGGCAGGGCCGGACTCTGCCCCGAAGGGAGATGTGAGCCAGGCGGGGAAGGGGGGGCCCAGCCTCTCCAGGCTCCTCTCCCCAGGCAGGACCAGGCCTGCAGGCTCCCACTCCTCCTCAAACCAGGACCCCCGTGCCCGCTGCGCAGCCCCCAGCTGCCGCAGGGCCCAGGCCGCGTCCCCCGCACGCACGCGGCCCGGCCCCGCGCCAGCAGCTCGAGCTCAGAATTCAGGTCCATGGCACCCCCGGCCAGAGCACGCGGGGGCGGTGGGGCGGCTCACTGCTCCTCCAGCCAGGAGGGCTTCTCAGCACCGGGGGTCTTCAGCTTGATGTTGAACTGCTTGAGGGTCTGCTCCAACTGCTGCTGGTTCCCAGCGAAGTAGGCAGAGATGGCGTTGTGGAAGAGCAGTAGCTGCTTGTGCATGACCTTGATCTGGGAAAAGCAGGAGAGGTCGGCCTGCGGCGAGCCGGCCCCGCTGCACCCGGAGAAGGGGCAGGGACCCGGCCCCCGCCTCGCGCAGGACGGGGAGGTCGGAGCTGCTGCCGGCAGCTGCCCAAAGCCAGCCCTGAAAGCCAGGAGAAGGCTGCGTGGCAGAAGCTGTGCCAGCGAGCGGCGGGCAGAGACGAGCGCTCCCCTGCCCTTCCCTGGGGTCTCCCGGCTGCCTCACAGCTGCTGCCCACCCGCAGACAGATCCTGGGCGGGCGGCCACAAGGCAGCACGGCCAAGGGACACGGCGAGTGCCTGGCAGACCCCCGCTCCGAGCCCTGCGGCCCCTCACCAGCCCCACGGCCCTCCTCACCTTGTTCTCCTCCAAGAACTTGAGCTTGATGGCCACGTCGGCACGCAGCTTTTCGTACTTGTCCTTGTGGCTCTGGAACTGGCTCTGGGCTGTGTCCAGCCGGCACAGGGTGCTGGCATCCCGAGGGCCCATGCTCAGCTCCTCCAGGTCCGTACGGTACGCGTCGTACTCCAGCCTGCGGGGGGACAGCTGGTGTCGGAGCTGCGCCACGGCCCCGCGATTCCTCGCCGGGGATGCCCCGACACCCGTCACGCCCCCAGCCCCGGCCGCGGGCCACGCCGCTGCTCTACCTGGCTGTCTCATACTGCTTGACCGTCATGAGCGTGTCCTCCATGGTCTTGTTCACCAGCGTGTTGATGCTGGAGACGAAGAAGTTGACAGCCCCCAGTAGTGTCTCTCCGTTCTTGCAGAGCAGTTTCTGCGTTTCCGCGTTGTAACCGAACTCCTCCTGGGAGAGGAGGCCGAGTCGGGTCCGTACCAGCAAGGGCCCCTCTCCTCCCACGTGCCTGGAATCAGCCTGGCCCTGAGTGCTCTGAGGAGGTGCTGGGACACGGCCCTTCACGCTCTCCCCTGCCCCGTGGCCTTTGCTGAGCCCCCAACCTCCTCCTGCTTCTCCTCATGTGCCCGGGGTGCTGCGGAGCCCGAGGCCGATTTGGGTCCCCAGGTAGGGGGGGCCGCGGCAAAGGCACAGCACGCGCCCCCCGCCCCGGCGGGCATACCTGCAGCTCAGGAGATTTCTGGCTGAGGTCCGCAAAGGCATCCCCCAGGGCGTGCTGGGTCTGCACCAGGCTGTAGAAGTGGTTGGTGAGAGCCCGTGCCAGCTGCAGCACACACTCGTACTTGCGCTTTGTCTCCCGGAGCAGCTCGATCTGTGTCTCCAGCTCCAGGTCCACGGTGCGGGAGCCCCGGCCAAACCGCTCCGAGATCAGCTGCTTGGTACACTGCGGGCGAGGGAGGGCGGCGTCAGGAGGTGCCGCGTTCCCGGCCCACGAGGAGGAAGCGCTCCTTGCTGCTGCGGGGAGACCTGCGGGCACCCCGGCCAGCGGCTCACCTTGTACGTGTTGATGCCCCACTTCTTGACAATGTCAAACTTCTCCACAGCGATGCCACGGACAACTTCCTCTCCTCCGACGGCTGGGCTGGGGTGGGGCTGGTGCAGCCCGGAGCCTGGAACAGACACAACGCCATTCAGTGCCGGCTCAGCGGGACAGCAGTGCCCGCAGAGGGCACAGGCCAGGCTGCTCACTCAAAAGCACCGGTGCTGTCACAGCAGGGCACTGCAGCTGCGCCCGGGGCGCTCAGGGCACCGGGAGGAGCACAGGGCTCCGGCACGGCTGCACCGGGGCTCGGCAAAGCCCACACGCAACACTCACAGTTTGGGGAGCACCCACCCATGCCCACCTCTTCCACCACGCCCGCTGCGGCACAGCGCCAGGCACCTCACCCCGCTCAGGCCCTGGGCCGGAGCGGCTCTCTCCTGCCAGCAGCGAGGGTACGAGGCGGCAGCGTTAACGGGCTCCAGGCAGCCTCGCGGTGCAGCGTGCCTGCCAACCGCCTCGCAGGCAGCATGACCCGATGCCTCGTGCATGCAGCAGGGAACCTGCTCCTGCGAGCCCTTCCGGAGGGGTCCCATGCAGGGCCCTGGCGTTGGCAGCAGACCCCAAAGGGGAAGGTGCTGATCCCAGCCTGCTGTCCAGAGCTGCCAGGGCCTGGCCCCAGAGCTGCCTTGTTGCCCGCCCAGCCACCCTTGCTTTTGCTGTCGAGGCCTCCGTGCTGCACCGCGCAGCCCTGCGCATCGTCCTGCCCGACCCCCTCCTCACCAAGCGGGCCAGAGGAGAAGGTGACCGGCAGCACCCAGGGCAGGCACGTGTGCGGGCTCCTCGCTGCAGGAACGATCTCCCACAGTCGGGCACCACCTGGGTCCCACCTTCGAGCCACCCGAGGTCCTGGCAACGCCGTCTTCTCCCCACCAGCACCAGGACCAAGATTCTGCCACAGCTGCTGGGGAGGCGAGTGCTGGATGCTCTTCCTCCGCAGCAGGCAGCTCGGCTGCCGGCACGCTGGTGGCTATGTGGGGCCGCAGCCACCTCACTGTGGCGGTGCTCCGAGGGACCCCAGCACTAACCAGATGCCCTCATCCAGGGTGAGGGTCCCAAACCCAGGCAGGGGGGCCCTGGAGTGCCAGCCAGGGGCTGGGCGGCCGCAGTACCTGCTGGAGCACTGGCCTGGTTGGCCATCCTGCTGGCGGCAGATGCACTGGGGGAGACGGATGGTCCTCGGGGTGGGTGAGGTTGGACAAGACAGCCTGGAAATGGAGGGGCTGGCGGGCATTCAGCAGAGAGGGGCAAGAGGAGGTGGGGCGGTGTGAGGGGCACAGGGGCAGGAACGGCGAGGACAGAGGATGAGTGTGCGGGCGGGATGGCAGCGGGGGAGAGCAATGGGAGCAGATGAGTGTGACGTGAATCAGAAGACACGGATGGCTGCCGGAGGGACACCTCCCGCGCTCCCTCCCCGCTCCCTCCGTCCTGGCAGCTGGGGTCACTGCGCCCCGAGAGCCAGACAGGCCTGGCGAGATGGAGCCACGGGGATGGCAGCCACAGCACACACCTCCTTCTGCCACCTGCTCGTGCCGCTCTTCGGCACAGCAGGCTGCGAGCAGCCGCACTCGTCCCCTCCGCCTGCGCAAATCCGCTCGCTCCAGCCTGGTGCAGCCCGGAGCAGCCGGGGGCGAGCGGATGTCTGCTGCGCAAGAGCCGCCTGGGGCCAGAGACTTGTGAGAAACGGGACCATGAGGGACCAGTGCTCGTCGTGGGCCCACTGGGCTGCTGCTGCCCCACTCCTGGGCAGAGCTCCCAGGGGGCGCAGGGAGCAGCAGGGCTCCGGGGCTGCGGCACGCCTGCCCACACACTGCCTGGCAGGCAGGAGGCTGGCAGCCACACCCTGCCAGCACAGCACCCGCCAGCCCGGGACCGAGCAACGAGAGAGGAAACAGGTGGTGAACGTGGGGCTCGCAGCCCCCTGCCCCATCCCCCTGCGGGCAGGCCATCGCTGCTCCTCGTGGCACAGCCACTGGCACCGGCACATCTCCAGAGCTCCCCAGCACCAGAGAAGAGGTGGGACACCGGAGTCTTTCCCCACCACCGGAGGAAGGACCCAAGAGCTGCTGTGCCTCAGCATGGTGCGAAGCCCGGGCACCATGAGCTGCAGCCTGGGGCCCCGGGGTGCCCTGCACAACCGGCCGGGCCCTCCACAGCAGGAAGCCCCACACCTGCAAGAGAGGGGAGTGCCCATGGCCCAGCCCTCCCGCAGCACCTCCGCAGCCTCCGTTAGCTACCGTGTGTGGGCAACGCTGGATGAGCGAGGTTAGGAGGGCTGCAGCCCCTCCGCCTCCTCGGCAGCCCCTCTGCTCCCCGTCAGCCCCTCCGCTTCCCTGGGCCTCCCCGGCGGCCCCACTCCACCCACCCATCAGCAGAGCCCAAGCCTGCCAGGGAGGAAGGGGAAGGAGCTGCCTTGCACTGGCAGGAGCCGCTGTACCAAATGGTTGAGGGTGAAGACAGCGCTTCCACCCCTGTGCAGGACCCCCTGCGAGGCCCAGCCAGGGGCCAGCCCTCCCTGCCTGGCACCACCATGGGCAGTGTCACACCAGAGGGACAAGGGTGCCGGGTCCTGCGGCTCAAGCAGCATGCCTCCTTACCCGTGTGCTCCTGCAGCCCAGCGGGGAGCAGGGGGGTGGTGAGGTGAGCTGTGCCCTCCTTCCCATGACAGACCCTCTCTCTACCACCTCTGCCATCGCACGAGGAGCGGCACTGCTGACGGCAGGCAGCCGCAGCTTTCGCCTCCTGCCCCAGCCCCATCCGTGCCAGCCTGCGCCGCAGCCTGGCCTACCTTTGATGCTGCTGGTGGGGATGATGCCTTCAGCGGTGCCGCCGTAGCCGCCAGAGACGATGCTGGTTTCATTGAGGTTGGGCCCCGACACCATCACCTGCTGCAGGTCCTGGAGCAGAGGGAGGAGCGCAGGCAGCTGAGGTGCCAAGCCGGTGTGCGTGGCCGAGAGGACAGCACGACCTGGACGCAGAGGGCCTGGGGCAGAGCAGCACGGCCCAGCCTGGCCCGGCCTCACGCAGCCCGGAACACACCACCCAGGGGTCCAGCACGTCCCCACTCGGCTCCCGCTACAAACCTGCTCCAAGCTGTCGTCCTCCGGCAGGCTGCCTGTGTCCCCGTTGCTGCTGATGGGGATCTCCATGGTGGCGGCCTTGCTCAGGATCCCGTCTGACATCCTCAGGGCCTGCAAGGACACAGACGCTCTGCTGGAGCCCAGGGACCAGGCAGAGAGGGAGACCACCCATGAGGGGCTTCACCCAGCCAGGGAACCCTGGGCTTCCCAAGCCGGGACCTCGCAGGGCCAAGGCCAGGGCTGAGCTCCCAGCAGCCATGGAGCAGCAGAGGACGCAGGCGGCTGGTCCCATGCTGGCAGCTGCGTGCGCTGAGCAGCCTCTGTGGTCTGCCTGGGGGCCTCCTGCAGCCACTGCCCACCGCGGCACAGCATGGCACAGCACGGCAGACCCTCGCACTGCACCGCACTGGCACTGCCTGCAGCCTCCCGGAGAAGGCAGCCCCAGCCCGCTCCTGCTCGCAACCCCGGAGCGTGGCAGCCGCCAGCTGTCCTGTGCTGGCCTCCGGCGTGTTCCCTCCTGCCCCTTCGGCACACGGCTCACGCATTTTGGAACGAGATGGTGCTCCCCTGCCCCTCATGAATCGTCGGGCAGAGCAGCCGTTTGTCTGTCCTGGCCGGGTGGCAGACCCTGCCCCGGGACAGCCAGGCTTTGCAGCAGAGCAGCTCCTGGCCCAGAGCCCGGGAGAAGGAAGCCAAGAGCCACGTCCGCAGGCACGGGCACGGGAGGGGCGAGCGGCGAGGGCCCCGCTGCGCCCAGACCGGTCGGGGCACATTCCGGGCGGGAGGTGCCAGGCACCTGCGCTGGGGCCGGCTCCAGCCCTGGCGCACCGTTACCTGCCTGCGCTGGGAGGGCCCGGCGGGAAGGCACGAGTCCGGCCCGGTGCAGGGAGGACATCGCGTCCCGGTGCGCTCCCCCGCCGGACGGCAGCCCTGCCCCGGGCCACAGCTGCGGAGCGGCCCCGCGACAGCCCCGCGGCTGCAGCGCCCGACGGGAGAGGCCCGGCCGGGACCCGCTGCCCGAGCGCCCGGTGCCCCCCGCCGCCCACAGCCGCGCGGCGCCCGGCGGGCGGAACCGTCCGTCCCACGGGGGAGCGGCCGGCGCGGCGGCTGCTCGGGCCGGGCGCTCTGCAGGGCCGGTCCCGCACGGACCCAGCACCCGGCGCGGGGAGCAGCCCGGCGGGACGGGCCCGGGCGGCGGCTGCGACACCGGCCCCGCTCCGGGCTCTGTCCCGGCCAAACCTGCCCCCGGAGCCGCGGGATCGCCCTGGCCAGGCTGCCGCCCGCCGCGGGGAGGGCGCAGAGCCCGGCCCCGCCTGGCGCGGGCCCCCCGGGCGGGGGGACCGGGCGCCCACGGCTCCGGCTGCGCGCCCCGGCGTGGAGCGCCCGGCCCGGCCCCGGCCCCGGCCCCGGCCCCGGCCCCGCCGGCCGAGCTCCCCCGGCGGCCCGCGGCCCTCCTGCCCCGGGCACCCGGCCCCGCCGCCCCCTCCCCGCCCCGCGCCCACCTGCGCCGCCCGCCGCGGGCCGGGCCCCGCCGCCCGGAGCGCCGATCCGCCTCGGCGCGGGCACGCCGGAAGCCGCGTCACGCCGGGAGCCGGGCCGGACGTGGCGTCACGCCGGGAGCCGGGCGGGCGCGCCCTCCCCGCCCGGAAGCGCGGCGGGACCCCCCGGCATGGAGCCGGGCGCCGAGCACCGGCAGCAGCTGCGCAGCGTGAGGGCGGCGGGCCGCGCCGGGGCCGGGGCCGGGGCCGGGGGGGGGCGGCCCGGGGCGCCGGGGGCCGGGCGGGAGCGGGGCGGGACGGGACGGGACGGGGCGGGCGCCGCGCTGAGCGTGTGCCGGTGCCGCCTGTCTTGCAGCTGCGGGACTTCCTGCTGGTCTACAACCGCATGACCGAGCTCTGCTTCCGCCACTGCGTCTCCAACCTCAACTACCGGCTGCTCACCGGGCGCGAGGTGAGGCCCGGGGCGGCCCGGCGGGGGCGGGGGTGCCCCCCGGGCCGCGCTGACCGCCCCGTCCCGCCCCGCCCCGCAGGAGAGCTGCCTGGACGGCTGCGCCGGGAAGCTGGTGCGCTCCAACCACCGCCTGATGGGCGCCTACGTGGCGCTGATGCCCGCCATCGTGCAGCGCCGCGCCGCCGACCACGATGCCAGCGCGGCCCCGGAGGGAGCGGCGGCACCCACCGCCCCGCCGGGGGCTGCGGGACCCGCCGCCTCGCCTGACCCGCCGGCGGCCCCAGGCCCCGGTGCGCCCTCGCAGGGGCCCGCGGGCACGTAGCGCGGCCGGTGTCCTGGTCGCACCTTCCGACGGCGGCGGGGGGGCGGGGGGCTGCGGGGCGGAGCCGGGCCCCGAGTTACCGGCGGAGGTAACGTCTGGGTGCTGCGGCGCGACCCGGGCCCCGCGCGCTGCCGGCGGTGCTCCGGCACGGCAGACCCGCGCTGTGCCAGCACACGGCCTGGCAGGTCTGCGTCCTCCCGTGCGTTGGCACCGCCAGGCTCCGGGCAGTGGCCAAGCCCGGTTTGTGCCGGGTGGTGCCGAGGCTGGCAGGGGGCACGGGGGGCACCGAGAAGGAAACAGCCGTGCAGTGCCCACCCGTCCAGCCGGGAGCTCCCACCTGAACTCTGGCCGAACAGCCCCGGCACTGGGCTTTCCTGTCCGGACCTGGGGTTCCCGTATTTCTAGGAAACGGTTTCCTGATGAAATAAACCATCTCCCAGTTATCATCCTGCTGCTCGCGCGTCACAGGGGTGGGCAGAGCCCTGGCTTGGCTGGTCCCTCCGGGGCAGAGCACCCCGCCGGGGCAAGGGCCACTCCCCCCAGGGCCGAGGGTCAGCAGGGCTCGTTCCGGGAGCCCTTTCCGGCAGCGCTTTGGCTGTTGGCATCAGTGCAGGTTGCAGGTGCGGCTCTGTGGGCACAAGCCCTTCCCCAGGAAGGCAGTGGAAGCGTCTTTGTGGAGCACAGCCAGGTCTGGCCCTGGCACAGCAAGGAGGGGGTGAGGGTGGCTGAACCCAGTGAGCTTCGGCGCGAGGCCGGTTCGAGGCTGCGGTGGCTCAGGGCTTGCCAGGTCCGACCGCCGAGGCCGAGCACGTTCCAGGTGGTGCACAACACACGGGCAGCCTTGGTGGCAGGTGCAGATCGCACGGGGCAGTGCCTCTGCTGGCACCTGTGTGAATGCCCAGCGCTTGCCCAGACCTGACCGGCACAGGCTGCGGCCTCCGGCTCTTTTCTTGCTGGTGAGGACTGATGGGTGCCGGTGGAGTGCAGGCACAGGGTGTCTGCACTGGCACTCTGCCCAGGAGGTGCCCCAGACCCTGTTCTGCTCTGGCCCCGGACACGTGCTCCTGCTCCCAGGCTGCTTGCTTGGGCTGGTTGGTGAAGTACTCGGGGAGTGTTCACCTGGAAATATTTGAATTTAAAGGTCCTGGAAGCTGTAGGTCCTGCCAGCTTCCTGCACCTCCTGTCCCTGCCTGCACAGAGCAGATCCACGGCACAGCTGATCCCGGGGATTGCCGCAGTGGGTGGTACAGGGCTGCACTTCTGCCAGCAGAAAAAGGGTTGCCCTGGACCCCAGAGAAGGGGCTTTCCATCCCTTCACCCCTTCTCTGGGCACCTGTGGCAGGGCTGTAGCCAACCCTGGCATGCAGGGAGAGGTGCAGCCCTTCTGGGGCTCAGCCAAGCCTTGGCCCTGGTACGAGGTTCCGGAACACTTGGGTCTTCTCTCCCTGCCAAGGTCCCTGCCCGCCCCTGCCCCTGCCCAGGAGGCAGGGAGAGCAGAGCCCCAGCCACCCCTCCCTCAGTCTCTCAGGCAGCAGTCTCATCCTGCTGCTCTCCACCTCCCAGGCCTTTCTCCAAGCCCCTGCCCTGGCAGCACCCCGGGCGAGCAGCAGTGCTCTGTGCGGTGCCATCGCTGCAGGGACTGCACCCCGAAGCGGCAAACTGGCACCAGTTCCTGAGCCCCCCAACACCCTGGTCTGTGCCCCCTCTGTGAGCAGAGCTCTCTGGGGCACTGCCCGCAGGGACATCTGCCTTCGCTGCCCTCTTCCGTGTTGGTGCTGGGAGGTGGCTGCTGGCGCTGTGCTGTCGGTGCCCCGCTGCCGTGGGTGACACCGCTCACCCCCTGCGCAGTGGTGCCCACCTGCTCCGCAGGGCCTGGGGTCTGCACCGGCCCTGGGCAGGCAGAGGGTAGGGTGGCACACAGCCGGTGCTGGAGCTTGCGTGGCTCCAGTCTTCCCAGCTGACAGCTCTCCTGTTCTATTTTTACATTTAATGATCGTTTTCCAGAGAGGTGTAAACACGCTCTTGCCCTCGGGCTGCGAGGCCCGGGCAGGGACTGGCACAGCCACCCTGCCCCGATCTGCTTCCGTAAGTGCCTCTCACTCGCAGCTCTGGTGCCGTGGGGGGAAGCGAGCCCTTCGGCGGACCTTTGGGAGGGCCTGGCTCTCCTCCCACGTGAATTCCCTCTGCTCTTTCTCTCCCAACACTTCAGTTATTCCCTGGCAGTGGGGACAACGGCCGAGTGGCAAAGGGAACCGTTGCTCGTGGATGAGTCTCCAGCAGCTGATCCCCCCTGTCCCACAGACCTGCGGAGATGACGGTCAGCTTCCAGAAGCCCATGTCTCTTCTCCAGAGGCTGAGGGCCCCACTCCTGAAAAGCAGCAGCCAGAAGGAGATCTTCATGGGTGAGTCATAGAATCACAGAAGGGTTTGGGTTGGAAGGGACCTCACAGACCATCCAGTTCCAACCCCCCTGCCATGGGCAGGGACACCCTCCACTACACCAGGTTGCCCAAAGCCCCATCCAACCTGGCCTGGAACACTGCCAGGGATGGGGCAGCCACAGCTTCTCTGGGCAACCTGTACCAGTGCCTCAGCACCCTCAGAGGAAGAATTTCTTCCTTAGATCCCATCGAAATCTCCCCTCTTCCAGTTTAAAGCCATTGCCCCTTGTCCCAGAGGCGGAACAGCCCCGAGGTGGAAGGGGCCGCCCAGCCAGCCACAGCTCTGGCGCTGGCTGTGCCCAGCGCAGGACAACCCTGACGGACTGGGAGGACATGCAGCAGCGCTTGCCGGTGCGCGGGAGAGGTCACGTCCCGGCAGAGCGGCAGCTGAACCTGCCAGTTTGGGCGCAGCAGTCCCAGCCTGGGGAGGAGGTGGCTCTGGAATCTCATCGCCGTGGGTGAACAGCAGATGAGGGTGAGCAGAGACGCGGGGCCAGGCGCTTCGCGGTGGTTGCCAGCAACAGGACACAGTCACACAGTGGTCGAGGTTGGCAGGCGCCCCTGGAGGTCACGTCTGCAGCCCCTGCCCAGCAGGGCCAGCCAGGCTGGCGTCCCAGGACTGCGTCCCTATGTCCCCAAGGGGGGAGACTTCACCACCTCTCTGGGCAACCTGTGCCAGGGTTTGACCACCCTCATGTGAAAAAGAGTTTCCTGGAGCTCAGATGGAATTCCGAGTGTGTTCATTTTGTCCATTGGCTCATCTTGCATTTCTCCTTGTTGAACTTCACGGGTTCCTCTCCGCCCGTTCCTCCAGCCTGTCCAGGTCCCTCCGGATGGCGGCACGACCCTCTGGTGTATCAGCCACCCCTCCCCCTTTGCATCACCTGCCAACTCGCCGAGGGCGCACTCTGCCCCGTCGTGCAGGTCGTTAGTGAATGACGTTGTCCAGTGTTGAGCAGTGCCGGCCCCGGCATCGAGCCCCGGTGACTCCCGTAGTGACGGGTCTCCAGGTGGGCTCTGTGCCACTGAGGCAGCGCTCTGAGTCCAGCCACGCGGCCGGATTTCAGTGCACCCCGCTGGCCGCTGGCCTGACCCGTCCCTCGTTGGCTCGCCTGTGAGGGAACGGCGTCCCAAGGGTGGACGCGATGGCCACAAACTGAAATCCGGGAAATTCCACGGTGGTCACGCGCTGGCGCAGAGTGCCCGGTGGGGCTGTGGTGCCTCTGTCCCTGGAGACGGTCAGCACCCGCCTGGACAGGGTCCTGTGCGACCGGCGCTGGCTGGCCCCACTTGAGCCGGGGTGGGACTGGGTGGGACTGGGTGATCGCCAGAGGGCCCAGCCAACCACAGCCGTTCCGCGGGTCTGTGAAATAAAAACGCTTCCCTGACGGAGGTGGGAGCTGGGTTACTGACAGGTCTGGGAATGTCATTATGGAAGGGACGCGTCACCTGCGGGCATGGCTGCTGCTGGGAGGGGACACGGCCCCATCACACGTGTCAGTGTGTCCGTCACCGGCCCGTGGAGATCAGCGAACGTTCGCCGCCTCCTTCCTCTCCGCAGCTTCCGGAGCACAGTCTGACTTCTGGAATTGCTTTCTCGCCTCACGGGAGGTGCCCGGTGCTTGCAGAGCTGTCTGTGCAGGAGCACGCCCTGAGCTCCTGGTGCAGCACTGCCTGTTCGGGCACTGCTGGGCAGCGCAGGGCACGGCACGTCCTGGCGTCGGCTGGCCCCGAGCGCTCATGGGCACGAGGTGGGCTCACACGAAAGCGGCACATGTGCTTCCAGTGCAGCGAGTGGGGTTTGTGTCGCAGCGACTGGAAACACGACGCGGAAACAAAAGAGCATAAACGTCACGTGTGTGTGATGTCGCGCTCCTTCCAGCCACGATTGAGTCAACCCTGGTGGCTTTTCTGAATTCCCAGTGACCCAGTATTGGTTTAACTTATCTCTTACCACACCAGCACGGTGCCCATCTCCTGCCGATCCCGTGCACCAACGGCTGCTCCTGCCGTCTGTGCCCTGTGCCCAGTGCCAGCACAGCCCGCGGCTGCTTCGTGCCGTAGCACGGCTCCGAGGGGGTCGGGCTTGGGAGAAACTGCTGGGATGACTTGGTGTGAGAAGAAATGGCTCTGGCAAACAGAGGGAACTCAGGCCGCTCTCCTTTTGTTTATCGTCCCTGTCAAACTTCATAAACTCCAGAGACCAGATGCTGCTCCTGGCACGGTGCGTGGTCTGCCCTTGGCTTCACCGGGGAGGGGAGGGCACCTCCGCGGTGCGGTCCCTTTGGGGTGCAGGTACTGTGGGTCTCCCATCCGACACCTGTCCCAGGTGCTGGACATTGAAGCCCACTGATGGCTTACCACAGAACAGCCACCCCTCTGGTATTTTTCCAGGCCCTCTCTTGCCCGTACGTCCTGCTGCCAGCTTACGGCCCCAACCGGCATTGGGAGCTTTCTTCCCTCTTCTGCAGCTGGACGTGCACCCCATTCCTCAGATCCTTCCTCGAGGCATCGCCTCTGCTCCCTGGCAGGATCCTGCCCCATCCACGCCATGCCCCAGCCTGGCTGCTGCCCCGGTGCCGCCCTCAGCTCCTCTCCCGAACTGTGGGACTGTGGCTCTCATGTCCAGCCTCGGCTCCGCAGCCCAGCGCAGCAGCCCCTCGCCTGGCTCCCAGACAGCGGCCAGGGACGTGAGCGGGCAGTGGGCAGCGGGCAGTGGGCAACACGCAGTGGGCAGTGATGGGGCTGCACAGGTGCCCTGAAGGGAGGGCGAGGGCAGCCCAGCCAGCTACGGGGCCACAGGGACCATGTCCTTGAGCAGAGCCCTGGTGGGCTCCCGTGACCACATTTGCTTCCAAACACCACAGTTTTGACTCCAGTGTTTCCTTGGGAAGCTCCTTACTGCACGGGGCTCTGAGAAAGGCAAAAATTGGGAGAATGGATGACATTATCCTTCCTGCTTCTCCCTGGAGCTTTCAGCAGCTCCGAGGAAGAGGGCTCTGCCGTCCCCCTCCAGCAAAGTCCTCTGCTAGCCCGGACCTTTGCCTTGGGACAGGAGTGAGGAGCAGCACGCAGTCACTCGAGAACGGCTTCCAGGTGCCATAGCTACAGGCCCTGGAGCAGAAGCCCCTGACTGGTGCCGGCAGTGGACAGGGCAGGAATACAAACCCTATCCAAAGTCCAGCTGGTGCTCGCTCCCCGCCTGGCGCAGGGGTGACCACGGGGATGCAGAAACGCCTGGTCCGGCTGGCCTCGGCAGGCAGGAGTCCGGCAACCGGGGGCCACACTGGCACAGGGTGCCTGGCACTACATCTTCCCTGCTTCGGCAAGGTCCCACGGCGAAGGCTGCCGAGGAGCCATGGGCACCTGGAGAGAGGGGCAGGTCCTTTGCTGGGAAGTCACCAAGTAAAGAACAGGACTGGAGGAGAAGGGTCGTTCTCCCTTCCCTGTGGAAGGAGGTTGCCAGGGGAGTGCCATGGAGACCCCGTGGGGCGACTGCTGCCCAGCCTGTGCAGGGATGATCCATGGATGATCTGGCACAGTGGCGGAGAGCGGGGAGAAAGTCTGTTCCCAGCACCGAAACTAACGCAGCGAATGAGGCTCTGAGGAGCTGCAGCAGGACTGGGTGATACGGGGGCGGGATGAGCTCAGCGTACAAAGGGAAGGGGGCACCCGCTTCCCGTTCTGCGTGTGGCACCGTGAGTTCTGAGCTGACCACTGCCCCTCAGGAGTCGGGTCTCCAGGGGACAATTGCTCAGGGGTGGTCAGAAAGCAAATCACGTGCTGGGAAAGGAGAAAAGGCAACAGTGGAGGACAAAGCAGAACATCCTTATGGTCCCTTCTCAAACTGGAGAAGGTCCAGAGAGCGGCAGCAAGGGTGGCCAAAGGGCTGGAGGGAGCGAGCGGGCTGTGAGGCCGTGCATCCTTGCTGGGAGAAGCTGCTCACTCCATTCCTGTACTGGATCCTGCTGTGACCGACAGCGGATCCCGGGGTGGGGGCAGCAGTTGCTCACAGTCTGTCTCGGAATACGGCTTTAGCAAACTGCTTTGTGCAAAGCAAGTCATTTAGGGCTCCTGATTTCCAAGAAGTGTTATGTTCGAGCAAACACTTCAAATCCCTCTAAATTTCTTATCCTTCCCTGCTTGCCAAGAACCACAGCTTCACAGTGGAAGAAACTGAAAAAAAATCCCACAAGATCCTTCTTCCTGAAAAATTTCCTCCTGGTTAAGTGCCACGTGGGCTTTCCTCAGCTGTGGGAAATGCACCTTTTTGCAGTCACTGGCTGCGCTCGTCCTCTGCTCGCCAGCGTAGCGGGCGCTGGCCACGCAGCCGCCTGGCTGGCGGGTGGTCTCGCTCAAAGGTTTGTCCGCAGCATCTTTTGTGCTAAAATTTATGGATTAAACTGTTCCAGGCGCTCCAGTGGCGATTCACTCTGGGCTACCCGGTGGCTCCAGCGTCCATCTCTCACATGGAGTCCTTCGTTACGAGACAGCTTTTCTCCGACGTGTCACTAGCCGACGTTTGCAGCAGACACCCGGTTCTCCTCCTTGGAGAGCGCCGTCCCGAGACACCGCCGACACAAGCGTGGCGCTGAGCTGTCGGCGCTGGTGTCTTCCATAGCAGTTACGTTACTTTCCTCACACCACGCATTTATTTTAATCCGTGTTGTTGCTCCTGATCAGATTACGGACAGAAAGCCCTGGCAGGGCTGGCTGCGTGCGTACGCAGGTGAGTGTGATGTCACGCACTGGGATTGATGCGAGAATCCTTGCTGTAACCTGGCAGCGAGAGAGGAAAAAGCCTCAGGATATCTGTCATCTTTACAGGCCCCCAGGCTGGCAGGGAGCAGAGCTTCAGACGCCAGAAATTCCTCTTCCAGAGGGCTGCTCGTTTGCCTCCACGCAGAGGAACTGCGGTCAGGGTGGCTGGTCGGTGTTGCTATTGTCCTGGTTGCTCTTCTCCTCTGCTGCCTCAGCTCCCGCAGTTGGAGCCTGATGGGATCACAGAATGGTTTGGGCTGGAAGGGACCTGAAAGAGCATCTGGTTCCAACCCCTAGAACTGAATCCATCTCAACCCCTAGCTCTCAGTCCATTCTCTGCCCAGCCTGTACTTGTGCTTGGGATTGCCCTGACTCACGTGCAGGACCTTGCACTTGGCCTTATTGAACTTCATGAGGTTCTCACAGGCCCACCTCTCCAGCCTGTCCAGGTCCCTCTGGATGGCATCCCTTCCCTCCAGCGTGTCCACACCACCACACAACTTGGTGTCATCTGCAAACATGCTGAGGGTGCACTCGATCCCACTGTCCATGTCACTGACAAAGATGTTAAATAGCACTGGTCCCAGTACTGACCCCTGAGGAACACCACTCATCACTGGCCTCCACTTTGACATTGAACTATTGACTGCAACTCTTTGAGTGCAACCATCCAGCCAATTCCTTATCCACCAAGTGGTCCATCCGTCAAATCCATGTCTCTCCAGTTTAGAGACAAGGATGTGTGTGGGACAGTATCAAATGCTTTGGATAAGTCCAGGTAGATGACGTCAGTTGCTCTTCTGCCATCCACCAATACTGTAACCCCATCATAGAAGGCCACCAATTCAGCAGGCACGGTTTGCCATTAGTGGAGCCATGTGAAGCCTCCTCAGACTGTGGTGCTTCCCACCGGAGCCAAGCTGGGTCTCCCATGCTACCCCCACTGGCGGCACAGCTGGTGTCACGGACACTGCCCATGGCATCATGCTGGGCAGCCCCACTGCCAAGACATCACTACGAGGAGCTCAGCAGTGTTGGATCTGACTCCCAGTGTGCCCCAGTGCAGAATGAGCTCTGGCACGTTACGTCGCAGCCAGGGCCCTGCACAGCTGTTGCACTGGTCCTCCTGTCCCTGCTCGTTGCTCTGCCCAGTGCTACACGTCTCACTCCACTTTTCCCAGAGGGTAAAACCTTTCAGAGCCTCATGTACTGGCTGTTGTGTTATGGGAGGTGTTTCCCTGTCAGGACAGAAGTGTATAAGATCAGGATGATCACACAAACAGTGTCACTTACAGCTTTATGGACCGTTCATCATGTGGACAATCAGGTGTTCTTCCAGGGGTTGCTGAAGAGGGTTCCCAATTGCTTCCATAAATGACAAAAAGAGGAGCTGGAGCTGTTGCAGAGGTCTCTGACAAACTCCTCTGCTGGGAGGAGCTTTCTCCACTGGGAAAGTTGAGTTTTGCCCATAAACAACGTCACAAAAAATGCAACCAAGAGCAATGGCATCTGCTGCGGCTTTCAAGAAGACAGCGTATGTGCAGGGTGAGAACTAAGATTCTTGAACTCAATTCCTTCATCACTGATGCTTTGCAGCTGTCTCTGAAAAGGCAAAACGATCCAGAACAGTTTACAGTAGGGGCCCTGGTGATTTATATTGTTTCTTGGAAATAATTTATCCTAGAGGCAAGCGGGCAGATTTGTTTGGGCAATCGCTGCCAAGTTGCTTACTGTACCGGGGTGAGGGCAGGGCAGGGCACGGCCGCCGGTGACACGTCTTTGTGCACTGCAGCCTGCACAACTGCTTGAGGCTCCGTGCAGCTGATCGGTGCAACAGGAGCTCAGGGCACAAGCGGACCCTCGCGGCACAGCTGGTGATGGCTTATTACGGCGATTCTCAACTCACGACGCACCCAGCGCTGCCAGGGCTCCTCCTGCTGCGCAGACCGGCGGGTTTCCTGCGAGGCTTTCTGTGCCGCGTCTTTCCTGTCCTCCAGACCACACCACGTCTCATATCCTCCATTTTTTTGGCTCAGCAGAGCTTATGGTAGCTGGTCACTCTTTTTGTGCTGGGTTTCACCTGGAAGATACTTCCCACGCACACCAGACTGCGAGGTCCCCCCTCTCATTCCCTCTCTGGGAAGCAAAGAGGGCATGTGGCAATCGGTGGGATGCTGAGCGCCAGCCAAGCAGCGCAGTGTGCCTGTCTGAGAGCAGACCGCTGTTTTGCATACACGTGTAAAGCTGTGACGGGTACAGCTGAGGCCAGGTCTCCCTGCTGAAGCTCCAGCAGCTCCCTCCTTGCCACAGCCCCACCTGCCCCTGCTGCCTGTGGCGCTGCCCGTGTACGTAGTGCCGGGCTGTGGCACTGCCGGCGCCCGCTTTGTACCAGATGAAGGTTCTGGACCTTCCTTGGATCTGTTTGTGCTCCTTCGCTGCGTATCTGCGGACGAACGCTACTGACTGCAGTATTTTCATAGATTTCATAGATTTTCTAGGTTGGAAAAGACCTTAGAGATCATCCAGTCCAACCGTCCCTAATCCCCATTAAACCATATCGCTAAGTAGATCATCCACCCTTTTCTTAAACACATCCAGGGATGGGGACTCAGCCACCTCCCTGGGCAGCCTATTCCAGTGGCTGACAACCCTTTCAGAGAAGAAATACTTCCCAACATCCAACCTGAATCTCCCCTGACTAAGCTTATACCCATTTCCTCTTGTTCTATCACCCATCACTGATGTAAAGAGCCCTTCCCCTACCTCCCCACCATCCCTTCTCAAGTATTTATAGGCCGTAATCAGGTCCCCCCTCAGCCTCCTCTTCTCCAGGCTAAACAGCCCCAACTCCCTCAGCCGCTCCCCATAAGTTTTATTTTCCAGCCCCTTGACCAGTTTAGGTCGCCCTTCTCTGGACCCGCTCCAGGAGCTCAATATCTCTCTTAAGCGAGGGCCCAAACTGGGCACAATATTCCAGGTGCGGCCTCACCAGTAGCCGAGTACAGGGCAGGATCACTTCCCTGCTCCTGCTGGTCACACTCATTCTTGACACACGCCAGTATCCCATTAGCCTTTTGGCCACCTGGGCACACTGCTGGCTCATATCAAGTCGACAGTCAACCAACACCCCCAGGTCCTTCTCCCGCCAGGCAGCTCTCCCAGCCACTCTTCCCCGAGCCTATAGCGATGCTTGGGGTTTTTATACCCCAAGTGAAGGACTCTGCACTTGGCCTTATTAAAGCTCATGCCATTGGCCTCAGCCCAACGATCCAGTCTGTTCAAATCCCTCTGAAGGGCCTCCCTACCCTCGAGCAGATCGACACAGCCTCCCAGCTTGGTGTCGTCCGCAAACTTACTGAGGGTGCATTCAATCCCCTCATCCAGGTCATTGATAAAGATGTTAAACAGAACTGGACCCAGCACTGAGCCCTGGGGAACCCCAATGCGTTTTACTGCACCAACGTCAGTCATGCCATGCACTACACTCTTCTCCCTTTGCATTATATTGTCTTTAAAAAGTGGGCATGCCCTTCGCGCTGAAGCACTTGTTCTGTACCAGGTGCTTTTTGCAGCCACCACCTTCTCCCCACGGCCCAGAAGAGCCTCTTTGGGTCCCGCTGCAGCCGTGTGTGACGGCACAGACACGCCACGCGCACGGTTTACACCTTCGCGGTGGTTTTACAGACGCTCTGCACTTTTTGAGGGGGACAGCCATCACCTTCCCTGCCCATGCTGAGGAACACAGCACAGGCAAGAGCTTTATCTGCCTGGCTTTCAGACTGAGAGCCTTAACGGATAACAGCAGTATCCCCAGGAAAACGTCTTTGCGTATTACTCCGGGAATTCTCCGAGGCCGTTCTAGGGCAGTGGCCTGCCAGGAGGACAAACACTTTGAGCCGTTGCCGCAGTGGGTGGGGGACCATCATGGGCCGCTGGTGCCACAGTCCCCCTGGGCCATGGCACAGCCCACCCCCGCGCACCTTCCCTGCCCTCAGGAGAGGCAGGACAACAGCCCGTGCCCCACAGCACCCAGTACCGACATCCTCTTCTGCCGATGCCCCGGACTGAGCGGCGCTCCGCTCGCACACCCACAGCCAGGTGCTTGTGCCAGCACAGGCGGCAGGGCACAGGGTGCCCCGGTGCTAGCAACCGTCACACGCTGGCCATCGGTGAGCCCCGAGCACTTGGCAGCAGCACTGCTGCCCCGGCCCCAGCCCACACCTGCCGCAGGCTGCCCTGGCACAGCCTCTCGGCTGCTCTCCCACCTTCGCCATCGCTCAGTATTGCACGTGGCACGGGCTGTACCTTCAGGCACTGGGAAGAGCGAGCCCAGGATATGCAAACCAGTTGGCTGACGACAGTCCTTCCTCCTTCAGAGTCCGTTCTTTACGGAGGCTGTTTCTGTGATGGAGACCCAGCAGCTGCGCGGAGCCTGGCCCAGCAGTGCCCGGACACCGCAGCCCGGCTCCTCTCTGCATCTGGGAGCCTCCCCAGACCTCTCTGGGGCTGCCTCTGGGACAGTGCGTGTGCCTGGGAAAGGCCCGCTGGAAAACGCAGCGCTCTGGCACAGTGAGCCGTCCTCCCCACTGGAGGAGCGCTGAAGTCTCCTGGCTCCACTGCTCCAAGGGGAAGGGTCCTTGGCTGTCTGCAGGACGGCCTCGAGGAGGGGGAGGGCTACCAGCCACCCCACTGCTCTGTGCCCCTGTCGGCTCTGCAGCAAGGAGCACAGACGCCTGCCACGGCTGCGGCTCAGCTGTTCCCCGCAGGGCCACGGATCCCAGGGAATCAGCTGGGAAGGCTGGTGTGCCCCTACCTGGGTGCAATGGCAGGGCAGCCCGTGCTGCCTTCCCCCTCTGCCTTCCAGCACCTGTGCACCTCCCGCTGGCACCGCTCTGCGGGTGCCCGGCAGGTCACAAGGCCAGGCCAGCAGGCAGTGCCACCCTCCCCACCATGGATGTACCTCCTGCTGCAGCAGAGCTGGGCAGGCTCATCTCCCTGTGGTCTGCTTCCAGGTGCTGCCCAGCTGGTTGCTACCAGCTGCACCAATCTCTGACCTCGCCCAGCCCTGCCTGCTTCCCTCTTGCTGGACCAGAGCAGCACAGAAGGAAAAAACCCCATGTCTGCTCACAGTACTGCTCCCCTCGGTGTAATATCAGGGCTACATCTCCTGGGACAGCGCCGTGCGCCTACACGCCCGGCTAGCCATCAGGCTGTGGTTCTGCCCTGCAAGAGCTCCCCAACGCTGAGTGCTCAGCGCCTCACGCATGTTGCCAGACCTGATACTGTGCCCAAAATAAAGAAGCTGGAGTCCACAGCCCATGGGAGTCCAGGCCAGGAGGGCACTCCACCAGACAGGGGCTTGTGCATGCAGGAAGAGAGGTCTCCAAGGCCAGCGACTCTAAGGGAAGCCTGTACCCTCCCTGCTTCTGCCCGGAATCAGATGGGACGGGCTGTAGCCACCGACTGCTCCCTGAAGAGACAAGCTCCAGGGAGGAAGGGCGCAGGGAACCGCAGGGGTGGAGAAGAAGGCCGAGGTACAGAAATAAATCGATATATTAGTGTGTACAAAACATGCTGCTTCCTCTGTACAGTGCCCCAGCCGGGCGCGGGCTCCCCACGGGGAGTTCACACATATATAAATAAGGCCCAGACAGCTCCAAACACTATTTACAGCCCGCGGCGGGCGAGCGCCTGCTCTGGGGCCAGCCCCACCAAGACCAGCTGCTACGCCCAGCCCGCGGGATCTTCCGTCCCAGCCTGGGCTGGCCAGGTTCATTTCAGGGTCCACATCAAAGTCCAGCACCAGCAGCTTGGTCTCCTCCGTGCCGTTGCGGCTGCCCACCGCGCACACGAGCTTGGTGTTGGAGGCGCGGATGCGCCACACCACTCCCCCACTGCCCCACTCTCCAGTGCAACCAGTTTGCGCACAAACTCGCCCGTCTTGAGGTCCCAGAGCTTGACCGTACCATCGTCTGAGCTGGTCACCACGAACTTGGAGCTGAACTGTAGGCAGGTGACGGCGCTCTGGTGCTTGCTGGGCCCTGGAAGCAGAGGGTATCCGTTAGTCCTCCTGCGCTGACACCTCCAGCCCGGGCTCTTGGGGAGCAGCCGCTGCTGGGAAATACCTGCCCCACCTCCGCCACACCTGGCAGCCAGGAGCAACACGACCCCCTCTCCAACAGCCCTCGTGCCAGGAGCCGCTCCACCCTCCCGCACTCACCCTGCAGCGTTTGCAGGCACTGGCCCGTCTTGATGTCCCAGATCTTGACTGTGGAGTCGGCATTGCCAGACACAAGGATGTTGTCACGTAACTCCATGCCACTAGTGAGCGACTGGTGCCCCATGAGGGTGTGCAGGCAGTTTCCACTCTCTACGTCCCACACTCGAATCGACGTGTCCAGAGAACCCTCACGATGTGGTCCCATCAAACTGTCCCGGAGAGACACAGATCAGCACGGCCTGCCCAGGAAGGGGGGCAGTATCCTGGCAGTCTGGCGTCAGAGACTGGGGCACGGCAGATTAAGCGACTGCTGGCGTACCCTCTGGCTGATCAGGGTGCACGTGTGCCTGGCAGCCTCTTCCCTCCAACAGACAGACACGGTGTGTGTTCCCACAGCGCACGTGTGTGGGCATCGGGGCAGAGGGGCGGAGAGAGCCCGACCCGCAGGGAACAGACACGGCCTGTGTGTCCCTGCAGCATGTGCTTGGGGCGGGGAGGCAGCCTCTTACTCGCAGAAACGGGCACGACTCGCGTCGCTGCAGCACATGAGCGAGGGGGAAGGGGCAGGCAGGGTCCTACCTGCAGGGAGTAGACGCGGTTCGTGTGTCCCTGCAGCGTGTGAGTGCAGCTCTCGCTCTCGGGTCCCACACCTTCACCGTGTAGTCGTACGCACCGCTCACCACCTTGTGCCCGTCGTACTGCACGCAGCGCACGGCAGCCACGTGCCCCATCAGCACGTGCAGGCACTGCCCCGTCTCGATGTCCCAGAGGCGCAGAGTGGCGTCCCGTGAGCCACTGACAACCCTGCGGGCAAGGGTGCGCTTGGAGCTGACGGTGCCGGCTCTGGATCTCGCCCAGCGGAGATAACCCTGGATACACGAGCCTCCCCGAGGGGCAGCCCCAGCTTATCCCCCCACCGGGATACCTCTTCCCCCTTTCAGCTACGGATCAGTCCAAGCCCTCACCACCTCTGCGCTTTCACCTGCCCTATATCCCACGCCACAGACTGGCCCAGGCCCGATTTGTCTACACCTTCACCTGCCCCAGTGAGTTCCAGAGGCCAGTTCCAGAACACCGTCGCAGCCGTACCTGTTCCCGTGCAAGTGCATGCAGCGCACCGTGGACGTGTGCCCATACAGCGTGTGCACGCACTCGCCCGAGTCCGCGTTCCACACTTTGAGCGTCCGGTCCGTGGAGCCGCTAATGACAATGCTGTCCCTCATCTGGGAGGACCACACCCCCCTGTGTGGCCAACCAGTGTCTGCACACACTGCAAAGAAGATGTGAGATGCTGGTGTGGGGAAGGCTGAACACCACAGCTAAAAGGAAAAGCAAAGTGTAGGACTTCTCCGGGCGAGGGACTGGTGAGGCTCTTCGGGCCAATGATCCATCTCCCTGCAGACTCAGGCCCCCACCACAGAGCCCCCTCTGTGATAATGATCACTTGCCATTCTAAATCCAGCCAAGTTTCTTGCCCTCCCTAGATCGCCAGGAGGGTGGTCCACACTTCCTGACTCTGGCCACTCTTGCTTGTTTGTTACCACACCAACACCTTGTAGCTTGAGACAGCTCTTCCCACTGCTCCTGCAGTCACGGGACCTATGGAATCCTCTCCCCAGCTACACTTGCCCAGAGACAAGACAAACCCACCTAAAAGGCTACCATGCCTCTCACCCCGCCACCCATTCCTGCAGCAACGCGGAGGACCAGCACAGCTCTCCACGTGCCAGCAGAGCAGCCCTGCGACGCGACCATGGACAACAGCTCACCTCCCCGGTGACAGCCGACCACACTTTGAGCGTGTTGTCATCCGAGCCACTGACGATCCGGTTGCCACAGAACTGCAGGCAGGTGATGACGTGGTCATCGTGTCCCTTCAGCACCTGCGCAGAGAACGACACGAGTAAGGAGCGAGGAGAGGGCAGCTCGCAGCCCCGGAGCCTGCGGAACCTCGTGCCTCCAAAGCGGCCTTTGAGAGCGGTGGGGAAGTAAGTGCTGAGGGGAGGAAGAACAGAGGGGTCCTGGTGACGCCTGCCACCTCCCTGCTGCGCCTCTGTGGGGTGGCAGCTACAGCAGGAGCCTGGGGGGGCATTTGGCGGCTACTGCTGGGGGACAGTGGGCTACCAGGGGGCTCCAAACACGGATGGACCCTTATGGGCTATTAAGGCCATGCAAGCTGTCGAGGTCAGAGCTGACGTTCTGTCCTAGACCAAGAACTGGTGGCCATCAGCCAGAGCACGTTTAGGGCCACCAGCTGCGCTTCCACGCGGTGGGAAGGCAGGCAGAGCACAACAGCCGTGCACCAGCTGCCACCTCCCCAACACGGTGATGTGCGACAGGGGCAGCAAAGGTGTGGTGACAACCGAGCAACATCTTCAGGTGGGCAAGATCAGGCAGGACCTCAGGGAACGAGGAGGCACATCAGACAAGACCTGGCCAAGGCACAGGGAGGGGCCAGCACGAGAGCGAGCAGCAGCCTGGTGTGAAAACAAGCCGAGAGCCACTCTTTGCACGGAACGTAGTTAACTTCCCCGCAGCCAGGGAAAGGCACAAGGCAGATGTCCCTGTGGGCAGAGTCCCCGCAGGCAGTGCCCCAGACAGCTCTGCTCACGGAGGGGGCACAGACCAGGGTGTTGGGGGGCTCAGGAACTGGTGACAGTTTGCTGCTTCGGGTGCAGTCCCTGCAGCGATGGCACCGCACAGAGCACTGCTGCTCGCCCGGGGTGCTGCCAGGGCAGGGGCTTGGAGAAAGGCCTGGGAGGTGGAGAGCAGCAGGATGAGACTGCTGCCTGAGAGACTGAGGGGAGGGGTGGCTGGGGCTCTGCTCTCCCTGCCTCCTGGGCAGGGGCGGGCAGGGACCTTGGCAGGGAGAGAAGACCCAAGTGTTCCGGAACCTCGTACCAGGGCCCAAGGCCTGGCTGAGCCCCAGAAAGGGCTGCACCTCTCCCTGCATGCCAGGGTTGGCTACAGCCCTGCCACAGGTGCCCAGAGAAGGGGTGAAGGGATGGAAAGCCCCTTCTTCTGGGGTCCAGGGCAACCCTTTTTCTGCTGGCAGAAGTGCAGCCCTGTACCGCCCACTGCGGCAATCCCCGGGATCAGCTGTGCCGTGGATCTGCTCTGTGCAGGCAGGACAGGAGGTGCAGGAAGCTGGCAGGACCTACAGCTTCCAGGACCTTTAAATTCAAATATTTCCAGGTGAACGCCTCTGGCCTGTGCCTTCTGAAGACAGGCTGGACTCCTGAATCTTTCCTGAGACACTTTTTAAAATTCTTAGTGTAGTCCTCATCCTATCGGTCATGGATATTTCTCTGCTACTTCCTTTCCGTACCAGCTTCTCACATGTCAAAGCTCTAGGGTCTGGTTCTCAGCAAGGACTTGTGAAGGCACCCACCTTGGGGGCTTTCAGCTCCCCGCTGCGCCAGTTCATGTCGATTTTGTGCTGCCGCATGAAGGCAAATTTCCAGGGGCTGTACATGAAGCCAGGGCTCAGCAGGCGCCGCTTCCGCAGTTCAAGGGCTCTTCAATGCCTGTAGGAGGAAAACACAGCGGGATGCCTCACAGTGTACAGCTGGTCCATGCCCTCAGCCTACCAGGGAGCTGAGATGATGCGCATCCGTGGGAGCTGTGGGCTGCCCCTCTGCAGATCCCAGCCACAACGCGACACACGCGGTATGGAGGAGGGGTCTTTACCTTCTTCGCGGCATTTCTCTCTCCAGAGCAGGTTATCTTCAGCCAAGACCCTCCAGTAGCGACAGGTCTGGGCAAGCACGGAGCAGGTCACGAGGCTCCAGGAATGAGAGGACATAGAGTGCCAGCTGCAGGAGAGGAAGCCGAGTCCACAAGGGCACAGTGGGCTCCCGTGGCTCACAACTGGTGCCCCAGCACCAGGGCCAGCCTGTCCCTCGCCTCAACTCACCTCCTTGGGCAGCAGGGAAATGAAGTCTCTCTGGAACTGGGGTTCAATGACCTGCATCATGTACTTGATCTGGGAGGGCTCGCAGCGATCGATGAGCTCATCCAGAGCAAGCAGCTTCTCTGGGCCACTCCACCGCTGAGGACAGAGACATCAGCCACGACGCCTGCACCGATGGCAGCCCCTCACAGGCTCCCCTGTGGCCTGACAGTGCCTATCCCCCACCCCAAGCCTGGCAGAGACACCAACCAGCCCAGCGAGACAGTCTGGCTGGGCTTCTGGAGCAGGCCAGGGCTCTGCACCGAGATCCCAAGGCAGAGAGGAGCCGCAGAGACAGGGCTGCGAGCTCCATGAGTCGCGTACGATGGACACAGGAGCCGTGTGACAGCCGACAAAGCAACAGCACTCCAGGACGAAGAGGAGCAAGAAGGGGCTAACACCACTTCTGTGCTCCTTTACCTGAGGCAAAAGCTCACGAAAAATCCACCGTGGGACCCAAACCCCTGCCTGTGGGAGGGCTTCATGCAGACAGACTCCCCAGGGCTTGGCTCCCCTCCCTCCTGCCCGCCGATCCCAAAGCTGCTCCGTCCCCGCCGGGGCGAGCCCTTTGGCAGAGGTCCCGAGCCTACCTGGAAGGTGCGGAGCCAGTCCTGCAGCTCGGGAGGAGGGGCGACCGAGGGATGCGGCGCCTGCCGTGCCGGGCCTGCTTTGGCGTTGCGCAGGTCCCCAAAGGTGGTGGTGGGACTGGCGTGCAGGGACCCAGCGTCCTGGACCTGCAGCGGGGAGAGACCAAAGCAAAGGCGAGACATGTCAAGGCTGCTCTGCGCCACACCGTGCCAACAGTCCTCAGAACAGAGGTCCCCAAAACCCACCAGCTATGGGGCTCCCCACAAGCCAGACCCCTTCCCCATCACTTCCACCAGACCACTGCTGCACGTGCAGCCCCTTACCCAGCCTGCCCTACAGGACAGCATCACGGATGGGCTGAGGCTGGACGCACCTCTGGAGGTCGACTGGTCCAACCCCCTGCTCAAGCAGGACCACCCACATGGCATTTGTATTGGCCTGAGGATGGAGACTCCGTAATCTTAGCAGACAACCTAGATGACTGCGGGATGGGACTGGCAGAAGGTCTTCTCCCACCCCCAGGTCAACTTGTTGCTCAGCACGCAGAGCTCTCATCGTACCTGCTGTACTCCGAGCCCTTGCACAGCTTTTGCCCGGGGAGAGGGCCCTGCCATCCAGGCCGTTCTCTGACTTGCGCTTCATCTGCAAGGAGAGGGCAAGTTAAAGCAGGCTGGAGCGGAGCCCTCCGCACACGCTCTGGGTCACTGGTTTTCCATCCAAAGCGGCAGACCAGCAGACCCAGCCTAGCAAGGCTTCCAGGCCCAGACACGTGCTGGGGACCTGCAGGAGAAGGTGGAGACCACCTGAGCTCTGGAGCTGGCAGAAGAGTTAACTTCTGTCAGAGAAACAGAACTCCGTCCTTCAAGGGGAGTATCAGACCTGGCCAGGAACGTCAGCGAAACTGCTGCGCACGGACCAAAACGGCGGCTGAGAAAACCAACTGGTTGGTACACCTGCTCGGCGCTTCCCTGGGCACAGTCCCACACGGAGCAGGCAGCCCCTGCAGCCGGTACAGGGGTCCCGGCACGCAGGGGTCCTGGCACGCAGGGGTCCTGGCACGCAGGGGTTCCTGGCACGCAGGGTCCTGGCACTGGGCCCCAGAGCTGCTCAGCACGCCCCGCTACGCGTGGTGGCTACAGGGAGAGCTGTGCCGGGACGCGGGGAGAGCTGAGCCGGACACGTGATGCCCACGGGGAGAGCTGTGCCGGGACGCGTGGCAGACCATACCCTGACGTGGCTGCATCGAAGGGAATCTACATCCTACCTCTGCACAAGAGGCGCGGAGTTAACAGGAAACGTGGGGAGAGCGGGGTGGCTCCCGTCTGGTAGGCACTGGAAGGTGAACAGGGGGCTCCCCAAACCCCAACAGGGTAACCGACCCGGGCACCAGCTGCAGCCCTGTGCTCACGGCTGGCCAGGGCTTCTCACCACAATGCCCACACCCTGCAGAAAGCTCCCCGAGGCCTTTGCTCGACCCCACCAGCAGACCCCTGCTGCCCCAGTTCAGGCTCTGCACGACGTGGGGAGCCCAGCGCAGAGCAGGGCGGCTCCACTGGGGACGGGCATGGCGGGGGCTACCAGCAGCACCCGTGCAGACTGGGACAGCACCTCCTTCCCCCAGCCCTAACAGCCAGGCAGGCCAACCACCGCCAAGGATGATCTGCACCATGGAGCTCCCAGCTCTGCCAGCACCCAGCTGACAGCCTGAGTCCCCCGGCTGGTCCACAGCACCCTGGCGTGTCCCGGGGGTCTGCAGCAGCAGCGACAGCCACACACACACGTCATGCAGCAGGAGCTTGAAGTGCCATGGCAGCCCGTGGCTCACTCTGGCACCACTGCCACGGCAAGGAGTGGGTGCCCGCAGGCTCTGAGGCCACCGGCAACCAGAAGCAGGACCACAGGCAACGTGCCAGTGTCAGCTCCTGCGGGGGGGCCACCAGCCACACGGGCAGCCCGGCTCCTAGGGGCAAAGCCCAGCAGGGTTACCTTGGGCCGCACGTGACGGAGGAGGCCACCATCCTCTGTCCGCTGCAGGTAGTCTATCCAGCGCTCTCCAATGGTGTAATAGAAGTAGACGTTGCTGCCATCTTCCCCTTCCTCACTGCAGCAGCTTCCCTCTTCCTCGTCCTCTTCTTCCTCCTCCTCCTCCTGCTCCCTGCAGACTGTGGAGGTGACTGGCTCCTGCACCCCTCTCCCATTGGAGCCATCAGCCTCCTGTCCTGGCCCTGCGCTCCCTTTGCCAGGGCGCTCTGGCTCCCAGGGGCCCGACACGTCCTCCTCCGCAGCCACCACCTGCAATACAGGGAGAGGCAGGGTCAGGTCTGCCTGCGGCAGCTCGGTGCCCCAGCTCTCAGGGTGCCCCGGGCTGGGGGACACGCTGCGGAGCTGAGGGGGCTGCCAGTCAGAGCACCGGCCCAAGGAACACGGGGGCTTCCCTCCGCAGGACGCAAGGGGGGTGATGTGCCAAGCAGAGCCGAAGGCAGGAAGAGGGGAGCGGACTACTGAGCCAAGGTGCTCTCTGGGGTCACGGGGCAGCGACGGCCAAGCACCTCTGGAGACTTCCCAGCCCTACAGGGAAGCGCAGCTGCAACGGGACCAAATTACACGCCAGCCCGCAACTCTGTGGCCGAGCACAAAACGCCAACGCTGCCGGCGCATCACTGGCACTGAAGACCACCAAACCCGCCAGCGCCAGCTCCGCCTCTGTGCCACGAGCCTGCCCGCAGCCGGGAACAGCCCTCGGCCCTTCGTCTGCCAACGCAGGGAGCAGAGCTGCTGCATGGGCGGGCTGCCGCGGCTGGGCACGACCCTGGCATCAGAAAGGAGGTGCACGCTGCGTCTCGGCCTTCGGCACGGTGCGGAGGTTCCTGCGCCCTCCAGCAAGCCTGACCAGGAGCAACGATTACTCGAGAGGTCGTGAGTGGCACATGTCCCCAGATGCCACCTGCAACCCTTCTGTCCCCAGAGAAAGCAGCACTGTGAACAACACCACAACAAAAAAAAAACACACAAAAAAGCAGAAGCGTTCGGTAATCAGTGGGAGGAGGCAGAACAACTCTTCGTGTCGCATGTGGAACGAGGAACTGTTCTCCAGTAAAACACCTCAATCCGCAGCCCAGGATAACCTGCACCTGGGAGTCCCACAGAGTGGAACAAGCAGACCACTGGCCCACAGCAGTTATTTCTGGTAACTCTTCGAGTACAGGAGAAATTGCAAAGACCAAGTGAGCGTGAGTTGTACCAAAAGTGAGAAAAGCAGGAGAAAACTGGGTCTTTCCAGAGCCCAACGTCTGGCAAAGGGGGGCTGGTGCAGGATTCAACCAGCAGCAGAGAAACGACAGGGACGTGCCAGGTACCAGCTGATGAGACTTCATAAAAATAGGTCTTTTCAAGTACAGTTGAGTTTATTCCTTGAAGGGTTACATTTGGTTAAAAAGCAATGACACAAATCACGTCGCTGAGGTTTCCTTATACACTTCTGAGTGCCCGACCAGGGCTCTGCTCGAACCACCGGCACTCCACAGGCTCCCAAGGGCTCTTGGATGAGACGGCTCAGGTCAAGGAGCCCGTGAACACATCTCAAAAGGTTCCTGTCGCTGGGAAACTGCGCATTTCCTGCTGATGGAGTTAGCGCAGATGCATAAGGCGGGGGGTGTGGAAAACCACAGCTGTCAATATTCTTTTTATTCATAAATGGAACTAGATAAAATCTTTCCTGATGACATTTTAAGACCGACACTGGGGTAGGTAACAAGGACAGAACAGTCGCACGGAGCGATCCACATCGCGTGTTAACGCTGGGCTCACCCAAATTAAACGCGTTTCAACACACCCAGGGGCAATGTTCTCCCTGCAGCCAGGGAGAGCAGGGCCCACCGGGCACCAGGGACTGCACCTCCTGGAACGCAGCAGCTGAAAAGCACTGAGGGGTTCAGGCTCTGAAATCTGAACAGGAAGAAGAGGAGCAGAGAAGCAGCACTACCCCCTGCGCTGCCCTACACACTCCAGTCCTGCAATGCCCAATCCACATTTTTAAACAGAATGCCTAAAACCCGAAGACATTGCGCAATCTCCTCCCCGAAACAATTCAAAGACTGGAGAAGATATCTGCTAGGAGAAGAAAAGAAATGGAGAGGTGATTTGGTTGCGACACAAACATTCACCTGGAGAAGTTAAAATCCTGCTGCTTTAAAAGGGCCCCTACCCACGGCAACACTCAGCGCAGTCGGGCTGGGGTTATTCACACGAGAAACGAGGCGTCGGCGCGCACGCGCTCAAGTGTCCAGCCCTGCACAGACTCCTGAGGTCGCAGGCAGATACCAGCTCTTCCCACCACCCACTCAGACTGGAGCCTGTCTGGCAGGTGGGCTTGGAACAGGGTCGGGCTCTTGGGCCAGACGAGAAGGCACGACACAGCAGCCCCATCCCGACACACCTCTCCAGGAGGGAGCACTGAATCCAGGCTTCTCAAGGGCTTCCCCGCACCTACAACTGCGGGTCACATCTCGGGCTCAGGTGGTAACAATCCTCGGGGCCATGCGCCTGGGGCAGCCGCCGCCATCTCCAGGCAGTAAGACACCTCCCAGAACCATCCTCCCCTGTCTGCGCAGCACGCTCGAGAGCCTGGCAGCGCGGAGCTGCTCTTCGGCCAGCGAGCTTCCTCAGCCCCACAGACAGCGCCGCAGGATGATGCACTCCTGAAGGAGTCCCCGGAGCCCAGCTGGGAGTGTGCCAGCCAGGCAGGCAGCGCGCTGGCCACTGCTCTCTGCAGAGAAGGCAGATGACAGGGTAGAGAGCTTGGCAGGAGACACAGACTCTGGCCTCCTCAGCGGTCGGTCCAGGGGAAGAATCTCTCTCCACACCCAGCTCTGGCCTCCAGCAATGAACAATTAGTGGAACGTCACAAGTGTCTGCAGGAACCCCATAGATGGTTAGCTGCTCCGGGGCGGGGGAGGCAGCAGGAAGCCATGAGCATCCTCTGGGCTCAGAGCATTGTTTCTATCAGGGACTTTGGGGCAGATGGATCACGGCAGCCAGAGCAGCTCCCAGCAAGGCTCTGCGCTCAAGGAGACCACTGCAACCTCTGGCAGGACACCGCAAAGCCAGCTGGCCCTGGAGTCTCCCAGCCGCCCTGTCAGGACGCTCCTCGAAGCACGCTGCCACCTTAGAGGGGGGCTGCAGACAGACCACCAGGCTGCTGCAAAGGGCGCAGCATTCCTTGGGTATCCCTGTTCCAGTGCCCAAAGCAGGTATGTCTCCTCCTCATAAACCTCCTCATCCCTCTACCAGCTACCACCTCTCCCAGTGCGAGATACCCCTCCCCAGTTCCTGCACTGCTGGAGGGCGGATCGCCTCCGCAGCAGAGGAACCCTACCTTTTCCTACCTGAGGCACGGGAGCTTTACTGTCCCCCTGCAGACCAGGGCTCACCCTCGCAGCTTCCTCACTGCTTGGCCTCCTCCTGCAAGTCATCCGCTGACTGTTCAGCTCCAAGATGCGTGTGGTGATGCCTTTGACATGCAGAAGATCGTCGAGCGAGTTGAAGCCCTTCAGTTCCTGTGAGAAGGGAAGTGAGATTTGATACGGAGCTGAGAAACCCAGGGAGCGGCCTCAAAGCAGGACTGAGCTGGCTCACGTCCTCCTCAGACAGGCTCTCTCTCCTGGCTGGTCCAGACCTACCAGCCTGCATCTCACTCACAACCACCAGCTTCCTCGAGCCCTTCAGGGGAAGGAGGGTTGGAGCACCACAGTGGGACGATACCTTTGTACTGGAAGCCCTCGCTGCTGCTCCCATCCAAGGTGAGGGAGGCCTTCCACCCAGAACAGCCCTTCCTACATAATCCCTCCCACTTCTACAAAAACCTTCCCTGTCCTGAGCAACAACTGCCATGCCTGCAAGGAACAGGCAACAGCACTAGAGCTGCTAGGAATGCAGGGAGCAGCAGCCCAAAAGCAAAAGCTGAAAGCTCAGAAAGGGGAATTGTGCCTTCCAGCTCGCTAGTACCAGGACTGAGGATGTCAGTCTCCCTTGTCCGCAGCTCCAGGTAATGGGAGCAGCACCCACATCCTGCCAGGCACACGCAGACACACAGTTATGTGTGTGCAAGGCACCCGCCATCCTGCAAAACACCAGCTCAAGTACTGCCCAGCCCTGCGCTTGGAACCACGCGTCACCTCCCACCCCGTAGACTCCGAGCAACCTCTGCCACAAACCCCAAGGACCTAAACCCAACAGGGACGGCCTGGCTGCTCCCAGGGGGGCAGGATCCCAGGGCGGGAAGCATCCACCCTTTCCGGCTAACACAGACATTGGGGCCAAGATAAGGCTCTGATCATCCTTTCAAATTCGTCATGGATATTTAAGGCACTTCTGCTGCTTCTCCCCTACAAAGAGTTTTACGCAAAAGCACAGCTCTAGTGATAAACCCCGTTTCTACAAATCTGTCCTCACCTGTTCTGACACCAGCAGCCCTTTTGTTTAAATGGCTCTCGCTCTTCCGCCTCACGGTGTTTACATTCCTGCTGGATTTATAGCCAGTGACCCTGCCTCTCTCAGCCTCCTCTTTCCCAGGCCAAAAAAAGCCAAGCTCTTCTAGTCCTGCCTTGTCAAGCCAGCCTCCCCTTTCCCTGGGCTCTCCTGCCTTGCTCCTCTGCCTGCTTCACAGATGTCGTATTCCAGCCATGATCTCACCGGTTCTTCACGGCAAAAAGATGGCACTAATCTTCCTATCTCTGCTAGGAGTGCCACGGCAGGCACCGCCTCAGATCACGCTCACCTTCTTCACGGCTGTGTCACACTGGCAGCTCAGTCATCCTGCGAGTGACTACCCCGCACAGGCTTTCCTCCCGCTCTGTCATTTCCAAATGACACGGTCAATCACAGGGGAGCGGCAGGGCTTCCAGCCGTCGTGACCGCACCGGACAGGCTTCTGCCCCTGCCCATTCCACCCAGGTACGCCTTGTTTTCCGCTCTTAGCGTGCAACGTCACCTGCCACCAGTCCCTGCGGCTCTGCCCCACATCCCAGCAACAAGGGAACTGCCGAACCGCGCTGGGCCGCCTGCAGCAGGGCAGAGCTCTCCCCACGGGGAGCGCGGACCCGGCCTGCGCCGGGCGGCACCCGTGCCAGGGCGGCGACTGCCCCGCGCTCCGTGAGCGCCTGCCGACCGCGGCACAGCGAGCTCTTTACGGGGGGGCAACGAAGGGCTCCCTCGGCCCGTCTCCCAGCGGCAGCCCGCGTCCCGGGGGGCGCGCACGGCCCGGGCACGGCCCCGCCCGCCCGCCCCGGGCACGGCCGCGGAAAGCGAAGGAACCCGTGCTGCTGTCGCAGCGTTCCCGCAGCCTGCCCGCCGCCCCGGCCCGCACGGCCCCCGCCCCGGGGCTCCCGGGCACGGCAGGTCAGCGGAGGCGGTCGGCTGCCCCGGGGCCGAGCCGCGCGGTCCGGGCCGTCCTCGGGCAGGGCTGCCCTGGCTCCGCTTCCCCGAGGCGCTCCGCTCCCTGCCCCGCTCCGCCGACCCCGCGGACCGCCGAGCGACGCGCCCCGCCGCCCCCGCCCCGGCCCGGCAGCAGCAGCACCGGCGGCGCCGGGCCGCCCCCGCCCGCACCTCTCTCTTCCGCACGATGCCGCGGGCGCGGCGCCGGCCGATGCCGCTGAGCGCGCCCTCGAGCTCGGCCACGCCGGCGCGGTTGATGTCCAGCTTCCCCCCGCCGGGGCCCGGGCCGCCCGGCCCCGACATCCCCCCGGCACCAAACGCCGCCGCCGCCGCGCAGGCCCCGCGCGCACTGCGCAGGCGCCGCCCCGCCCCGCCCATCGCCCCGCCCACAGAGAGCCGGAGCCGCGCGGAAACAGCCGCTTTATTGGGAACCGCCGGGGGGCGGGGCCGCGCGGGGGGCGGGGGTCACACCGCCCCCGCCCCGCCCCGCCCCGCCGTCAGCGGCGCTTGTAGAGGCAGGGCCGCAGGCGCAGGCCGGGCGCGGGCCGCCGCCGGGGCGGGCCCGTCTTGGCGAACTCCAGCAGGTGGAAGAAGGCGCTGGAGAGGTCCTGCGGCAGCGCGCCCTCAGCGCCCGCACCGCTGCGACCCCAAACCCCGCACCGCGTCCCTGCGGGGCCAGGGACCACCTCCCACGGACCCCACACCGCGTCCCTGGGTGCCCCGGGTGCCACCCCCACCCCAGACCCCAGAACCACAACCCCCATGGGCCCTGGGTTCTTTAAACCCCACCCCAGACCCCCCGTACTGTCCCAGGCCCCAGCACCACGACCCCCATGGGCCCTGGGTGCCAGCCCTACCCCAGACCCCAGCACCACAACCTCCTTGGCCCTGGGTTCTCTAAACCCCACCCCAGACCCCCCCATACTGTCCCAGACCCCAGCACCACGACCCCTGCCTGCCCCAGGTCCCTCTAAGCCCAGACATACCACAACCCTCACAGGCTCTGGGTCCCCCAGACCCCAACACCACAGTCCCCAGGTCCCTCCAACCTTCTGCCAGACCTCAGCATCACATCCCCCATGTGCCCCGAGTCCACCAAACCTCCTCCCAGATCCCAGCGCCACAGCCCCTGCATGCCCTTGGTCCCCCCCCACCTCCATATGCCATGCTCCCCGCTGGCACCAAGCTGGGCTGGGCTGCCCTGCCCTGCTGCCGGAGCAGGTGGTCATTGGCTGACAGGGACCACAGGCTCCTTCTCACGGCTCCCTGGTTCCCGTGGGCCCAGTGCACCCAGCATAGGGCACACCTGAGGACATACCTTGGAGATGCTTTTGAATCCCAGTTGAGCCATGGCATTCATGAATGCTCGCATGTCCTCGAAGCGGCTGGCCACCTCAGCCACCATCAGGGTACCCCTGCGAAACACCCCAACCCTTGGTCGCAGCTGTGCTGCAGGCACCTCCTGGGGCACAGCCCAGCGCCTCCAGGCTCGCCCCGATGCCTCCTGGCCCCCACTGCCTGGCACGCATGTCTGCCTACCCGGGCTTCAGCACGCGGTTGGCCTCTTCCAGGATCTCCTGCAGATTGGTGCCCATCAGCGCCAGGCAGAACACTGCAACGTCCACTGACTCGGCTGCCAAAGGCACCTGCCAACCGGGACGCCCGCCCCAGGAGGAGGAGGATGGCAGCAGTGCTGAGGCAGCCCTTCTGTGCCTCGCTGCTCCCTGGGCTCTTGGATTCAACTGAGCCTCTTCGCAAACGGAGGTGCCCCAGTTTTCCGAAGAGACGCGTGCTCCCTCTCACGCACGAGACCCTCACCCTTCCACTCTCTCGGGTCCCCCACAATCGCCACCCCAACCCACGCCCCTGCAATCTGCCAGGCGGCACACAGCCCACCCTGCCGCCACCCCGGCAGGCGCGGTGCACACGCCGCCGCGGCGCCGCCACCCCCCTGCAGAGCTGCCGCCCCTCGCCCCGGCCTCCCTACCTCGGCCATGTCGCAGACGGTGACCAGCGGGCTGAGGGGCACCAGGTCGAAGCAGTGAACCTTGTTCCTGACGCTGCTCGCAATCTTGCAGTCCCCACACCCGAAATCCGCCACCACCAGCGAGGCTGGCCTGGGGGCGGGCGGGGGCCGGGCTCAGAGGCAGCTCGGGCCCGGCTGCGCCGCTCCCCTCGGCTCTGCCCGCTCACCGCCGCCGCAGGTAGCGGATGATGCGATGCACGGGGTTCTCCGGCCAGCGCCCCACTTGCCGAGCGAAGCCACGGTGGTAGATCTCGAAGGCTTCGGGGTCGCTCTGGAAGAGCTGTGCCGCTTCGCGGCTGGTGGACGTGTAGAGCTGCTGGTTGATGTACCGGAACCGGGCGGCCAGGAGCCGCTCCTCCATCCGCGCTCTCAGGGCCGCCGACCGCCCCGACGGGGCCGCTTCCAGGCTGGGCAGCTCCGGGGCGCCCGGCCCCGCGCCCGCCGGCCCGCCCGCGCCTCGCTCCCCTCCGGGGTCCGCCTGGGGCTCGTCCTTCTGCCGCCGCTTCCTCCGCCGTTTGTACTGCCGCCCGCTCGGCCTCCGCGCTGGCTCCTCGGCCGCGGCCGCCGGCGCCCCAGGCTCCGCGCTCGGCCGGGGCGGCTCAGCCGACACGCCTGGGGGGCACCGGGAGGCAAATCAGGGCGGCGGCGGGCGGCGCCCGGCTCCCTGCCGGGGACCCCCAGCAGCCCCGCTCTGCCCCCGGCGCCGCCGCCAAGCGGGGCGGGCGGCGGTACCTCTGTCCGGGCGCTGCTGCGGCTCCCGCTTCGCCTGGGGCTTCCCCGGAGCCGGGCGGACGCCCCTCCGCCGCAGCCTGCCGCCCGGCTGCCTGCTTCCGCTTCCCGGGCCGCTTCCGCGCGGGTTCGCCATCTCGGCCGGACTCGGCCGCCCGGTCCCCCGGCAGCCGCCAGCGCCGCTTCCCCCGCCGCCGCCGCGGGGGCCTGCGGAGGGCGGGGGGCCGGTCACCTCCCCCCGCGCCCAGGGGCCGGGCCGGCCTGGCCCGGCCCGCCGCCGCCCCATGCGCGCACCTCTTACCGGCCGGCCCGGGCCCTCGGGGGCGCCACGGGGCCCCCGCCGAGCCCCCCGGGCGGGGCCCTCCACCCCGTCGTTCCACTCCTCCTCCGCGAACATGGCCCGGCAGCTGCAGAGCCTGCCCGGAACGGGAACGGCGACCGCCGCCGCCGCCGCTACCCACGTGCGCCCCGCCGGCCGATCCGCGGGAGGGTCTAGAGCGGCCCCGGCAGCACCCGCGGACCAGCGCCCCCCTGCGGCCGGGAGGCCGAGCAGCGGAGCTGCGCGGGGCGGTGCCGCGGGTGCCCCGCCCCCAGCCCGGGTCGCCCCGCCCCCAGCGCCGCGCGCCCCGGCCGGTGGCCCCGCCCCCGCCCAGGCGCGCACCCGGCCCGGCGCGCCCAGCGCCGCCCACGCCGCGGCTGCGCTGCCCGGGGCCCGCTGCCCGCACGGAGCCCGGAGCCGGCGCAGCGCGGCAGCCCGCCGGCAGGAGGCGCTGGCGGCGGCCGGCCCGGGGCGGAGCCCGCGCTCTGCCCCGCGCCCGCAGAGCCGCCGCCCTGCGCCGCCGCCGGAGCCGGTAAGGGCAGCCGGGCTGGCCCGGGCCGCGCCGCGCCGACTGCGGGCGGAGGTTGGGCCGTGCGGTGCCGCGCCGTGCCGGGCCCGATCCGGCGCGGGAGGAAGCGGGGCCGGGGCTGCGGATCGGCTCGCACCGGGCCGGGCTGGGGCTGGGTCCGGGTCCGGGTCGGGCCGGGCTGGGACAGGCAGGGGTCGGGCCGGGTCCGGGTCGGGGTCGGGCCGGCTGGGGCTGGGGCTGGGGCTGGGGCTGGGGCTGGGCCGGGCTCAGGGACGGGTCGGGGTGGGTTCGAGCGGGCCGCGGCCGGGGCTGGGGTCGGCCTGGGCTGCGGCAGGCCGGGGAGGGATGAGAACCGGGTGGGCAGCGCTGGGGCTCGCGCAGGCTGGCTGGGCCGGGCCGGGCGGGGATGGGGTCGGGGTGGGGATGGGGCTGGAAACAAAAGAGGGGGGTCAGGGAGCGCTGCGCTGTGCTGCGCGGGCAGGGGCTGGCTGGGGCAGCCGTGTTTGGGGTGCGCTGGGGCGGGCGGGCAGGGAGGGACCCGCGGGGCCCCCGTGCCGGTGGGCCGGGGCAGGGCAGGCGGCAGCTCACGGCTGGGTCGAGCCCTGGGGCCCGAGGGGCAGCACGGCGCTGGGACTGCGCTGGAAGGGGTGGGGGCACTGCGGGAAGGGTGAGCCCTTTGCAGCTGGTCTTGGGGAAGGGTCTTGGGTCAGGGCTGGTGAGGGCCCGGGGGGGCAGCGTGGGGTGGGCCTGGCTCTGCGTCATGGGGCCACGGCCTGAGTGGTGGGGAGAGGGGCCATGGGGGGGCTCAGCAGGGCCCATGTGGCCACTTGGCAATGGAGTAGAGGGACCCTCTTTTCAGGCAGGGATGGGGCTGGGGGAGACCTGGCAGCGCGGCCGGGGCCAAGGCAGGGTCTGGTGTCACGGACAGGAGCGCAGCAGCCCCGGGCAGGGAACGCAGCTGGTGAGGGGATGCCCTTCCCTGGTCCCGTCCCACGTGGGTGGGTGAAAGTCCAGCCTGGGGCAGTGCCATCAGCCCTGGGGTGCTGGGACTGGTAGGACCTGCAGCACATCGGGTCGAGGTGCAGCACTGGCTCCTTGCAGCTCCCGGGCAGGGCTGCCCTGTCCTCCACAGCTGGTGATCTGGGAGCAGGGCTGGTGCTTCCCTAAAAGTGCCGGAGCCCATTCTGGTGCCTGTAAGGCCCCTTTGGGGCTCCGGACCATGAGGCCGGTCTGCTGCTCCCCTCACCCGGTGTCGCCGCCTGGAGCACACGACCCAGTTGGAGCAGCTGTCCTTGGGGAGCTGCTGCCCGCACAGGCGCAAGGAGCGCACTGGGGCCCATCCTGCCCACACAGAGTGGGTGGGGGTCCCGCTGCCGCTGCGCCAGACCCTGTGGTGGCCCCAAGGGGCACCAGGTTTAAGCCCTCATGGGTGTATGTCAGGGGCATTGTGCCTGGTCTGTCCTTGCACCTGCACTGTGGAACTCACCAAGAGCAGCCCCATGTCCCTGCTTGATGCCGCAGACCCCCAGGCAGGAAAGTTCCTGCCTGCACTGCCGGGGAGCTTGAGGCGGCACAGCCCTGGGTCTCAGCGAGGCTGCTGTTGTCAAGGGGTTAAAAATGGAACCACCGTGTGTTCTCTTTGCCTGGCTCTGGGCTGGACTCTGTTGATTTGAGCGGAGAGAAGGGGAGCTTGTGGACCTTTGGGTTCCCAGTTTCTTAAGCGTGCCAAGTTCAGCCAAGACTAGGTTGGAGCTGAGGATCGGCAGGGTCTGTGGAGCTATGGGATCCTGTGCGGGGTGGTGCTGGACCTCCTCCAGCTCTGCGTCCCAACCACCTCCCAGGAGATGTGGGCACCCGGGTCTGGCTGGGCCTGCAGATAAGCCTGTGGATGCCAGATCTGCTTCCTGAGAGCTGCCGCAGGCACCCATGACCGTGGAGTCAGTTGTGGACTTCCCCTTCTGCTGTGAGTCCAGCTCCATCGCCGGCCTTCCGCAGTCCCCGCGGTTTTCCGTAGGGCTGCCAAGCAGGGCGACGTGAGGCTCCCGTCCCGCTCCTGCAGGGAGACACCCCAGTGGAGGGGCTGCCAGGAGCAGAGGGGCTGTGGAAAGCGATGTCCAGGTCCTAGGGCTGCGTGAGGGAAAGGGGAGCAGGGAGCTGCGCTCAGCAGTGGGGCCTCATGTCCTCACACCCCCGCACCCCTCCCCGCAGCAGGAGCCGCCATGGACGACATCTTCACGCAGTGCCGGGAGGGCAACGCGGTGGCCGTGCGCCTCTGGCTGGACAACACCGAGAACGACCTGAACCAGGGGTGAGCAGGAGGGGACGTGGCCCGGGCTGCACCCCGGGGTGCCATCCCGGCTCGGCTGCACCAGGGGCTGCGGGCGCTGGACCGGGGCTGGAGCTGGTTTCCGCTGCGCTCCATGTCCTGGGGAGGGGGTGGGATTCGGCTCCTCCCCGCCGGGAGGAAGTTACCGCATCGCCGAGGCATGAGGGCTGCACATCCTCAGGCTGCACGTCCTCCAGCCGCTTCCTTGGCCGCCGCTGCCCCGGCCGCGGGCTGGGATGTGTCTCAGGCAGGGGCTGGGCTGGGGGTGCCGCGGAGAATCTCCCCATCCCCATCCCTGGGGTGGCTGGTGTGCCCGGGTGACCGCTTCCCCCGTCCCTTCTCCCGGGAGCACTCGGTCTGACGTGTGGAGGCATGGCCGGGGTCCGACGGGAGGGCTGGGAACCCCGCCGGGGTGAGGAGCTGCGCCGGGCCGACCCGCGCCCTGCCCGTGCGTGCCCCACTCCCCTCCCTGCAGCACATCTCCAGCTCCGGAGCTAGCCTGGGACCCTGTGGTCCGACATGCTGCCCGCTGGCCTCTCAGGAGCAGCGTTCTGGCCAGGCCCGAGGTGTCCCGCAGCCATTTCCGTTGCCAGTGGCCAGGCGCAGCGTCTGTCCTGAACTCGTTCTGGGCGAGGGGCTTTCCCTTGGCCTTGGGCTGTGCCTGGGGGTCCCTCCTGGGGGTCCCAGTCGCACGGAGCTGTCCCAGTCCCATGGGTCGTGCCGGAGAGACCGGGGCCGGCTGGCACTCACTGGGGCATTTTGGTGCTGGGTGCCCGTGCTGGGGTAGCCCCTGCCTGTGCGGGGGGGACGGAGACAGGGGCTGTGCCATGCCGGGGAGCGGGAGGGCAGCCGGGGATGTGGCAGCCGCCCCTGCCAGGCCCTGGTCTCCTTTTAAGGCCCGGCTGGTCTCCTCGGGCCGTACTTGGCCAGGGACCGCAGAGCTGAGGGGGGGGCGGGGGAGGCACCCGGCTCTTGCCAGCGGCTCCGTGATTCAGCCCCAGAGAGGATGGGATTTGGCCAGGGCCTGCGGGGCCCCGGCGGGGACGGGAGAGAGCGGGAGAGACGCTCGGCCTGTCCCCTTCGCCTGCGCAGCCCGTGTGCGGGTGCGCAGGGCGATGCCCGCCCAGCGATGCCCGCCTGGCACTGGTGCTGTCGGCAGCGCCCCGGCCACACGTGGCCCTTCTCTCTCCCCCACCCGGGCTGGGGGAGGACGCGGTGAGCAGATGGCAGCTGCTCAGCAGAGCTGTCCTGGCCGTCTCCGCAGGGATGACCACGGCTTCAGCCCCTTGCACTGGGCCTGCCGCGAGGGCCGCTCCAACGTGGTTGACATGCTCATCATGCGTGGAGCACGCATCAACGTCATGAACCGCGGCGATGACACCCCGCTGCACCTGGCTGCCAGCCACGGCCACCGCGACATCGTGCAGAAGGTACCTGCCTGCTGCAGCCCCTTGCCCGCTGCCTTCCAGGCCCCCACCTCATGCCTTGCACACAGGGCAAACTGAGTGGGACTCTGGGCAGCCCTCTGCCCACCCCCCCAGGGCTCCATCCCCACTGTCACCCGCTGGGCTCCTTGCCGTGAGCCTGCGGCATCCTCACCTCGGTGCCGCTGAGCACATCCAGCCTCAGCCTCCTCCCAGCAGCACCTCATCAGCACCAGGGCAAGGTGCTGGAGGGCAGGGGACCTGCTCTAGATTTACGGGGATTGTCCTCCTGCCCCCAGCTGATCCAATTCAAAGCAGACATCAACGCCGTGAACGAGCACGGGAACACGCCTCTACACTATGCCTGCTTCTGGGGCCACGACCAGGTGGCGGAGGTGAGTGGGAGCGCTTGGACATGGACAGGAGTCGAGGGTGAGGGGGGTGGCCGAGGGGGCATGGGAGGGAGAGGAGGGGCGACGCAGCAGGCTGGGGGCGCATGAAGAGGCTGAGCAGAGGGCAGCAAACCGCAGATGCTTGCCTTCTCCTCCCTCAGGACCTCGTGGGCAACGGGGCCTTGGTCAGCATTGCTAACAAGTATGGTGAGACGCCCATTGACAAAGCCAAGACGCCACTGCGAGAGGTCTTGAAAGGTAGGAGGTTCTTGTCCCAACCCCCCGGCCTGCCTCTGGCTCCTGCTGCAGCCCCTGCGCTCAGCGTCAGCGACCTCTCTGCCTGTGCTGCCAACTCCTTGTCCCTCTGCAGAGCGTGCGGAGAAGCTGGGCCAGAGCCTCACCAAGATCCCCTACAAGGACACCTTCTGGAAGGGCACAACCCGCACGCGTCCCAGTAAGGACAGCGCCTTCCCTGCTGGGGGTGCTGGTGCAGGGGAGAGCACGGCTGTCCTGCGCAGCTGGGCAGGCTCGTGGGGACGGGTGGAATCTGCACTGTGAACGGCTCAGTTTGGAGGTGGAAGTCCCCTCGCTGGAGGTGGTTTCTCATGGGAGTGGGGGTGAGGCACGCCCCTGGTACTGCCTCCCTCTGCGGTCCCAGGTGGACGTCAGGGGGAAGGTCCCTGCAGCCACAGGCTGCATCTCCTCCTTTTCCTACAGGAAATGGGACTCTCAACAAACTTGCTGGAATAGACTTCAAACAGCTGAGCTTGAGCCAAAAACTCAATGAGAACCAGTCAGGAGAGGTACGTAGGCCGCCCTGGGACGGGGGGCGGCACCCACGCAGACCACTGTTCTCTCCCCATCCCCTGGCTGGCTGCGGGGTGCAGAACTGGGGCACAGCTGCTTGGTGGGTTTCCATGTCCAGGCGCGGGGCCGGCCTACACAGAGAGAAGGCGCCTGCCCGGGACGGAAGGGCCCTGCTTCGCTCTCGTGGTTTATCGGCCACGCCGCGATGCTGCGCACCTGTCAGTCCCGTGGGCCCCACGGAAGGTTCCTCTGCGCAGGGCTGGGAGGTGCTCGGGGACCGCGCGTCCCTCTCACAGTGACTGTCTCCACCTGTCTCCCTGCAGTTGTGGAAAGGGCGCTGGCAAGGCAACGACATTGTCATCAAAATGCTGAAAATCCGGGACTGGACAACTCGGAAGAGCCGAGACTTCAATGAGGAATACCCAAAGCTGCGGTAAGTGCCAGCATCCTGCTTCGAGGCAGCCGCGGCTCCTGAGGGCAGCCGCTCTCTCCAGAGGCACACGAGGTAGGCAGGAGCCGAGCAGTGCTGCAGGGTTGGGCGGCAGCACTTCGGAGCGGTGCCCAGGGGATGCGAGGAGGCCCTGGGAGGGCAGCGCGCTGGCAGCGGTGCGAAGGGCAGGGAGGCAGTGAGGGGGCGCAGGCAGCACCCGCTGTTCTCAGGGCTGTCGCTTCTCTTGCAGGATCTTTTCTCACCCCAACGTGCTGCCGGTGCTGGGTGCCTGCCAGTCCCCCCCAGCGCCCCACCCCATCATCATCAGCCACTGGATGCCCTACGGCTCCCTCTACAACGTGCTACACGAGGGGACAAGTGAGTGCTGATGGGGGTGACAGAGCCGTGGGCAGAGGCGTCTCCCCATCCTTGAGAAGTTGCTTCTCTGTGTGTTCGGGGAGGGGGTGGCAGGGGGCCCCTCCAGCTGCAACACCAGGGTGGGCGTGAGGCGAGCTGGGTCTCCATCCCGCTTACCTTTCCCGCACCCCGTGTGTCTGCCAGCACTGCTCCCTGCCCACACGCGCTGCTGATGGCGTGGCACCCCCTTCTCTCACCCTCGTGCCACCCCCCCTCCCTGCAGACTTTGTGGTGGACCAGATGCAGGCGGTGAAATTCGCCTTTGACATCGCACGGGGCATGGCCTTCCTGCACACATTGGAGCCCCTCATCCCACGCCACCACCTCAACAGCCGCAGCATCATGGTGAGCGCCAGCGTGGCACAGCCCAGCCCTTCCTCCTGCAGCGTGGGGCAGGGTGGGTTCCCCTCTGACCGCTCCGCTCTCCCCAGATCGACGAGGACATGACGGCACGGATCAGCATGGCTGACGTGAAGTTCTCCTTCCAGTGCCCGGGGAGGATGTACGCACCAGCCTGGGTGGCCCCGGAAGGTGAGCACCCGGTAGCCAGGCCCCTCCTGCTGCCCGGCCCCTTCCTCGCCCTCTGCCCATTCAGCCCCTGTGCTGTGTTCCCTACAGCCTTGCAGAAGAAGCCAGAGGAGATCAACAGGCGCTCGGCTGACATGTGGAGCTTCGCCGTGCTGCTGTGGGAGCTGGTGACCCGCGAGGTGCCGTTCGCAGACTTGTCCAACATGGAGATAGGCATGAAGGTGAGGAGAGGGCGAAATGCACCAGTCCAGACCCCATCGGCCCGGGTGTAACGGGGCCCAAGCGGGCAGCAGGGAGGGGAGGCTGGACCCACCACAGGAGCGCCTGTTCAACGCGGGGCTGGGACCAGATTTCTGATCCTGCCCTGCTCTCTCATGCTCCCAGGTGGCACTGGAGGGGCTACGCCCAACCATCCCACCCGGCATATCCCCACACATCTGCAAGCTGATGAAGATCTGCATGAATGAGGACCCAGCCAAGCGCCCCAAGTTTGACATGATTGTGCCCATCCTGGAGAAGATGCAGGAGAAGTAGAGAGGGAGGTGCCTCCCAGCCACCTGACGCTGCCACGCTTCCCTCCCCACCACCCCCAAGTGCCTTCTTTAACCCCAGAGCCAAGGGGGAGCAGGGAACACCCCTCCCCTGAGCCAGCCACGGACACACGGTACAGAGCGCGCTGCCTTCTCTGGAGCTGCTCTGCAGGCTTCAGACGCCGTAGCACCAAATCAATGGCAGCGCCTCCATCCTCCCTGGCAGCTATGGGCGGAGGGTGAGCAGGAGGCCTGGCCCGTGGCACTGAGCACGGCTGGGCTCTGCGACCTGCGGGGCTGGGACAGGACTGCGGGGCCACCCTGTCCTCCTCAGCCCCAGGCCCAGAGCAGCGCACCCGTGTAACAGCCTCACGTTAGGCAATGCCCGGTCCTGGTGCTCGTCCCTACGCAGCACAGCGGGGTGAAGCTTGCCCGCTGCGCCCAGCACCACCCCAGCTTCGCGCTTCACTCTTTATCGTCTCCATCCAGGCGATGTGGAAAAGCTGCCAGCACCCGAAATAAACATTTGTTACGAAAACTGGCTGCGGGTGGCGGGGTGTGTATGTGCGTAGGGCGCTGTCCACAGAAAGGGGAGAAGAGTGACGCAGGGGATGCCCCACAGTCTGCAGGGTCCCAGGCTCTGGATCGGTACCTGTACCAACCCTTCTCCAGTGCTTGGAGCGGGGCGGGCAGGTGGGCCAACAGCAGCCCCCTCTTTTGCGAGAAGGGCCCAGGCTCTGTCTGCAGCGCTGTCTGCACAGGCCCCAGAGCGTTCCTCTTGGCAGGCAACTGGTACGCCGGGGAGGAAGAAACGAAGATGGCTGGGCAGCCCTATTCCCACTCTGTCCACGTACCTTCAGCTTCTTGCGGCAGGGCTGAGTCCTGGGGATGGCAGAAGGTGCAACCACAATCCCCCAGGTGCGAGCCCTATAGCCAGCCCCTCTGCACTGGCCTTTCAAAGGCACAGCGCCAGCTTTCGTTGGTGTAGCAAGAACAGAAGCCCCTGGCAGGTCGGCTCGTGTGCTGTTTTACTTGTAGGCAGGGCATGAGCGCATGAGCAGGAGACAAGATGCCTTCCCACAAAAAAAAAACTACCCAGCTGTTTAATGGCACAGAAGCGACCCTAAAAAAGTTCCCAGTGACAATCCCTCAGTCTTTATGTGAAGTAATGTGGCTTTTTCACATTGATGCCATATTCTGCAAGTGCTGGTGCTAGGTCTTCCATGGTCAGCGTGTACTTCTTATCCTGAAGGAACAAGGAGTAGCATCAGTCACAGCGAGGACAATCTGAGACGCCAGGCATTCCTCAAAACCTTGTGGATTTAGGATTTTTCCCCTACAAGCTGTGGAGAGCTGTACGTGCACAATCCCCAGCAGCAGCTGCAGACCAGCATTTGGGGTATTAACTGGCTCTTAAGTACCGTACGTTTCGTTTGCTCTGAGCCCTCAGCTGCTCAACGGGCAGGAACACACTGAGCGTTACTCAACACTGTAAAGACAAATCATGTCGCCCTCCTGAGGCCCCCGAACCACAAACAGATGATGACTGGGAGAATTCCCAGAAACTACTGCTACATGCTTGCTGCCCGTTTACATTCTTCACCAAGCATCAGTTTTGGTCACTGTCAGAGGGACATGAGGCTAGATGGCCCTCCGTCTGATGAGGTGCAGCGACTCACGCATTCCTGTGAAGCCATCAAAGCATATTCCACAAATTCCACTGCCCACCTCGTTTTCCCACCAGTGTCCCTCTTCCACCAGCAGGACTCTACCTTACTGCTAGGAGTGTCGACCCTTCAGGAACACAACAGGTTTAGGACTTACTACAACCCACATCGCCGCATGCAGTGGCGGCGAGTTCGGCTCGACGCAGCCCCAGGAGAGGATGTGTCCCCTCATCCGAGCAGCCGCTCTGTCCTTCTCTCACCTTGCTCTTGTTGCGGGAGCTGCCTGAGGCCGTTCCCTTCATCTTGCAGTGCTGCAGCGCATCGTTGGCAATGTCAGAAATAAACTTCTGTGCGGCCAGAGAGATCAATCGGATGCTACCCAGCAGAGAGAGAGAGAGGGTGATTCCAGACAGACCGCGCAGAGCACCACTGGGGTCAAGGAATTTCGGCGGGGGTCCCCAGCTATCAGACCCTGTGCGGGGTCTGTGAGGCCGCACTCTGCCACACCTGCTGCCACTTACATGCGTGGATCAGAGGCCTCGAATCCCGCTCTGTTGAGGTAATAGCCTGTGACAGCGTCCGGGATCTGCACGAGAGAAAACCTGAGGCGCTCTGCGTCCCCGTGGCAGCCCGTCCCCCGCGCCAGCCTGCCCCCGGCACGCCCCGCGTACCGTCGGCGTGTAATCCTCCAGCTGCATGAGGAAGTCCACCAGCGGCGTCGTGGAGACCACCGGCTTCACGTCCCCGTTGGCCGCGCTGGGTGGCACGTACACCCCATTGGACATAGCCCCCTCCGGGGGAGCCGCGGCCACTGCTGCCGAGACGGGCACTGCGGGCACAGGGCGCTCAGCGGGCCGCTGCCCCCGGCCCGGCCCCCCACCTGCCGAGACCCCGTCCGCGGCGGACGGACGGGCTCAGGGCCGCGCACCACGCAGGAACCCCCCGCGCAGCGCACGGGTCGTGCCCGCCGGGCCCACCCCCTCCCGCGCCCCCGCCGCCACCGGGCAGCCCAGGCGCCCGCGGCCTCGCTCCGCCACCCCCGGCCACGGCGCTGCCCGGGCTCCGAGCGCCCCGTACCCCGGCCCTTCCGGCCCGCCCCCCCCCGCCCCGCGCTCACCGGGCCCCCTCCCGCCGGCCGCGCCGCCCTCGGCTCCCCGCGCCGCGCCGCCCACCGCGCCCGGCGGCGCCCCGGGAACGCCGCTGCCGCCGGCGGCCGGGCTGGGCTTGTTGTCGGCGGCCGGGGCGGGCGCGGGGGCAGGCGGCGCGGGGGCGGCCGGGGCCGCGGGAGCCGCGTCTGCCTCGGCGCTGCCGCTCATGGCCCGCCGCCGCGCGACAACCGAGCGCCGCCTCCCCCGCGCCTGCGCACGCGCGCAGCCCCATTGGCCCCGCCGCTCCCCGCCCCGCCCCGCGCGCACCCGCGCGCCCCCCGGCGGCGCCGCGCGGCACAGACGGAGACGGGAGGGGCGGGACCCCGCGGCTTTATTGGCCCCGGCGCGGCGCGGGCCCGCGGCGGCCCCGCCCCTCGGCGGGCGGGCCCGGGCCGTCAGGCCGGCAGCAGCGCCTGCAGCAGGCGGGGGAAGTTGGGGGTGCCCCAGCCGGTGACCGGGTCCCAGGCGGGGCCGGCGCAGAAGCCCTGTCCCTGCACGGTGCCGTCCAGGCAGGAGAGGTGGCAGCCCTGCGTCACCTGCGGGGACGAGCCTCAGCGCGGGCGGGCGCGCCCCCGGCCCCCGGGGAACGGGCTCCCCCGGCCCGCGCCCCCGGGGAACGGGCTCCGCCTGTCCGCACCCCCGGGGAAGACTCGGGGACCTCCCTCCCAACGCCCCGCGGGGGAACAGGAACCCCCCGCAGCCCGCTGCGGGACAGGAACCCTCGGGACACCCCCCGGGCACGGGCAGCCTCTCCCCTGGCAGCAACAGACCGACCGCAGACAACACACCCCTGCGCAGCACAGAGACCCCCCCAGCCACCGCCAGCAGACCCTGCCCCGGGCACCCCACAGGAAGGCCATGGATCCGCCCAGGACACCCCTCCCGCAGGAAGGCACCATCACCCCCACACCTGCCCTGGGCGCAGGAGACCCGGGCTTCCCCACCAGCACCCACCCGTGCCAGCCCAGCCACCCCACGGCAGCCCCGGCCCCCTGCCCAGCTCACGTCGTAGAGCGCAGCGTCGTGCCCCTGCTCCCGCAGCCGGTAGAGCGCGGGGTTGAGGAAGCCCAGGGGCGCCAGGCCCCGCTGCAGGCGCCGGTCGTTGATGAGTGCCACCATGCCCCCCACCACGGGCGTGGACGCCTGCGGGAGACACAACTGCCTCAGCACCCAGCGGCTCAGCTGCCACGGACCAGCACAGGGCTGTCCTCCTCACCGACGTCCCCGACACCCAGGGCAGCGGGATGCGGTTCGTCACCACCCAGTAGTTGTCAGAGAGGGCGGCCAGGTCCGGGTAGGCACGGCCGCTGCTGTTGTAGTAGGAACTGGGAGGCAGCTTCGAGGTGCGGCGCAAGAAGCGCCCGACTGCAGCAGCCTGGAGGAGCACAAGATAAGGAGCAGGGCGCCTGGCAGCGGGACCCTGCCCTCGCTCACCTCCACCCCTCCTTCCCCCGGCCCGCAGCCCAGCCCCAGGGCCACCTGTGCCCACCACAGCTGCCTGTGCCCACCACGGCCCACCGTCACCCCTGCCCAGCGCCATGCAGCCCCCCCCGGCCCCAGCTGCAGCCCCTGGGTCCGGCGGAGCGGGCGCCGCCTCACCTGGTAACCGGGCATGGGGAAGACGTTGCTGAAGCCCCCCCCACTAATGTAGTCTGTCACTTCTGTGGTCACCAGGAAGGGGTTCTTGAAGGACGTTCCGCCCACGGTGGTGACGTAGGGACTGAGGGGACAGGTGGGCACTGCCGGTGAGCACCCGACTGCCCAGGGCCACAGCAGCACCCCACAGCCCTGCCGCTCCCCAGGCGCTGCGCAGGTCCCCCCGGCTTGGAGGTCTGTGAGCGTCCCCGGGAGCACTGGTGGGGCTGACCCTCAGGAGTGCCCCAGTGGGGCCCAAAAGCAGTGCCAGGCAGCAGCCGGCTGCGGGCTGGGGCTCCAAGCGCCCGCAGCAGCTTTCAGCTGGCCCCGCTCTGCACAGAGCCCCGCGTCTCCGCAGCACCCGGCTTCACCTCGCCACACCCACCTCGAGGCTGGAAAGCTGGGCCGGAAAGTGTGGTTCCCGCCAGGCACCCTTCTGCACCCAGCGCCATCGTCACCTGCCGGCAGATGGACCAGGTAATCCGGCAATGTCCGAGCCGTCCCCGTCCACCAAACGCTCCCAGGAGCGACCCGGGGGAGGGCTCTCTCCACCTCCCAGCCTGGATTCCCAGGCAGGGGATCCCGACTGCCCAGGCACAGCGTCCCTGTTCGGTGTTCAGCATGGGGGTTGCCCACCGCGCTGGGACCCCCGGACTCACCCGTGCCGTGCCAGCGACAGCACCCACCTGAGGCAAACAGGATGGTCAAGCCCCGGGCAGCCGCCTTCATGAACTCCACATTCACACGCTCCATGTAGGCTCGGGACAGGCTGTCCTCGTCATCCCCGTAGCTCACGGAGTGCACCCACGGCAGCGACGACATGTTGCTGAGCAGCAGCAGCCAGGCCAGGAAGGGCTCCTGGCTCTCGTGCCGCCCTGCAGAGACAGAGGGGAAGGGGGGCAGGTCCACCTCCTCCTAGGACACCAGGCTCGAGGGAAAGTGGGGGATGGCAGAGGCGGGGACCACGTCCACCAGCACCACTAGCACCAGGAGTGGGATGGGGGTCCTGCCAGCTCCTGCTCTGCCTACAGAGAGCAGATCCACAGCACAGCTGGTTCACAGCTCTCCCGTGAGCTCGTGCTGGCAGCACGGCTGATCTCGGGGATCGTCACGGTGGACAGCACCAGGCTCCAGCTCTGCCAGCAGCTCCAGTGAAAGGGTCGCCCTGAACCCCAGAGCAGGTGATCTACACTCACCCACTCCTCTGAGCATGTTGCAGGGCTGTAGCCACCCCTGGCATCCAGGCAGCCCTTCTGAGACTCAGCCAAGCCTTGGCCCCTCTACCTGTAACAGCGGGTCCCAGAGCAGTCTGACATCCCACCTCCACCTTCCAAGGTCCCTTCCTGCCCACCCCCCTCTCTCCATGAGGTGGGGAGAGCAGAGCCCCAGCCACCCCTTCTCACTCTCGGTTGCTCCCGTAACTGCCCATCTCTGCACCCTTCCCACATCACTAATTGCACGGAGGAGGTGGAAGCTAATGCACAGCTGTGCCCACCTTCATCAGGAAGACAGAGCTGGCAGTCCTAAGGGCGCTCCGTCGCCTGTTCAGCCAGTTTCTGATCTGGGACAGATGACACCGTCCTACAGCACTGCAGCTGTTTGTACAGGCTGTTTTGCAACCTGTTTTCTCAAATCGCCTCACTCCCCTTTATTCACTCTACTGGTAGATTCATAGGTGAGAGATCAGCTTCAACCCCAAAGAAGCAGGAAAAAAAGAAAAAGACACAGTTGCTGCGCTCTCTCCGCGGAAAGGCAGCAGAATGGGGTGACTGCTTTACTCTGTGTAGTCCGGGCGCTGAAGTTCCCGTTACAGGATACTCTGGATGCTGAAAGTTCACAGGTTCAAAGGAACTACACAAATCAATGGAAGATGATTTCCCTACAAGCCATTAGAAACCAGCATCAGCCTCAACTTCAGAAGCCCACAAAGTACGTGGCCACAGCAGCTGGGAAAGCACTCTGGGATGTACCACAGCCAGCATGCCACTCCTGTATGCCCCTCCTGGCATACCCCTTTGACAGGCACCAGACAGACTTGGCACAGACGTTTTTATGCAGAGAGCAAGCGTCGCCCTTAACAGCTGGCAGGTGTGTTGGTGCTACAGCGAGTGGGATGCATGGAAGCAGTCACAGGGCAGCTCTGGAGGGGGATCAGTACCTGCATTGCTGAAGACCCACGTGGAGATGTTGGCACCCGTGCTCATGATGTATTCCACGTCCAGACTGGCCTCCAGCCCAGCCTTGCCCTTGCCCTGGTGCCCAACCACTTGGTCAACCTGAGAGCGGTGGCCAAAGCTGCTGCCAAAGAGCTGCATAAACTCAGCCAGGTCGGCCTGGTGGAAATACTGTTCCAAGAACTGGGGGGACAAGGAGCGGACAAGTTTTTTCTCATTTTCTCTTGAAAAAACAAGGTAAGTTTTTTCTCCTGACTTAGAAAGTTGGCCCAGTGCAGGTCTGTGAAACGCTAGCCCACTGAGCACTCCCACCAGCCACTGAGGAATCCCCACAGCTGTCCTGGGACCACCAGAGCAGCAAAGTGTTGGAGAAGCACCAATGTGTGGAATTCCCACAGCCTACAGGCCTCTGACCTGGACTGGCTCCACCAGTTACCTGGGCGCAGGCCTGGCTGTTGTTTGGCAGAAGCCCGATGTCGTCTCCTGTCATGTTGTATCGCTTACGAATGATGGACGGCGTCACGCCCAGGTGGAACGCCGCTCTCCCTCCATAGTGCTGCCTTGACTCCATTTCCTTCTTGGCCCAGGCTCTGCTGACCACCTTTCTCTCCGCGGGGAACCGGTGCAGACCACCCACTGGCACACAAGGAAGCAGAAAAAGCAGCAGCTGTTGGGGCCCAGAGCTCTGGCAGGACAGTATCATGGTCCCTCAGCTCCCCCTTCACCATCCTCACTCAGGCTTCATGTCCGAGAGGGCTGACCTGCAGCAGGGCTCAGGAGAGCCCATCCCCTGCAGCACTGGCGCTGAGCGCTGCGCAGGAGGTGAGGAAGTACTCCCTCGGCTTCCTCGCCAGCCCTCAGATCTTCCCAAGCTGCACGGCTCAGATTCCACACTGCCAGGCCACTACTGCAGCCTGGCACCCCTCTGCTCTCCTCATGGAATGGCCGTGGGAGCCCACACACAAGGGACTCACAGGAGGGAATTTTTCCACCTCAGAAGCAGCTGCACATCCAGAGAGACAGGCTGCACCTGAGCTCTCCACACTGAGCATCCAGGCCAGACCAGAGACCACCAGTAAGCAACACTATGGATGCTGCCTGTCCACATCGCAGGACGGTTTGGGTTGGAAGGGACCTTTAAAGGTCATTCAGTCCACCTCCCTCTGCCACAAACAGGGACACCTTCCACTAGATCGGGTTGCTCAGAGCCCTGTCAAACCTGGCCTTGAACGTCTCCAGGGATGGGGCATCTACATCCTATGCACAAAGTACCTCAGGGTGGCCTCGGGGCAGCCAGGACCATGGCTGGAGGGCCTGCCACCCTGTCCTCTGGGACACCAAGATGGCCAGTCTTGGCTGCTCAGTGCTGAACCTCCCACCTGCACCCCAGCTTCTGAGAGCTCGGGGCAGCCTCAGCTCACCCGTGTAGGACATACCAAAGTCAACATGCTCAGCCAGCTCCTCGGGGACGGCGTAGGGGAGCGGGGAGCGCACAACGCTGCGCTGGCCCTTCACGTAGCGGTGGAACTCAGCCCCTGGCAGGAGGTGCTCAGCCGTGCTGCAACACAGGGACAGCCGCCACGTGAGGATTCGCGCCACCGCGAGAGCCGCCAGCGCACTTGTCCAGCAGCGTGCCTGCCCTCTGCCCTGCCTCCCGCACCCTCTCCACCCTGCTTGGTGCTGGGATGAGCAAGGGACGATGAGTCACCAGCACAGTTAACCTCATAAAGCAAAGAGCACCTTCCACACCTGACCAATGCCCACCACCAAACTGAACCGGAGGTCTGGCGCTGCGGGGTGGGTCCTCTGCCAGTCTATTATCCCCAGTCCTCGAGTGGGGACCTGCAGCCCCACAGAAGGCAAGAGGAGACGTGGGGCTGGCCCAAGCACCTAATGGACAGGCACGCCTTGTTTCCAGCACTCCAGATCACTGGCTGTGGCTTTCCCAGCACCAAGACAGCACAGAGGCAGCCAGCTCTTGGCTGCGGAGCCCTCAGAGCCCACGCAGAGATGAGGCTCAGCCCTCCGTCACCCGGCCTGCACCGCAGAGCCTGGGGGAAGGGGAAGCCGCAGCAGGCAGGGTCAGGGTCTGGCTTCTCCTGTCTTTGCAGGAATGGCACAACCACCACAGTGGGACCCAGCCCCATCCAGGGCTCACCTCGCTGCCATGCGGCACTCCAGGAAATCAAGGGTGGCAACGCTCCTGCAGTCCTCGACACCATGGCCTTGCAGCCACTTCAGCACTGCCATGAGTGTGGCTGGAGATGTCTGGACGAGGTCCCGCACCTGTTCCAGGGACAGGTACTGGCCTGTGAGGCACAGAGAGGGTCAGGACGCCCTGCTTGCAGGGCCTGGCGGGGCCCGGCAGGGCTCAGGCGCGCAGGCGTTACCGTATCGCGGTGAGCCGGGGTCTGAGACGGCATCGACGAGCCGGGCGAGGGGCCCTGCGCCCCGCTGCCGGAGGGCGAAGGTCAGCTGCACCTCATGGCCCGGGCCCACGCGGCCGGCATGGCTCCAGCCGGGGGGCACGCTGCGGGCAGGCTGTGAGCGGCAGGCGGGCACCAGCGCCCTGTCCCGTCCCACCGACCTCAGCACCTACCGGAACGGCTGGTCCCGCTCCAGCGCCAGGCCCGCGACGCAGCTCCAGGCGGCTGCACACAGCGCCAGCACGGCGGGCACCCCCCGACACCTGCAACAGGCCGTCAGGGGACGGCGGCCACCGGCGCAGCCCCGGGGCCACCGGTCGCACCAGGGGAAACCCGGGAACTGCCCAGTGCCTGCCTGAACCCCCGAGTCCCGGTCACCGCGGGCCGGGAGCCCCGCCCGACCCCCCGCCCCGATGCCCCGTCGCCCCGGGCCGGGAGTCCCGCCCGACCCCCCCCGTCGCCCCGGTCCCCGTTACCCCCGCGCCATCCCGCCGCCTCCCGCCGCAGCGCCCCGGTCACGTGTGAGGGCGCATGAGTCCCGGTCACGTGAGGAGGCCGAAGCCGCGGTCACGTGGTGGGCGGGGCCTCCAGCGCCGGTCGCGGCCGCCGGGGTCCGGCGGGGCCGCAGGCGGTGGCGGGGAGCGCCGGAGCGGGCTGGGGCCGGGACCGTGGCCGTGGCCGAGGCCGAGAGCACCGGGATCGGTGCCAGCCCGACCGCCCGGCCACTCGCCAGCCGCGGTGCGCCCCGCCGCCAGGCCCGGGGCGGGTTCCGGTCACCCGCTCGATGGGGAGGGCCGCTTGCCGGAGGCCCGGAGGAGCTCGCCGGGCACGGAGCCCACCGCCTCCCGGCTCGGTCCCGTCCGTGCCCCGGCCCGATCTTCCCCGTCTCTCTCTCAGCCGCTTCCCAGAGCGCGGCGGAGCCGGCACCGCGGCAGCCCGGGGCAGCGGCCCGGACGGGAGATGCAGCCGCGGCTGCTGCCCTGGCCCGAGGGTCCGTGTGGGGTCCCGGGCTGGGGCGCGGGTCCACGTAGGGTGGTGGTCCCGTGCGCGTCCTGGGCTGAGGAGCCCGGGCTGGGGGCCGGCTGCGGAGAGGCAGGGGTCCTGCCCAGCACCCCCACAGGGCTGGGGGGTGTGCTGGGGGAAGCGGGCCCTGGCGAGGGAGGGGTGCTCGGGAGCAGCAGGGCCGGCACAGGGAGGGTGGGGCTGGAGGTCCCCTTTCCATCTGGCTGGCACCTCGGTGGAACTTTGCTCCAGGGAGTGGCTGCAGGGAAGCAACTGGCAGGTCTGAGCTCCCCTTGGGACTGCTCCTCTGTGCTTACCTGGCGCAGCAAGCTGTAGGAGCAGGCTGGAGCCCAGGGCGTGAGTGCCCAGGCTGCCCTCTGCAGAGGTTGGGCATCACCAGTGAGTCCAGCAGGGGCGAGGAGGCATGGAGCTGGCGGCAGAGCACAGCTGCGTACCCTGCGTGTCCAGGGCTGCTGGTGTTCACGCCGCAGCCAGCTGGGACTGCATGCAGGGCTATGGGAAGCTGTGGGCCCTGGGTGTCTTGGTCAGGAGCATGGAGGGACAGCAGTGTAGGGGAGGCTGAGGGGACTACGAGCACATGTTCTTGCTTGGTCGTGGGAGTGGGCTGCGAGGGGGTGATGGGCCATGCGGCAGGAGTTGTGTCCACCCCGCACCACCCAGTGCCTGGTGCAGCCGGCTGTGCCGCTGGCACTGTCACAGGCAGCCGCTTGGCTCCCACTGCTGCTGAGCTGCAGCTCCCAATTTCTGTGCTTGTTCATAGAATCATAGAATCATTAGGGCTGGAAGGGACCTTCAAAGGTCATCTAGTCCAACCCCCCTGCAAGGAACAGGGATATCTCCAACTAGATCAGGTTGCTCAGGGCCTCATCCAACCTGGCCTTGAATGTCTCCAGGGATGAAGCATCCACCACCTCTCTGGGCAACCTGTTCCAGTGTTCTACAACTCTCATGGTAAAAAATTTTTTCCTAATATCCAACCTGAATCTACCTCCCTCTATTTTAAAACCATTACCCCTTGTCCTATCACAACTGGCCCTCCTGAACAGCCTCTCCCCATCTTTCTTGTAGGCCCCCTTGAGGTACTGGAAGACCGCTATAAGGTCACCCCGGAGCCTCCTCTTCTCCAGGCTGAACAGCCCCAACTCTTTCAGCCTGTCCTCATAGGAAAGGTGCTCCAGCCCTCTTATCATCTTCATGGCCCTCCTCTGGACCCTCTCCAACTGGTCCATGTCCTTCTTATGTTGGGGACTCCAGAACTGGACGCAATACTCCAAGTGAGGTCTCACGAGGGCAGAGTAGAGGGGGAGAATCACCTCCCTCGACCTGCTGGCCACGCTCCTCTTGATGCAGCCCAGGACGCGGTTGGCCTTCTGGGCCGCAAGAGCACATTGCCGGCTCATATTGAGCTTCTCCGTCGTTCTCTTGGATACTTGTTCTGGCACTAGGAGCTCTCCTGATTAGGATCACAACGGTGGTATTACGATACTTGCAGATCTCAGGGTTGTGGAAGGTTCAAGCAATTTTTGCAAGGGAGCTCTGGAGGCGGTGCCTCAGACACCATGGAGCTTGTGCCCCTGCCCACGAGCGCAAGGGCAGTGCTGGAAGGGGTGTTTCGGAGGTGGCTGGTGAGGCAGAGGGTGCTGTGACCCTGTCTGCCCCAGGCTGGCTGGGCTCAGCTCGCCTGTCCTCTCCCAGCCCTGGTCACATGTGCAGACATGCTGCATTCTGTGGCTCCAGCAGTTCCCAGTTGCTTTCCTGCTTCTGTAGAGCAGAGTCCAAGCCAGGAAGAGACAGACAATGGGAAAACCACCTGCCTGGCCCAGGCTGCCATGTCTCCCACGCCAGAGCCCCACTGTGGCTGTCCAGAGCAGCAGCTGCCTGGGAGAGAGAGGCCCCGAGGATCTTGGATATAAGGAAGAAATTTTTCACTCAGAGGGTGGTGAGGCACTGGAACAGGTTTCCCAGAGAAGCTGTGGCTGCCCCATCCCTGGAAGTGTTCCAGGCCAGGTTGGATGAGACTTTGGGCAACCTGGTGTAGTGGAGGGTGTCCCTGCCCATGGCAGGGGGGTTGGAACTGGATGATCTTTGAGGTCCCTTCCAACTCAAACCATTCTGTGATTCTATGATCTCTCTTGCCTCTAGAAGCAGCATGAGGCACCACTAGAGAAGTGGGCTGATGCTCAGGTTGTTGCAGAGGAGGTGGAGGTGCTTTCCTAGGACAGGCCAGGAGGCTGCTGTAGCAGTCCTGCAGTCCTCCTTCCCGCTTTTAGCCCTGCTGTGTTGGCAGTGCTTTTCCTGCTGCCCCATGTGTGCAGCTCCACATGGTGGGGATGCCATGTGCCCAGACAGGTAGTGCCCACTGCAGACCTTTGGCCCTGCTCCCTTTGGGTGAAGGGAGGCAGCCAGGAGACACAGTGGGCCTTAACCAGCATCTTTCCTGCTCACAGAACATCACTCCCTGGCACTGGGACCTTGGCCTGCGTTCCTCAGGCTCGCCCAAGCCCCTGTCTGGCCTCCAAGGTGCTTCCCCTGCCACCTCGAGGCTAGTTCTTGTGCCTTCTAGGAACCCACCGCTCCATCCCCATTCCTTGTGGGACACCAGCACTCCTCTGTGGGTGCTGCCCGTAGCGTGCGTGTCTGTGCGAAGTCCTGGGGCACTTCTGGTCCCTGCAATTGGAAGCAGATGCGGAGTTTCCATGAATGTGGCACTGTGTGGTTTGCAGCAGCTGGAGCTGGTTCCTGCCCGAAGCGGTGCAGTTGCACCCTGGGGCTGGGGGGGGGCGGTGAGCAGGGGAGCTGGCGGGGGGGGGGACTGTGGCCAGGGAGCACAAGGGAAGGGGCTGGGCATGGTGGGTGCAGGGCAGCCGTTAGGGCTTGGGGACCAGGGGACACGGGGCCCAGTGCAACCGAGGCAGCTTAGAGGGAGCAGCTCAGCACCACCTCACTCACAGCCAAGCCCTGTCCCCCAGCCTCGGTGGTGGGAAGAGCTTTCTGCCGTGCAGCAGGAAGGTTCCTCAGCCGCACGGAGGTAGCTGCCTGTCAGGGCTGGGAGTCACCTGTCCTGCGTGCTGAAGGATGGGTCTGCCCATCTGGAGGTGGCCCAGGGTGTGATCCCTTCCCAGGACCCTGTGAGGAAACGAAGACTCGGGATGTGCAGGGAGGTGTGTGGGGCCCTGATGGCACCAGAACGAGCGGCTGCAGGGCAGAGCGTAGTCCCTGCACCCAGGCCACCTCTGGCTGTTCCCAGTCTGCTGCACTGCACTCTCAGTTGTGCAGCCCTTACTGCTTCCTCGTCCTGCACCTGGGCACACAGCTATTCCCGTGTCCCCACCCTCACCCAGTCCCACCACCATCCCATTCCCGGTCCCCTGCCCCAGCCCGTATGGCACTGGCCCAGCAGCTGCAGCTGCAGCCTGGAGGGACTCGCTGCTGCTCAGCCTTGACGCGCGCTGGCTGGGGGCCTGGGGTGCTGGGCAGTGTGCGCGGCTGGAGAGCTGCAGCCCACCCAGCTGTCCAGCTGGTTACAGCTTTGGGCAGGACTTTAAGTGGGATGAGATTTGCAGGAGATTATTTCCTGCGTCTGTCTGGCCAGTAAAGATTAGGCTGCCCTGACAGAGCTAATTACTCTAACAAGCATCTGCTGCTAGTCTGAGTAGCTGATCTGCAGCAGGCAGGGGACAAGAGAGCCTGAGGATCCAGTGAAGCTGCCAAGGTGTCCTGGTAGAGCTCTGCTCGCCCCGAGCATGCTTGTGTGCCATTCCTGCAGATGGAAGCAAGTGTGCCCCCTCCTCTGTACAGTCGGGACTACCCAAGGTCAGGCAATGCCAGGGGGAGAACAGTAACATCAAGGGCCTTTCTGCCGGCCAAAGACCAGCTCGGTCTCAGCCACAGAGAAGCGAGCGTGCCCGGCATGCGCCGGTGTTGCTGTTGCCACTGGTCAGGGAGATGGAGGGTGTTAGGTTGTGTGATAAAGTATCACAGAGAAACAGGGGCAGGCAGAGGAACCCCAATAATGCCGTCAGAGAAGGGGACGCCCTTCCCCAGCGCTGCCCAGGCTGTCGCTGGCTCATGATCAATCCCACTGTCTTGAGGGTGGCACCCATCAAAAGGAGGGAATGGGAGCTGCTCTCCCAGTCATGCCTCAGGCCGGAGGGGCACTGCCTGACTATGGGACACGTTATGGGAAGCAAACGGCAGAGCATTTTAGGACTAAGATATTACGCGATGTTCAGCAGGGGAACAAAAAGGTGAGGAAAGGGAAGGATCAAGATGGTTTGGGGAGGAACAAAAAATGGGAAAACAGGGAAAAAGGGATAGAAGTGGCTGGTCACATGTAGATGGTCAGTACATTTTTCTGGCCATGTCCTGCATCTGATGACTGCACAGCCTGTCCTGTCTTCTTCTTAAACTCTATTACTAAGTATTTTCCAGGGTCAGGGGGACTCTATTCTGTGTGCATGTGTGTGCATCAGATGTATGTGGAGTCAGGTCACAGGGCCAGCGTGCCCATGGTGCCAGTGACTGGAGAGAGTGAGTATAGGTGTGTGAGTGAGAGTGCCATTGCTAGCAAATAGCAATCCTGAGTAGGCAGTGAGCAGGTGAAGTGGCCTGGGAGGGAGGGGAGTGAGAGTGTGTGTGTAGGAGGGAGTAGGAGCACAGGGGAGAAGGCTGCCAGAGGGATCGGGGCAGTCCTGACCAACTGCCAGAGAGACTGTAGGGTCTGGAGATAACTGAGAAGCATTCGTGTGTCCACATCTGTGTGTTAGGCAGCAGGAGGAGAGGAGATCCAGAGGCAAGCTATTGAGACTGATTTTCTAAGCCCACTTACCACAGGGATCCACAGCATATGTGTCTCTGCATATGTTGGTTTCTTTAGGGGTGGGTTTGCAGCAGCTGGAGTGGGGCAGTGGCCTCAGGGACTTGCACGTCCAGGTGTCAGCAACTGGGGAGACTGGGGATCCGGGGCACCTATGGGCAGACTGTGTGTAAGCCCAGCTACTGGGGAGCTCCATGTTGTACGCATGTGTTCCCACTAACAGACCTTCACAGCCAGTGAGGAGGGCGGGATGAGGCCATTGGTGCTGTTTGTGTCTGTCCGTGTTGCTCTGTGTGGCCACCTGCGTGCACACATGTGGACGTGTCTTGTGCACCTGTGTTTGTGCGTGTGCCTGCCGGGAAGACATGCTCATCCTCACCACGGGTTAGACCTGGGGCCATGGCACTGCAGCAGCCTCACCTGCCGCATCTGGCAGCCTCTCACAGAAGGGACTTGCATGATGTCGTCATGCACATGGGTGCCGGTGGCCTGGCCAGGGCAACGGCCAAGCCAGGGCCACACGTGCAGCGGTGCCAGGACATGCGCAGCCACACTGGGCACCACTGGAGGAGTCAGGGGCACCCAGGCCAGGCCCACAGTGCCATGCTCGGGCTGAAATACCTGAACCTCTTGTGCTGGCCTGACCTATTGCTAAGGCCAGGAGGCAGGCAGCTGTGGCCAGGCAGCTGTGGCCAGGCAGCAGGTCTGCCTGGGGCTGGCAGTGTCTGCCCCAGGGGCCAGAAGCGGGCACAGCCCAGCCCATGTGCCCCAGCTAGCCCCAGCTCTCCCACCCAAGGAGCTGCCCAGAGCTGAGCGCAGCGTCCAGGTCGTACCCAGGTGCCTGTGGCCCGTGGCACGCTGCCAGCAGCCAAGCCACGTGTTGAGCCCCACTGTGTGTCAGGTTTGTCTCCCGCCTGCCAGCCCTGCAACCGGTGGGGCCATGGTGCCTGCAAGACAGGAGCCCAGAGCAGCAGTGATTACGTCCATCTCTGTACAAACGAGTGTGGTTTATTAAGGCATTTCTTTGAGAAGTTGGCACTTGGATCCAGGCCGTGCTGGAACGGCCCAGTGTGCAGGCCGGTGAGCAGCGCCCAATACATGCAGCTCAGCGAGACACGATACAAAAGGTACAAACAAAGTAGAAAACAGGAATCATAGTACAATGTGTAAAAATAAATAACTGGAGGCTCGGCTCCTGACTGGGCTCAGCAGCCCCCGGCTGTGTCCCCCCATACCAAAGCGGAGCGGCTGTGTGTCTGACCCTTCTTTGCAGCGTGCACGGGGGTGGCCCATCCGCGTTCCCTGACCCGGGAACATGGCGGGAGCACGGCCGCTTGGCCAGCCTGGCCCATGCAGGGCTCGGGGAGCACACGGCACCCTCGGCGTGCTCCTCACGGTGCCCATGAGCAGGCAGCCCGGCCAGGGGAGAGGGGGTGCGGGGTGCCTGCCCCAGGAGCCTCCACGGGCTGTTCCTCTGCTGAGCGAGGCAGACCATCCTCCCCTCCCGAGCCGCCCTGGGCACTCTGTGGTTCCCAGGCAGTGCAGGCGTGACCCCATAGCCCCCCTTGGTGCCACCATCGCTGCTGCAGATCCCTGTCCTGTGTTGCTGCCCTGTGCCCAGGACAGATCCCAGGGCTGCCGGCAGCAGGGGCCCACACAGGACATCGTGGAGACTGGGGCACAGCACTGTGCCCGCGGCATGGGGACACCCACACGCCTGCTGGGCTGGGACCTGTGGCACAAAGGGGGAAGTTTAGGGCTGCGACAAGGACAGAGATGGAGCTGCAGTCACAGATGGTTCTTAGTGGGAAATGGGGAGGGAGTGGGCAAAAGTGATGGGTTTTGGCTGCTGTGCTAAAACATTTGGGGCTGAGGTTGCAGCCATGGTACTGACATGCTTCAGGCTGAGGCTACAAAGTGGGTCTAGGAAAAGTGTGATTGGAAGGAAATTCCCCAGGCCTCCTTCTCAGATGCCGAGTGTCCTCCCTGAGGCGGCAAACAGGCTCATGCTAAGGCTGACCATGTGTTCACGGCTGCCACGATGCTCTGCACAGCCCGTGCCCGGCCCTTGCTCTGCACCATGTCTGTGCGTGGGGCACAGCGGCTGCGAGCATCCAGGGCTGCTGCAGCCAGCCCTCGGACCGTGCTCCCAGGGCACGGGGCCGTGTGCCACGTGCCTGCTGCACCGTGAGCGGCCATGGGCTGTGGGGCAAGCACCCGCTGGGGACTGACCACGGCGCGACCGTGACAGCAGCTGCCAGGGAGGCTGTGGCAGTGCTGGAGCGAGGATGGGGACCGGCCCCATTGCAGTGTGGCTATATCCTGAGCTCACAACATGGCGCGAAGGAGTGATGCAGAGCAGCCTCTGTGCAGAGGGCTGCTGTTCTGGCACCTGCCCACGTTTTGGAGGTGGCCCTGGTGGCCCACGCTGTTCGGGGAGCACGTCACACTGCAGGGCGCTGGGGGAGGCCAGCTGCCCGCTGTCCCGCCCTGTGCTCTGAGATAACATGCTGGCTGCCACCACGACAGCTTTGGGCCGCGTGCCTTTCTGGGGTACCTACTCCCACCTGCTCCCCTGCAGCTGCCCACCAGGCCCAGGGCAGATGGAACGGGAGATGACTGGCTTGTATTGCTGAGTGGCGATGTCGCTGCCTGCCTAGGGCCCAGGCTGTCTGGGGGTCAGCTCTGCTGTAGCTATTGCACTGCCGCTCCTGCCAGCCCCACCGCACCGCCTGCCCGGTGCCTGGGTAGTGCCTGTGTCTGGTGCCCCAGCCAGCCCACAGCCCAGGGAAGTACCTGGCCCTGGGAGCAGCTTCTCCAGGAATGGGGCTCCCGTGCTGAGCCGGGCACCCGCCTCTCAGCCCTGGCCCCAAGAACACAGCTCTCCAGCAGCTCTGGGAAGGAGATCCTCTAAAAGGGTCACATGCAGTGGTGGGAGGTGAAAGGGCTCAAGACACCCCAAAGGATCCCCCTTCCCCCCAGCAGCCATGGATAGGCAAGCAGAAAGCGGGCACTGCCTTCTCCTCCCACTCCAGCTTGGCCTGGGATGGGTCTCCCCTCACTATCAGGAAGCGGGTTCAGCCATCCCCATCCCCTCCGGCAGCATGGGCAGACTGGCAGGGTGCTGTGGCTGTGCCTGCTGAGCAGGGCACTCCTGCCCTGGGAGCATCCCTCCTCAGCCCCGGGAGCTCCTGTGGGGTGGGGGCCAGCGGGGGTGGCTCAGCGTCCTGCTGCACCCAGGCTGCCGTGTGACTCGGCTGAGTGGCCAGAGGGTCCGCAGTCGGCAGCACCCTGGCCCAGCAGAGCAGGGAGCTCCCTCCTGCTCCTGGCCTCTCTCAGAGCACAGAGTACCATGAAGCACCATCCTGCCCGGCACCGATCTGAGACACCATAAGCAGCACAAGGAACCATCGCCCCGGGGTGTTGGCACGAGGATCAGCAGTCCATGGGGCATCGAAACCAGCACTGCAATCTGCCAGACCGCAGGGAGCGACAGGAGCCAGCAGCCCCATGGGACACAGGAACCCGCAGCCCACGGGCGCTCCGGGCCAGGCAAGGTGCTGGGAGTGCATGATCGGCACCCATGCGGAGCAGCCTGGGCTCGGCCCCGCTCCCGACCCACGGCTGCGGCGTGGGGCGGAGGAGTCCACGGGCCCAGGTCTAAATCCTGAGCTCGGCCTCCTCGGGGGGCTCCAGCGAGTGCTCGGCACTGATGGCGGAGGCAGAAGGCCCCTGCGAGATGCCGAAGGGCGAGACCACGGGGGAGCGGGCGGCCAGCGGGGACAGCGAGGGGGAGAAGCTGGGCGACATGGCCGAGGACGAGATGGAGCCCTCGTGGCTGATGGGCGAGCGGCGCAGGGAGGACGGGTGCGGGAAGGTCCTGCCTGCCGGCGGCTTGGGGGGCACAGACTTGGCACCCGGGTGGGCCACTGAGGTGATGAGGGGTGGGGGGTCGATGCGGGGCTTGGGCTCTGCCTTGGGCTTGGTCGGGAAGGGCTTGCGCAGGGAGCTCTCGTCCTTGAGGCGGGCAATCTCTGTGAAGACGCTGGCCAGCGGCTGGAACTGGGGGCACCAGTTCAGCAGGTAATCCCAATTGTAGCTGCCGCGGAGCTCCTCGTCACTGGCCACGATGGCGGTGAGTGAGCCCTCCACTGAGGGCTTGCCATCCTCCGGGAAGGCGTAGTCCTGGGGCTGGGAGGAGACGCTGAGGCCGCAGCGCACGCCGAGGAAGGCGCTGCCTCCCCCTTCCTCGCGGTACAGCTGCGGGGGTGGCCCTGGCAGCAGCAGCCCGGAGCCCTTCTTGCTCTTGAACCACTGGGCACTCTCCAGGGTGGCCGGCTCACAGGAGATGTCGGAGAGCTGGTCAGCGTCTTGCTGGATGCCGGAGTCGGGGCCGCGGGCGGAGATGTGCTCCTGCATGGAGGCGGTGATGCTGGCCACGCGTGGGTACTCGTTGATCATCCGGATCTCGTCGTCCTCGGCGGCTTCAGCGGAGCCTCGGCCGCTGGAGTGCGAGGGGTCCAGCGAGCCGCCCCGCGTGTAGGGCCCCGCTGGCTCGCCCCCGTAGCCCGGCAGGGCCTGGTGGTAGATGTGCTCGCCCCCGGGAAGCGCCGGCTCCTCGCGGCCGAGCTTCTGCAGGGAGCCGCTCTGCACGCGGCCCAGCCGCCCGTCCCCCTCCGGCTTCTCGTGGCCACGGCGGTGGCGAGAACGGACTAGGGCCAGCACGATGGCCACGGCGGCCAGCACCACCACCACGCCCAGCGAGGCAGCCACGGCCACCAGCAGCAGGTTGAGGTCCGGAGCCAGGCCGAAGGAGGTGTGCGTGACGTCGATGGTGACCTGCGCAGAGGCCGAGCGGGAGGCGGGCAGGGGGCTGCGCGCCTGCACCTCCAGGCTCATCTCGCGTGGCTCCCTCTTGGTACGCCCGGCCCCAGCCTGGGGCTGGCTGTCCACCCGCAGGTAGATGGTGCCCGTGGTTTGGTTGATGGCAAAGTACGGCGAGGGCTTTGCCAGGGAGTACAGCACGACGCCGTCAGCCCCCTCGTCCTCATCTGTTGCCAGCACCCGCCCAATGCTCTGCCCTTTGAGGGCACCTTCGGGGACCTCGAAGTTGAAGGAGGGGCTCAGGAAGATGGGATCGTATTCATCCTCCCCTGTCACCAGCACTCGCACGGTCACCGTGGCAGAGGCGTTGCCAGCATCCGTGGCCCTGACGAGGAGCTGGAAGGCTTTGGCTCGTTCATAGTCAAACGTAAGGCGGGAGCGCAGCTCCCCAGAGCTGCTGTTGACGGCGAAGGCATCCTGGCCCTCTGCCATGCCGGGCTCCCCCACTGGCTGCTCCAGCACTGTGTACCACAGTTCCCCGAAGACACCGGTGTCAGCATCAATGGCACGCAGCGTGGTGACCAGCGTGCCGGGAGGCAGGTTCTCCCGCATACTGGCACTCAGCACCTCCACCGGGAAGTATGGCTTGTTATCATTGACATCCTTCACCTCGATGGCAACAGGTACCAGTGCAAAGTGCCCACCCGGCACGTCCGTGGCTTGCACCACAAGCGCATGCAGCGCCTGGGCCTCCCGGTCCAGAGGCTGCGCCAGGCACAGGGCCCCAGTGCTCTCGTGAAGCTGGAAGAGCCCGTGCTGGTCACCCGAGCTGATGCTGTAGTGAACGCGGCCGCGGGGCCCCGAGTCAGCGTCGTGGGCCACCACGCGCAGCAGCTCCGTGCCGGGGGGTGCGCTCTCACTCACTGCTGTCCGGTACTCGGCTCGAGCGAACACAGGCGGGTTGTCGTTGACATCCTGCACAGTGATGACCACGAGCGCTGTGGTGCTGCGCTGCGGCAGGCCCCGGTCCGAGGCCGCCACAGTCAGGTTGTAGACTGGGATGGCCTCAAAGTCCAAGGGCTCCACAAGCACCAAGGCACCCTGCGTGCGGAGATGGCCCCCTGCCCAGGCCACCCGGCTCTCCACCTGGAAGGCGTTGCCACCGTTGCCACTGACAATGGTGTAGTCGAAGCCGGCGTTCTCCCGGGAGAGGTCGGTGTCGCCTGCCTCGAGCGTCAGCACAGTGGTTCCTGGGCGCAGGTCCTCAGGGACACTGGCGTTGTAGTATGGCACCTGGAAGGTGGGGCTGTGGTCATTCACATCCAGCACCAGGAGCTGCACTGTGGCCCAGGATGAGAGGCTGGGAGAGCCACGGTCGCGAGCCTCCACCACCAGGTCCAGGGTGGGCTGACTGGCGTCGAATTCCACCCGCCGGATGGTGAAGAGGGTCCCTGTGAGGGCACAAAGCCAGAGTCAGCACAGGGGCCAACAGGGAGCCGGGAAGAGTGTTAAGAGTTATTGGCTGGAGCAACAGGCGTCTGGGACGCTGCAGTGGGAGCGCTCGATGGCCACACCACCACTATGACTGCCTCACTGGCTACACCAGTGACCTGGGCCAGCATGGGGGCACCTCCCTCCGCAGGCACTGTCAGGGCAACCCACCCAACGGGCCCCACACAGCAGCCAGCCCCACGCACCATTGCTGGGGTCGATGGCGATGTCGGGGCTGGGCACAGCCAGGTGGAAGGTGACATCCCCATTGCTCCCCGAGTCTGGGTCGGTTGCACTCACGGTGAGAATGGCGCTGCCTGCAGGTGTGTGCTCCGGCAGCGTCACCTGGAAGAGGAGGAAGCCCCAGTCAGCACCAGCCTCCCCATGCGGGTGCCTGTGCCCCCTTGCCCAGAGCCAGCCAGCAGGGCTGGGAGAAGGGCTGGGGCCAGCCAGGGCAGCAACAGCCCAGGCAGCCCAGCTCGCCACTGGCCAGGGCCCTCCCCACATCTGCGCCAGGGCCATGGCTGGCACCGAGGGGCCTGGCCCATGGGCCCATGCACACAGTGCCCAGCTTTGTTGGTCTGACTCCCAACCAGCTTCAGCATCCAGTTCTTGATCCTTTCCTCTGCTTTGCTCTGCTATTGAGAAGAACTCCTCAATAGCTGGTATTTTCTCCACAAGAGGTATTTTACACAAACCAAAACAGCTCTTGTCTTTTCGGTGTGCCAAAGAACAGGCACAGACCAGTTGTGCTGGTCTGTGCTCTCGCAACCTTCACGCGTTTCTGTGGCTTCCCGGCTTCCTGCACCTCTGCTCCAGAGCTGCAGCACATACAAGTCAGCTCTTGTCCAGGGATCTGCCTGTGGGGCCCCACGCCAGGTCTCACCAGAAACACTTGTCCAGCTTGTGACCCACCTCCCACCGCTTCTGGCCTTCCCACGGTTCCCACCTATTCCAAACCCACCGTTGCTGATCCCAGTGCTGCGTGCCTGGTTTCAGCCTCCTGTCCACGCCACAGTGAGAGCGCGAGGGGTGTCAGGATGTGGAGGGGAGCCCAGGAAGAGGGGGGCCAGGATGGGCTCAGACGCATTCTCAAGGGGATGTGTGTGCCTTGTAAAGCCAGGTGAGCCGGGCAGGAGCAGCAGAGGAGCTGGTGCAGGACAGCCCACGCTGCCTGGCACACCTGTGTGCACCGTACCTGATAGAAGCCCTGGCTGAAAGTCGGTGCGTTGTCATTCACATCCTCCACGACGACGGTGAGGTTGGCCTCGGTCTCATGGCGGGTGTCAGAGGCACGCAGCGTGAGGGTGTAGTGGCTGCGCTGTTCGTAGTCCAGCGGCCCCGTCAGGGCAATGTGTCCCCCGTACCGCAGCACACTGAACGTGCCCACAGCATCACTATCGAGCACGAGCGCGTAGGAGAGTGTGGGGCCGGAGTCCACATCGTTCCCGGTCAGCTGGGCTATCTGGGTGCCCAGCAGCGTATCTGTGGAGAGGCGAGGTGTGAGTAAGCAGCCCCATCTCCTTGGAGCAGACCTGGCTCACATGGTGGGAAATCAGCTCAGACCAGAGCCGGAGCACCAGGGACAAGGGGGAGGTGGTAGGGGTGAAGGAAAAGGTCTTGGGAGTCAGACAGGGCAGGTGAAGGCTGGCACAGGGCACACAGGCAGGCAGAGACCCAGCAGGGCAGGAGTGTGCAGTCAGAACCCCTCCGTTACGGGCTGGGGCCAGGGATGAGTAGGGAATTCCACTGCTTCCCTCAGGACACAGCTGCAGCACGGGGGCTGTACAACCCCCAGCCCCATGCTGCCACAGGAGGGGAAGTCCCCAAGAGCTCAGGGGAGCTCAGCCCTGGCTCAGCACAAGCCAGCCCTTGGCGAGGGAACGGACAGGCCTCTCTGGGGCTTCTCTTCTCCCCAACCCACAGGCATCCATCGCACCGCAGCTCTTGCCATTGGTGACCCGCTACCTCACGGAGCTGAGTGGCACTTACTCTCTGGGACCCGCACCTCCCAGGGAAATGGGATGGTGGGGCTGTTGTCATTGATGTCCATCACCACAACGGTCAGCGTGGCAGAGCCCACGAGAGGCGGCGTCCCCCTGTCCATTGCTGTTACCACCAAACTGCGGGCAAGCACAAGGGCACAGGATAAGGTTCCCAGATGTCTGGCCATATGTGCGAGGTAGCAATGCATGTCTGCACAGCAGCTGGAACATGTCAGGGGGGGTACTGCATGTCTGCACAGGGCTGGAGTGTGTACATGCGGTAGTGGAACCATGCACACCATCTGGAGTGTCTGGGGCAACAGATACGTGCAGAGCATCTGGAGTGCATGTGTGGGGCAGTGGACGTGTGTACATCAGGAGCATGGTGGGGCAGGTCAGAAGATGGGTGCGCATCTGAGGTGTGTGCTTGGAGGACAGTGGGTTTGCATCCGGCACCTGGAACACACGAGCGGGCAGGAAATGTGGGCGCAAGTGTTTGGAGCATGTGGTGGGCAGTGGATCCATGCACAGCCCTGGCATGGGCACACGGGACAAAACATGCGTGCGTGGTTGGAGGCTCTTGCAAGGGGAGGTAGTGGATGCACCCACAGCATTTTCAGTCTGTGCAAGGGGTGGGTGTGTGGGAGACGATGCAGGCAGAGCACGTTGTGGTGTGCAGGGGACAGGCATTCGGAGAATATCTGGGTGTTGGGGAACGCGTGGAGCCTCTTTGTAGAATGGTGGCAGGTATGTGAATGGAATGAATGCCGTAGGCCTCCCAGTGCCTGGGAAGAGGGGAGAGAGACTTGTAGCCATTGGAGCATGCGTACAGGGGAGAGAACACAGCCTGGGTGGGGTGGCAGAAGTTGTTCCTTGCAGCTGAACCATGCATGTGTAAAAGGGTAGGGGAAGACTTAAATCCATCGTGTGTAGTGTTTGCCATTATCTTACACACATGTGGCTGGACTACCTGGATGATGTCTAGAGTGTCTACACATGGAGAGGGGCCCAGAGGCCCTCAGCTGAACGCAGGAGGACTTGCAAAAGGGTTCAGGGCAGTGCACAGTGCCTGGAGCGTGTGTGGCAGAAGGGTGCGATGCGTGGGAGCAGAAAGGGACTGAATGTATCTGATCTGGATTGAGCAGGCAGGAAGGGGAATAGACGCGGCCACTGAAGAGTCCGCTGCCCCCCTCACAACCTTCTCAGACCTGCAGAGCCCAGGCTGAACAGGGCACTGGCTCATCTCACAGCCATCTGTCATGCCTTTGATACCATTTGCTCCCCATGGTAACACTAAGTCTAAGTGCCTGTTGTTTGGCAAAAACATTTTACAGACAGGGCTGAGACAGCTTTGGGTGGCACCAAGTAGCAGAGTATCCTCTGCAGCATTGGCAACGCTGCTCTACAGCTATGCCCCCCTCGTATCTGTGGCACAAGTTAGCCTGGCTCCACTCACCTGGTCTGGGACCAGATCTCCCTGTCCAGGATGGCAGCAGTAGTGATAGTGCCAGTCTGAGGATCGATGTGGTACAAGCCTGTCATCGGCAGGGACTGATTGATGGCATAAGTCACCTGCCCATTCGCTCCCTGATCCAGATCATCTGCCAGGACCTGCAAAGCCACATGAGAGATTCAGCAGTGCACTTGTGGAGCCCTGCAAACCACAGCCCTCCAAAGCTTGACCTATCCATAGGTGCCAGCCCCAGGCCCACGGCACAGCCCCTCAGCCCCTTATCCCGGCAGAGAGGCAGGTGGTAGGTCCAGACATTCCTGTCTGTGCCCACAGTGATACCTGGATGACTGGTGAGTCATAGCTCTGTGACTCCCAGATGAAGGCCACGTAGTTCTGCAGCTGGAAGCGTGGCAAGTTGTCATTCACATCTTGCAGGTTAAGGTTTATGGCCATAAAGCCGAAGGAAGCTGCTGTCTCTGCCTGGACCACAAGGCGCAGCCGGGGGCTGGCCTCGAAATCCAGGCTGCTGGAGTCCTGGACAGAGATGGCACCTGGGAACAGGGAAATAGCAGGACAGGGTGGGTGAAGAGGGGGTGAATGATGCACCAGTACATCCATCCCTCATCTTCTCTTTTGTTCCTTTGCACTCACTCCATCCCTCCATTCTCAAACAGACAGAACAAACACACTGAGCTCTTCTGAGTCCTCTCCAAGCTGACAGCCTTCTCATCAGTCCCAGTGAGCTGCCCTGGGTGATAAATCTGCATCCTGCTCAGGACAGACAGCTTCCACTTACATTAAAGCATGCAATAGTCCTCCCACCATGGAGACACCATCTGAGGTATGGCCAGTTTAAAAAAGAACTGCTCCATGTCAAGCCCCACACTGCTACACAAGCTCATCAAGCTTTAAACCAAAGTCGTAGAATCATAGAATGGTTTGGGCTGGAAGGGACCTTCAAGATGATCTACTTCCAACCCCCCTGCCATGGGCAGGGACACCCTCCACTACACCAGGTTGCTCAAAGCCCCATCCAACCTGGCCTTGAACACTGCCAGGGATGGGGCAGCCACAGCTTCTCTGGGCAACCTGTGCCACCCTCAGAGGGAAGAATTTCTTCCTTAGATCTAATCTAAATCTCCCCTCTTTCAGTTCAAAGTCATTGCCCCGTGTCCTGTCACTACACACCCTTGTTCAAAGCCCCTCTCCAGCTTTTCTGTAGGTCCCCTTTAGGTACTGGAAGGTGCTGGAAGGTCTCCCCGAAGCCTTCTCTTCTCCAGGCTGAACAGCCCCAACTCTCTCAGCCTGTCTCCAGAGCAGAGGTGCTCCAGCCCTCAGATCATCTTCGTGGCCTCCTCTGGACTCGTTGCAACAGCTCTGTGTCCTTCTGATGTTGGGGACTCCAGAGCTGAACGCAGCACTGCAGGGGGGTCTCACAGAGCAGAGCCAAGGGGCAGAATCACCTCCCTTGACCTGCTGCCCACGCTGCTTTTGATACAGCCCAGGACACAGTTGGCTTTCTGGGCTGTGAGCGCATGTTGCCAGCTCATGGTGAGCTTCTCATGCACCAGCACTCCCAAGTCCTTCTCCTCCAGGCTCCTCTCAATCCATTCTCTGCCCAGTCTGTACTTGTGCTTGGGATTGCCCCGACCCACGTGCAGGACCTTGCACTTGGCCTTGTTGAACTTCATGAGGTTCACAGAGGCCCATCTCTCCAGCCTGTCCCGGTCTCTCTGTCAAGTCAGCTAACTGCAGCTATTAGTCTAGCTCAAATCCTTACAAAGACACTGTAGGAGCTGCCAGCAGTTCTCCTGCCAGGGGGCTGAGGACAGACATCCATTCTTATCCTCCTGTGCCACTGTGCACTGGGCTTTCGTAATGACAAGGTATTGCTGTCCCACGAGAAGGTGGAGGGCATCTGAAGAGATAAACTAAACTGACTTGCAGCATTCCTACAGGCATGCATTCAAATGGCATGAGGAACTGTGCTCCTGTGGCTGAATTCCTGCCTTGGGGAGTTCTGCAGCGCCTCCCTCTCTATGCAGCCTGTCTCAGCATCTACCTGCAACCACCAGGTGGACTGGTCAGGCGAGAGGGATGCAGCATCCAGCATCTAGAACAGCTTCAACAAGCTTAGCTTCTGTGTAAGAGCCCTGCTGCCAGCTTGGCATGGCAACTCGAGTTCCACCGCACACAGCTGAAACCAGCCCATACGTCCAGGAATGGAAAACACGGATTACAGCTACCAGCACGGTGGCCTGGTTTAGAGGCCAGCGGTGTCCTCAGCTCCTGCAACCCAATGCTGGCAGCTGGCTGTGCTCCTTTGCCCCTCCGGCACCATTTGGCTGCCAGAGCAGGCCCTGCCTCCAGGGCTGGCTGTGCCCAGAAGATACACAAGAGCGGTCAGCAGCAGTCTGCTTTCTGAAGGACTGCTCCTTCCTGGGACAGAAGCAGCAGAGCCTGAGGTGCCACAGGATAGGGCTGAGGATGCTCCTGTGACATTGGCACAGGGCAGAGCTGAAGGACAGGGGCCCAGGGTGGCACTGCTCGGCAGCTGGCACAGGGCAGGAGAGCAGCACAGTGCCAGCACACCTTGGCCTCCCTCCCTGTGGAGCTCCAGCACCCTGTACCTGGTTGCAGCAGCCCCTTCTCCTGGGAGAAAGCAGGGCAGTGTCTCAGGCATACAAACGGGACTCCGGGAGAGACATGTTTGAAGGGAAAAATCCTGTATTCTGGGCACTGTGCCCCAGGGAAATGTTTCCTCATTGAGACAAAGTGGTATTGCCACAGCAACTGAGGTGCCATTGAGGTGCAGCCAGCACATGCCCAGGGTGCTCTGAGAACCACCAGCACACACAGCTCGAGCAGAGCCGAGATGCAGGGATGCCAAGGGACAGTGATGACATGGGGGGGTGTTCTGTGAGCCCTGTATGGCGGCCGAGGGGACGCGTGGTGACAGTGGGCTGCCACGGGCACCGTGACTTCAGACAGGTAGTTGTGTGTGGCTGAGCACTTCCTGCCATGACCATGGGTGACCTGCAGTGGCCAGTACTTAAATCATGGTGCCAATGGATTGCACGCTGTGCCACAGCACAGGTAGCTCACAAGGACCTCACAGTGGCCATGGGCTGCAGAGGGCACAAGCACAGTGTCAGAAAGATCTCTGTCATCCTTCCCAAACCCAACCATCCAGCAGGCACAAGAGAACAGCGGTTTAGCAAGAAGCTCCAGCCTGACGTCTGGGCTCCGAGGACTGACTTTCTCATACAGAATCATGGAATGGTTTGGGTTGGAAGGGGTCTTTAAAGGTCATCCAGTCCAACCCCCTGCCATGAGCAGGGACATCTTCATCTACATCAGGCTGCTCAGAGCCCCATCCAACCTGGCCTTGAATGTTTCCAGGGATGGGGCATTGACACCTCCCTGGGTAACCTGTGCCAGTGTTTCACCACCCTCATTGTAAAAAAAATCCTTCCTTAGATCTAGTCTAAATCTCCCCTCTTTTAGTTTAAAGCCATTACGCCTTGTCCTGTCATTACAGGCCCTGCTAAAAAGTTTGTTCCCATGTTTCTTATAAGCCCCCTTTAAGTAACGAAAGTCCACAACTAGATGTCCCCGGAGCCTTCTCTAGGCTTCAGCCTGTTCACAGTCCCAATTCTCAGCATGTCTCCAGAGCAGAGGTGATCCAGCCCTCAGATCATCTTCGTGGCCTCCTCTGAACCTGCTCCAACAGCTCCATGTCCTTCTTGTGTTGGGGACTCCAGAGCTGAAGGCAGCACTGCAGGGGGGGTCTCAGGAGGGCAGAGCAGAGGGGCAGAATCCCCTCCCTCGCCCTGCTGCCCACGCTGCTCTGGGTGCAGCCCAGGACACGGTTGGCTTTCTGGGCTGCCAGTGCACATTGCTGGCTCATGGTGAGCTTCTCCTCCACCACCACTCCCAAGTCCTTCTCCTCAGGGCTGCTCTCAGTCCTTTCATTCCCAGCCTGTACTGCTATCGGGGTTGTGATATCTCAGTCTCTTCTAAACTACAGGCCAAGCACCAACTGCACAGCAAGGCACCCCTCACCCTACCCTCGGCCAGGCTTTCCCTGATGTCAAGGGATGTGCGGCCCTTCAAAGGCTGCTCTTTGAAGCATGTGGTGCAAACAACGCCAGCTTGCCCAGTGTCACTGGGCAGCACCCTGCAACCTGCCTCACAGCTCAGCCTGGGCTCAGCCACCCACAAGCACCACTGATACGTTCAGCACCTGCTGACTGCTCAGGGCACAGCCCTGGGCAGGGAGGGCTCTCTCAGTGTGCTCACTGGGCAGGGAATGATTCCCCAGTTAGCGTCACCTTTGGGACTGCACAGACAGCCATGAACCCACAGCAGCACTGTGGTCACAGCAGCTTCATGCACACCGGAGAATAAAGCGTGGCTGCGCAGGTGCCTGGCTCTGAGCCCCAACACAGGGTGTGCCATTTGCCTGAATTTGCCATCTGAGGGAGGGGCTGCACCCAGATTGCATCTTAGCCATCGTCCTGGCCTCTGCTAACTCCTGAACTGGGCCCAGGAGCTTATGGGGAGAGGTCCTGTTAGGAGGGACCAAAATTGTGCTGGGATCTGCACTAACAGCCTCTAGACAACGGCAGGTTCATGCCCACATCCAAATACTAACACTAATCGACTGGTACAGAGGTGTGACTGTGTTCCTGTGGTCTGAGGGGCTCTGAGCCTCCTGACAGCTGAGCAGACGTCGGCAGAGCACAGGTGGCCTCCCACTTGCTGCTTCCCCAGGGGGTCTTGGTGCTGTACCTGAACTGGGCTGGATGAGGAAGGCATTCTTCTCGTTGCCGCTGACAATGCTGTACGTGATGCGCCCAGAAGAGCCTCCGGTGTGCACAGCTTGGATGCTTGCCACGGCAGTGCCTGGAAGAGAGTGGAACAGTGTGAAGGGGCAGCAGAGTCTTGGGCAAGTGGCAGAGAGGATGAGGGCAGTGTGTGGGAACACAGATCTGCCCGAGGACGCTGCTGCCAGAGGAAGAGAGATCTCATGGCAACTTTGGGCTGGGAGCCAGACTCGTGGGGCCTGTCCATGGCCCCTCTATGGTCTCACTGTGACCCCTGGAGACCTTCCAGGAGCAACTGGGCACCTGTGACTGCCTGCAGTGATCTGAACACCCTGAGGCCAACCGACAGATTACCACCCTGAACAGTCTGTGTCTACCCAAAGCATAATGGGGCTTCCCAAGACCCTGTGGTGCTCCCTGGTTTGAGTTTCCCACAGCTTTGCCAGCTCAGCACTCCCCTCCCCTCCCGCCCTGTCCCATTTCACCCCTGAGTGCTGGTCACTCAGCCCAGCTGATACCTGGGGCAGCGTTTTCTGGCAGGGCCACGTCACTGGTGCTCCGGGGAAAGCGCAGCCCCCGGTAGGGCTCTTCCTGAAGACGGATCACCACCACCCCAGTAGAGGAGAGCGCCGGTTGCCCCAGGTCTGTGGCCAGGACAAATAGTGTCCGCTGGCGCTGGCTGAGCGAGCCCAGGGGCTGCAGCAGTTGGATATCCCCTGTATAGGAGTTGATTGCGAAGGCAGAGTTGGGGGTGGCAAGGCGATAGAGGATGGAGGCGTTGGCACCCGCATCCCTGTCCTCTGCCCTCATGGTGGCCACCACCTGCTTGAGCGGCGTGTGGCGGGACAGGTTGACGGTGAGTGGGCTGTGCAGGAAGGCGGGGGCATGGTCATTGACATCTTGCACCGTGACCGTGACGCGCACAGCTGCGCTCTTGGGCTCCCATGGTGCTGAGTCCACGGCCTTGGCCAGGAAGCTGTAACTGGGGTGGCGTTCCCGGTCCAGCGCCTGGGCACTTCTGATGCGCCCACTCTGCGGCTCGACCTGGAACATGCCAAGTGACTCATTGCCCAGGTAGTAAGAGACCTGCCCATTGGTGCCCTCGTCAGGGTCTTCAGCCACCAGCTGCAGCACCAGGGCACCAACAGGCAAGTCCTCTGGCACCTCTACCATGTAGGTGGCCTGAGCAAAATCAGGTGCGTTGTCATTTAGGTCCAACACTCGCACGTTCACTGACATGGTGGCACTGCGCAGGGGGGTGCCGTGGTCTTGCACCACCACTGTGAGACTGTAGGAAGCAACTTGCTCCCGGTCAAGGGCACGTGCAGTGGAGAGGACACCGGAGACTGGGTCTAGGCTGAAATCCTGCCCAGGGTCTCCATCTGGAAAAGAAGAGAGGGAATAACAAGACAGCATGACTATAACTGGTACAGGGGAGGACCTGCCCTGCCCTATGCTGCTCAGAGAGGACAGTGTGAAGTTCATCCCAGCGTGGCCTGGCAGGGAGGGTAGAGTGAGCTGTCCTCTGTAAGGCCTCAGTGGGATTGAACCTCCTTGGTCCGGGGAGGTGGGGGGCAGGTGGAGGAAGGGGCAGGAGTGTGTGTAAGAACTGGCTCCAACAGCTTACAGGCCAGTGCTGCTGCCACAGAGAGCCCCCAGATAAGGCATGGCATGGTGACAGCAGAGAGATCTCACTTAGCAACCTGTAAACTCAACAGGTCAGAGCAGCCAAGAGAAGCACAGAACTAGTCCGAGCTTGGGGAACCAGACAACAGCCTGGGGAATGAAGAGTGCAGCCTGTCCAGATCTTGGGGTGCTCTTCACTGGAGGCAGAGAAACAAGAGAGCTGAGGGGTGGCAGCAGCTACATGTGGTTTGGAGCAGGAGAGAACTAAAGTGGAACAGGAACTGCCACAGGTGACGGAGCCACGGGCAGCCCAGGGTGAACGGCCCTTACCTACTGCTGAGGACCAAGCCACAGAGCTCCCTGTGCGACTCACCTGCTATGCGGTATTCCAAGCGTCCGTTCTCGCCTCCATCAGGATCGGTGGCGCGCAGGGTGTAGAGTGCCACGCGGCTTTGGTTCTCAGGGACCTCCACAGAGCAGGACTCACTCTCTAGGTATGGTGCGTGGTCATTCTCATCCCCTACTGTCACCTGCACAGTTGCCTTGGAGAGGTTGGGGGGCAGGCCACCATCCCGTGCGTAGACTGCAGGAACACAGCGAGAGCACTGCAGGCTGCCCGGCTGACGGGGCGCTGCCCTCAGGGCCCTCACGTGCAAACGCCGAGACCACCACAGGGGATGGGACCACCAGCATTCCTTCATGCTCAAACCCTCCAACGACTCTGCCCGTCACTCCCCATGGCCTGCCCTCCCATGCAATACCGCTCTACCCCGGCAGTGGGGAGCACCCATCTGCCTTCCCTGTGCTCCCTGCCCCATGCCTGCTGCACGCCCCTTGTGCACCAGCATGGCCCTACCGATCAGCACGTGGTGCTCCTGCTCCTCGCGGTCCAGGGCACGTGTGGTGACAATAAGTCCTGTCTGCGGGTGGATGGAGAACGGTCCCCCTGAGAGACCCCCGTAGGACACCTGCCCATTGGCACCTGCAGGGAGGAACACGGTTTGAGGGCAGCCCAGCAGCAGCCACAGGAGCCTCTCATTTGGCTCACAGCCCTGCACCTCCCTCCTCCCAGGCTTCCCACCCAGGGGTCACACAGCTGTGAGAGAGGATGATCCCACTCCCTGGCAAGTAAAGCTGTGGCAGAGATGGTGGAGGGAGGTCCCAGCCCAGCCCAGCCCAGCTTGTGGAAGGGAAGATGGGTCAAGGAACCTCCAAGGAACAAGGGCCATTGTCTTGGGGAGCAGAAGGAATCACAGTCCCTGTTTTCATTCTCAGCTTCTCCCAGGATTCAGCCCATCTCTCGTCTCCAGGCCAGATGATGATCCTTCCCTCCATGGTCAGCCAGGCTCTCCAAACCAGGTGGGAGGGAGCGGAGCGCACCCAGTCCCAGCTGCTGAGCCCCAGAAGGGCCCCTGACCAAACTGGGCAGCTCACCCTTGCCTGGCATTCTCACCCAGATCCCGGTCCACTGCCAGCACCTGCAGCACAGGGCTGCCAGCTGGCAAGTTCTCCATGATGAGTGCTTCATATTCAGGTTTCTCAAAAGCAGGAGCCTCATCGTTGACATCCAGCACCAGCACGGACAGTAGCTGTGTGGCGGAGCGGCGTGGAAAACCATGATCCATGGCCACCACAGTCAGGTTGTGCTGCACCACCTCCTCTCGGTTCAGGGCCCGCACGATGGAGAGCGCGCCTGCAGACACGGGCAGGGGTGAGCTGGGGCTGCACGGCACCAGGGCCGACTGCTGCCGAGACAGAGCCATCACGAGGCTGCAGGCACTGGGGTGAGCCGGGGGCAGCCTGGTCTCCAGGGACACAGCAGTGTCATGCCAACCCGGTGCTGTGCTCGGGGCTCTTGACTCCCCCCAGGCCTCCCTCCTCTGGGCTCCCCCCCCCCCACCCCCCTCCTGTGCACCGTGCCACATCCCCACGTGTCCCTGCACCCTCCTCTGCCCCGTGTTCACAGCGTCCCCGTCACCCACCCTGCGTCCTCCCGGGCCCTCACCAGTGCTGGGGTTCAGGTGGAAGCGGCCGTCACTGTTGCCTGCTCGCAACGAGTAGCTCACACGCCCGTTCTCTCCCAGGTCGCTGTCCTGGGCCACCACGTGCAGCGCCACGAAGCCTGTCGGCTGGTCCTCCATGACACTGACGGCAGCAGGCGAGAGGAACACGGGCGCGTTGTCGTTCTCGTCAGTCACGAACACGCGGGCTGTGACGGCTGCTGAGCGGCGCTGGCTGACGTTGCGGGCCTGGTCTGTGGCCTCCACCACCAAAAGGAAGGAGGCGACTGCCTCTCGGTCGAGGCCCTGGCGAAGGGTCAGCAGCCCCGAGCGGCTGTCAAGCTGGAAGGGCGCCCCGGGGGGCTCCTGGTGCAGCAGCGCGTAGCGCACCTGGCTGTTGGGACCCACACCATCCCCGTCCAGCGCCTGAAAGGTGAAGATGGACGAGCCGGCCTGGGCGTTCTCTGGCACCACGATGGTGATGGGATCTTCAGGGAAGGCGGGCGCCTGGTCATTGCAGTCCTGCACGTGGATCTGTACCAGCACCAGTCGGCTGGAGGGATAGCCCAGCTGCGTGTCCTCAGCACTCACCTGAAGCACGTGCCGTGCCCCAGCTTCATAGTCCAACTCCCGGGCAGCGTAAATCTCCCCTGTCACACTGTCAACCACGAAGGTGCCATCCCCACCACCTCCTACCACTGTGTAGGTCAGCTGTCCTCGAGCCGGGGCATCTGGGGGTGCCACTGAGCCGATCACAGACCCTGGCTTGACCCCCTCCAGAGGATGCAGGGTCAGCACAGTGGCATCCGGCCGTGGCAGCACCCGGGAGGATGGCAGCACCTGTGAGGAGAGGCAGCAGTGAGGGGCACGCGCCAGGAGGTCCTAGCAGGGAGCCGGTGGAGAAGGGGACATGGTGCCTGCAGAGCGCAGGTGTAGAGAGGCAAGGTCTCAGCTCTTGGGGCCTAACATGCACAGCAACCTGCAAAACACACTGAGGATAAGCACGGGGTCAACAGGGTGAAAGATGAGCTTCCCCTGAGGAGCTAGGATGAGTTAGGACAGATGGACTGGGCAGAGAAGCATGCTCATCTTATCAAAGCATGTCTACACCTGAAGGGAGAGTGCAAAGCGGACGGAGCCAGGCTCCTCCCAGCAGTGCCCAGTGTCAGGACCAGAGGCCATGGTGACACACTGGAAGACAGGAGGGTCCCTCTGAACATCAGGAAACATTTTTCACTGTGAAGGTGACCAAGCGCTGGCACAGATTGCCCAGAGAGGTGGTGGAGTCTCCATCCTTGGAGACAGTCAAAAGCCACCTGGACGTGGAGGCCCTGGGCAGCTGACTCTGGGTGGATCTGCTTGAGTAGGGTGGTTGGACAAGAGGACCTCCAGAGGTGTCTTCCCACCTCAACCATTCTGTGAGACTGTGATTGTGTTAGCTACTGCAAAGGCAATAGACACCAGCAGAAACAACTCTGCAAAACAGGTTGCCCAGAGAAGCTGTGGCTGCCCATCCCTCTAAGTGTTCAAGGCCAGGTTGGATGAGGCTTTGGACAACCTGGTGTAGTGGAGGGTGTTCCTGTCCATTGCAGGGAGGTTGGAACTAGATGATCTTTGAGGTCCCTTCCAACCCAAACCATTCTGTGATTCTATGAAAACTACGCTAGAGTGCGCGAGAAGTAACACTCATCCAGATGAGAGATACAGAGAAGAAGGATAACCCAGTATGACCCAAAGATAAACAAATACTATCCCTACTTTACTGAAGATGCTGAAGTGAATTTGGGGATGAGGTGCACCTGTGGATGGGGGAGAGGATGCATGAAAAGCAATAGTTATCTGAAGGGAAAGCGTGTTGAAGATCTCAGTGTGCTCCTGTCAAGGAGCTGGGGAAAAAGAGAATAGAGCAAAACTGTCAGCCCAGAAGGGTATCAAAACTAGCAACTGCCAAGCAAATTGCTACATTATAGGGATGCAAACAGGCCCTCCAGGGACAACCAGCCTGCCAGCCTGGTCTCAACACTTTGAAGACTGTAGAACAACTTTAATGACAAGAACTGTTGCAGACATGGCATGAAAAGGAAATGGTATAAATGTATTGTGAAATAGCTAAAGGCAGATGTGCCAGGCTAACACAGTGCTGCTCTTCAGAGACAAAGGAAACACGGTGTATCCAGCCTGCCTGAGTTTTATTTGGGCTCTGATGTAGTAGTGCATGGGAGATCACTCACTGAACTGGGGAAAGGCACAGAATGAGTACAGCTGTGTGACAGAAAGGACTGCAATATCGACTGGCTCAAGGAGAGCGACTAGCAGGCCTTTAGAGATGGCTCGTGGTGCTGACATTTGCTTTTGGTAAGTGCAAGGGCAAAAGAAAGCTGACTACGTTGTGAACTCGCTGACAATGTTAGAGGGCACTGCCAGCACAGAGAAGCAGCAGAACATCAACCAAGGAGCATCAAACGGCCTTGGGAACTGCAAGAACAGGGACAGGAAGATGCGAAATGGTGTACTGTGAAGGTGCTTTGACTGGGGGTATCCCAGAGCCTCTGCTGTAAATGAAGCTCATTGCTAACAACAGAGAAAGGACTCGACTGTCTGGGCCAACGCACCAGACAGTGAGTGCCAAAGTTGTACAGACGTGAAGAACACGCTGTGTGTCAGGAACACTGTTTTCAGCAGGTGCTGGGAAGAATTGATGTCTCTGTGAAGAGGACCTTTAAGGTCTTCTCTGCAACAGCATATCTAGGACAGGGTTGGCTGTCCAAGACTGGAAAAGGCAGGACTGCTTACTGTTAATACTGTTGACCCTTCTACAAACAAGAACATGCACAGTGGCAGACAGACCCATCCCTTCCCACCCCAGGTTCTCCACACAGATTTTAGGGCTGGATCAAGGGCTGGATGGGATCCCCAGGAGGTGAGCGAGGGATAAACAATGCAGGAACAAGAGAAGCTGGGGTGCTGGATACCTGAACGCGAATGATGGCTGAGGTACTGCGAGGCACCGTGCCCCGGTCACTGGCTGTCACAGTGAAGATATACTCAGCACGATCAGACCGGCGTAGAACCGTGGCAGTCCGCAGCTCTCCAGTAGCCATGTGCAGTGTGAAACGCTCTGCCCAGGCTCCTGCAGAAAGAAGGGGAAATGCTGCGGGCAGAAGCAGAGAGGAGGGAGGGCAGGGGGAGGCTGGGAGTGCGATGTGGCAGGGCTCAGGCAGTGGCACCCACCAGCCCACAAGGGTGACGGCTGCATGGCAGACAGCAGCACCAATTAGTCAGTTCTGCAGCTCATACCTATCAGTGAGTAGATGATGGTCCCGTTCTCACCCTCGTCGGGGTCCTTGGCCTGCAAGGAGGCGACTAGAAGTCCTGATGGCTTCTCTTCCAGCACCTGCAGCACAGCCCAGGGAGCAGCTGAGTGGCACAGGGCACCCTTCAGACTGCCCCCACAAACCCCTAAGTATGGCACAGAATCTGCACCTTCCTACACCAGCCAAGGCATAGACCCCCCAGCAAAACCCACAGGCTGCGCCCGAGGCTGGACAACATGGAGAAGTCTGCAGCAAAGCCAGTGAAGGGAGTTTCTGCCTCGCCAGCCCTGCTACCGTTCTGCCCTGTTTAACCACCAGCTCAGCAGCGCCGGGGCGTGCTGCAGCAGTGAGCTGCAGGGTGATGGGACAACGCTGTTTCATGCATGTTAAAGCCCAAACCACGTTATAGCCCAAACCAGGACTCCACCAAGTTGCCAAGAAAGCCAACGGAATCCTGGCATGTATCAAAAACAGTGTGGCCAGCAGGAGCAGGGAAGTGATTGTCCGCACTGGTGAGGCCACACCTGGAGTACTGTGTCCAGTTTTGGGCCCCTCACTTCAAGAAGGACGTTGAGGTGCTGAAGCGGGTTCAGAGAAGGGCAACAAAACTAGTGAAGGGTTTAGAGAACTTGTCCTATGAGGAGCGGCTGAGGGAGCTGGGACTGGTCAGTCTGGAGAAGACGAGGCTCAGGGGGGACCTTACCGCTCTCTACAATCACCTGAAAGGAAGTTGTAGGGAGATGGGGGTCGGTCTCTTCTCCCACGTTATGAATGACAGGACGAGAGGGAATGGCCTCAAGTTGCGCCAGGGGAAATTTAGGTTGGATATCAGGAAAAATTACTTTACAGAGAGGGTTGTGAAGTATTGGAACAGGCTGCCCAGGGAGGTGGTGGAGTCCCCATCCCTGGACGTGTTTAAAAACCGTGTGGGTTTGGTGTTGAGCAACATGGTTTAGGGACCCTGACAGTGCAGGGTGAATGGTTGGACTTGATGATCTTGAAGGTCTCTTCCCACCAGACGATTCTATGATTCCACGACAGCCCTGGTTCTCTCTGCCCCAGCAGACCCTTCAGCTGCAAATGCGAAGGCATGAGCAGCGACAGGCTGGGAGGCCGGTCGCCCGGCAGTGGCAGGTGTGTCCTCTGTTCCCACCAGCCAGCCCAGGGAGCTTTGCAGTCTCTGGAAACGCAGCTGGCAGTTCTTCCTGGGCTTGGACGCCTGGACTCTTAAGACTTTTCCCTTCTCTCCGTTGTTCCTGGTGAGCACTGCTGACTGCCTGTCTGCTGGCACTCAAGACCACCATTTTATGCCAGTGCATCACAGTACCATCAAGACATTAATTGCACACGGGCTCAGCTAACCCCACATTCTGAGGTGAGTTACAGCTTCCTGACAGAGACCCCACAGAACAGCACTGCACGCAAGCACCTCTCCTGGCTAGTTACGGAAATGGACACAACCCCATTACTGCCCCTCACCACCGTCAGTCTCTGGGAGTACCCTCAGCAAACAGCCCGTGCCTGCTGGGAGACTTGTCTCTCCTCCAGCAGACTCCTTGCACCTACCCACACCTCACTGGTAGAGCAGGTTGCCCACTTGGCAGAGACTCTGTGGTCCCTTCCACATCAGAAGACATCAAACTCACATCCCGAGGTTACAGACCTCAATCTGACATCCTATCAGCACATCCCACAGCACGAATCATCCTCACGGATCCAGCTGTGCTAGGCAATCTCTGTGTGGTACCACTTCAATGCATTTACGGAAAAGACAAGTGGAATCCGAGCAAGAATCCAAGGAAAGAGGCTGCAAGCTCCTGAGAGGGGGCAAGTGTTAATGGTGTTGCACAAGCTGCTGGTCCCGTGCTGGTGGTGCTCGGGAGGGGAGAGCAGAGGAGCTGGACATGTTTAGCCAGGCCAAGCAGTGATGTGACTGCACCCTGTAAACACTGCGGAAAGAGAAGGGAAATTCCAAGGAGAGAGAAGAGCTGTTTAAGCAAAACCACAATATTGGCACAAGAACAAATGAGTATAAAGTGGTCAGAAATTAGTTTAGGCTGGAAATTAAGAGATGATTTCTAACTACCAGATCAAGGAATCTGGAACAGCATTTCACAGCCGTGATGGAGGCAGAAAACCTTCTAAACATAGCTTGGCTGTTTACGAACCGGAGTGTCTGCGTGGACGCCTCTGAGTGGGACCGTGCCTAGGAGGTCTCTTGCAGCCCCTCCTCTGTAGCAGACTGGGGCGAGGCGTGCCCCCCACACTGCCCCTCATCACCTCCGACCAGGACACAAGGGGCTCCCACTCTGCATGCGCGGTCACGCTCCTCTGCCACAAGGAATCAAACTCCATCTGGGGACAGCAGTAACTCAGCAGAGGAGTTAAACGAGCAGCATCCACACAGGCTCCATGTACAAATGCCATTTCAGACACACAAACAGAGGAATAAACAGTGATAGAAGTGGTCTTGCCCCTGCAAAAACCTCAGCCTTAGTAAAACTGCTGCCAGGCGGCTTGTTCAGGGCTGATGTCCACCCTCCAGGAAGGTCCAAAGATCAGAGAGCCATCTCAGCCACTGCCACAGCTCTGACAGTGGCTGGCAGCGTATACATAGAGAAGATGCAAGAAGTAGGGTACGTATGGAATAATCCTCCTGTGAAACCTTCCCAGCTTCCAGCAGTCTGTGGCTAAGTCACTTCCTGAGCCACAGATCGTATTTTTGTTCAACAGCCTTTGATGGATTTTTTTTCTTTCCATGAATTCATCTAATTTTGAACCCATGCAACTTTTGGCAATGATTTCACAATTTAATTATGTTCTGCATGAAAAAGTACTGCCTTTGTTTATTTTAAACCTGCTGCCTCTTCATTTCTTACGAAGCTGCCTAGGTCTCGTACTGTGAAAAAAGCAACTTCTCATTTCCTCATGACTTTCTCTGTGCCATTCACTGCACACCTCTCTTATATTTCTGCAGTTTCTTCCATGCCAAAGAATGTTCAAGTATTTTCTTTCTGCATGGAAACCATTATCTACTGGAGATCACATTAACATCCTTTTCTAGGACTACTGCTTATTTAGTGGAATGGAGGTAGAGCAGAGGGTGTGCAGAATTTGAGATGTAGGGTAATGGGGGTTTCTTTCCTTCTCTGTCCCTTTTCTAATAAACTCAGCATTTGATTTGCCTTTTTGACTGTAGCTAAGCCCTGAGCTGACATTTTCACAAAGCACTCATGGTGATGCCTCAGTCTTCTCCCTCATCTTACGTAGCTAATTCAGTATCACTTTCCAGTTAGCAACAGTGAATTTCATCTCCTATCTTCTTTCCTAATTGAACAGTAAAGTAAGATCCTTCTACAGTTCTTCACAGGGAGTCCTCACCTTTATTACTATGAATGGACCAGTAACACCAACAATCACCTCTTGTGGAGGATATATGAAAATGCTAAATAGCAAGGACACCAGCACCCATCCTGGGCACCCACCAGTGACATTCCTTCTCTGTGAAAACAGACCACTTCTTCCTTCCCTTTGCCCCCTCTCCCCTTCCCTAGTGATCATTCCCTGGGAGGATCCATTACTATCGCAGTTTCTGCATGACCACCACCTGCTCCTGCCAGTGCATTACCAACGCGCTCATCTCGCAGCCCTACAGTGGGAGATAACCCTCTAGCTGATGCTTAAAGCAAGGTGCCGAAAGCAAACCTCCCTCTGCTTTGCCTGATGAACACTGGTATGAACACTTCATTGAGCAAGTTTCAACGGCCAGAGCCCTGCTCAGGGAGAGGACAAGACTAACTAATCAGGCCCTGAGAGATGCCTTCATCCAGGCCAAGCCTTGCCAGACAGTTTTGCAAGCAGAGAGTGCAAGCTGGACATGCAAGAAGGCTGGGCAAGGGATGGCTGCAACCTGGAACAGGAAGGGAAAGTCATAAACAGGGAAGTCCCAGGGTCCTGTGCTGATGGCCACCCAGGTGTGGCAGTGACCTGCCAGTACTGTCCTGCCTGCTCTGACCTGCCTCTGGTGTGCAGCTCAGGCAGGACCTGCAACAGAGAAAGTCTGCCATCACCGTGATGTTTTACACCCAGCACAGTGCAAGTGGCTTGAGCACACCACCTGAAGCGCAGCAACATGCAGAGCAAGCATGTCCCTTCAGCTGCAGGTTCTCCCCACTCTGTGCAGAGGAGGTGGGGCAGGGCCTCGATTGTGCATGCTGCTCCGTTGCTGCCAGCACCACTTGGCTGGCTCCAGCGAGCTCTCGCCACGCACGCCGCTGCGCAGGGCCACAGCAGAGCAGATGCAGCCAGCTGGGGTGAGGGTGCAGGCATGGTCCTCACCCACTTCTGCTGAGCAGCACAGACGTAACTCATTCTGCAGCATGCTCAGTACCGGAGCAACCACTGCCACCACACAGTGCTGACAGGGAAAGCTGGGCTGGACCCAGAGCAGATTCTCAGAATGCTCTTGTGAACGCAAAGTCCCTCTGGGCAGTGCTTTCTTGAGCTCCCAGAAGGCTGAGTGGCTCTACCAAAACTCCAGAGACCTAGAAGCTAACGGCACCCCATGCCTCCCTGCTCACAGGCGTTTTAGCCCTGGCTCTGCTGGGTCAGGTCTCGGGCTCCCTTTCGCCTTCCCTCCCTGCAGGCATGTGTGAGCCAAGAGCTTCTGCCTGCTGGCCCGTGCCATTGGCCTCAGAGCCCTCTGCAATCCTCACCTGCTCCGTGCTCAGGGATGTCTGTATTTCCCAAGGACATGCCCACCTTACCACATCTCGATCGGATTTATCAGACTGCCCTGGCTGCCGCATGGATGCAACTTATGCCTGCTTATATTCCACCCTGAAACGCTGGGCGCTCCTGCCCACTCCCTCTCCCCCTGTCTCCCTCTCCTGCCTGTCCCCAAACCCAGAGGCTATCACACCCCTGTCTCACCAGGGCTCCAGCCAGCCACCCCTACCTGCACGGGCAGCTCCTGACCACTGCCCACATGAAGGAAAGCAGGAGCGTTGTCATTCTCATCCAGCACAGTGACGTAGATGGTTCCTGTGGCACTGCGGGGTGGTGCTCCCCCATCCTGCACGATCACCAAGAGCTGGTAGCTGGACTGCTGCTCCCGGTCCAGGCTATGCTTGGTGCTGAGCTCCCCTGTGAGGGAGAAGTGGGGACACAGCTCAGCCCAAAAACCTCTTTAGAGAAGAGCCTGTGCTCAGGTGTGTTGCTGGGGAGCCCAGCACCGCAGGGGTAGGAGGATGAATATTCTGTTGCGGCACTGGCCTGCCCTGCGGCACTTTTGATCTGCTCTGGGCTTTCTCCCTAGCCGGCCCCAGCCTAGGAAGCCAGGAAGTCTCTCACCTGTCTGTGTGTGGATAAGAAAGTTGGGATCATGCTGGAGCAGGCGGTAGGTGAGCCGGCTGTTCTGCCCAGCATCCCGGTCACTTGCCATCACCCTCCCCACACTGCTACCAGGAGCCTGATTCTCAGGAACGGTGAAGAAGTAGCGCTCCTCACTCAGCCGGGGACTGTTGTCATTCTCGTCAGTGACGCTGATCCGTACAGTGCTGGTGCCTGTTTTCCGGGCTTCCCCCCCTGCACCACTGCCTCCCGCCGAGGCCAGCACTGTGAGCACATACAGGTCCCGCGTCTCCCGGTCCAGTGCGCTTTTGACATAGAGCCAACCACTCTCAGGCATGATGCCAAAGCTGGCAGCATCCCCGTCCGCACGCAAGTGGTAGGTAAGTGTCACGGATTCTGCGTCGCGTGCCAGGGCCCGCACCTGCAGGAAGCGGGTGGAGACCGGCACACCTTCCCGCACCTCCACGCGGTAGGTGAGTGTGTCAAAGATGGGCCCGTTGTCGTGCTCGGCTTGCACATGCACCAGCAGCGCAAACGTGGAGCTGAGCTGGGGAACTCCACTGTCTCGGGCCACAATGGCCAGCCTGTAGGCTGCACTGGCTTCGTATTCCAGCGCCCCGACCAGCCGCACCGCCCCCGACGAGCGCTCCACACTGAAGGTGCCGTCACCTCCTGACACCAGCTCAAAGTTCACCTGACCGTTGGCACCGCTGTCACGGTCCTCAGCCTGCAAAGTGTACACTGTAGTCCCGGGCTCTGTGGCCTCTGGCAGCAGAATGGAGTCGGAGGGGGCTGGGAACACTGGCGCGTTGTCATTCACGTCTGACACAGAGATTTTCACACGTGTGTTGCTATAGGCGGGAGGCGAACCGCTGCGGGCCTGGACATCCAGAACGAGGACTGCCTGGGACTCGTGATCAAGAGGCAGGCTGGTGCGCAGCTGCCCGGAGGCAGAGTCAATGGAGAAGTAGCCATGAGGATCCCCCGAGGAGATGGAGTAAAAGATGTCATCAGCATGACCTGTTGACAAGGAAATGACAGGAAGAACGATTCGTGCACCTGGCCCAGCTGCTCAGCCCCCCACAGCCAGCAGCAGGGCTGGGCAGTGGCAGACTGGTCGGCAGGTGCACAGTGGCACTGTGTACACGTGCATGTATGTGCAGATGCACGTGCACAAGTGTGTGTGTGCACATGTGTGTAGGCACAGGGTGTGTAGGCACAGGTGTGAGAGCACGCACTGAGCTGAGTGACAATGGCACGGGTGCACATTTGGATGCGTGTGCCTCTGTGCATGCCTGGAGCTCCCAGAACGGGGTTTCTCTGTGAGGACGGGTGGTACCAGACCTTCAAGATGGTGCAGGGACAGGGAAAGTGACTGCATGGAAGGAACAAGTGTGTACCTGGAGGGTTCTGGGCCCGGACAGCCCCCACGCTGGCACCCTGCAGCATGTCCTCAGGCACCGTGAAGAAGTACTGAGTTTGCTCAAAGACAGGGGGTGAGACTGTGCCCTCCACGATGCTGATGTTCACCCGGGCATTTGGCTGTGCCTGTAGGCCCCCACCGTCTTGTGCAGAGATCACCAGCTGCACCAGGGTGTTGGCTTTGCCGCTCAGGGACCATGAGAGGGAGATGACACCTAGGGAAGAAAGCAGTTCAGAGGGCACTATGCCTGCACCCTTCCTGTCATCCGGCACCACAGGAACGGGCCAAAACATAAGCTGGAAAAGAAAGACCTAAGGGGGCAGCAAACATTGTGTGTTGCAGCAGGGAGCTCGCCATGTAAGAACTGGAGTAAAGAAGAGGAATCTTCCTGGAAAAGCCTCCCCAAATCCTGCTTTCTCAGCCTTAAGCCCAGCTCTGAGCTAAGCTGTGGTAAGGGCTGGGGGAAACAAGCCAGAGGGCAGGCCTTGGGAGAGGGAAAGGAGGGAACAGGGCTTCCAGTGTGGGGTGCAGGGTGAGGGTCACGACACAGCAGGTGGGATCTGGGCTGTGGGGAGGCTCTTGGAGAAAATGTAGAACTGAAGGACCATACTTGACAGGACCTGCAAAGGAGGCGGCCCTGCATTAGGGTGGCTGGTAGATCTGTCTCATCCCAGTCACATTCTGGGAACTTGGGAACCAGTGTGGAGAGACCCTGTCACCTATGCTGAGCACAGGACCCCTTCCTGTCCTGCAGAGAGCCCCTGGCACAACACGCCCATGTGCCCACCTTCCCAGCAGAAACTGCTCTGGCTTTGGTGGCCAAAGCAAGGCAGAGCAGATGCAGCCAGTGAGAAAGGCAGGACCGAGTACGACAGAGAATTATAGGGAAGGAGAGTAAACTGAGCAGGGGAGAGAGGGGAACTAGACAGGGACAAGAAACTAAGCAGGATATGACCTGATGGGGCAAAGCAAACAGCACGCAGGAGGAAAGGTGCAGTAGGTGCATCAGGGATGGGGACTGAGGGAGAGGAAAGAAGAGGGGACAAATGAGTAACAGAGCCGGGAGCAGAAACAAGAGGTCAGAGACACAGTCTGGGAAGGGGCTGCCAGAGGCTTAAGAAGCTGAGGCAGGGAAGACATGGCAGGGAGAGGAATAGACGCATTCTGGTGGCAGACTGCACCACTGAGATGGCCAAGCAGTGATCCTCAGGCTGGCTTTTACACCTGCCCACATCCCACTGCTCTGACTGCTGCCTGCTGTGGCTGCCCCAAGCTCTCTCTCACCTGTGTCCTTGTTGAGGGAGAAAAGAGGTGGTGAGTTTCCCAGGACAATGCGGTAGGTCACTTTCCCATGCAGCCCCTCATCCTTGTCGTGGGCAGTAACACGCAGCACAGCTGTACCTGGCATGCTCTGTGTGCTGATGCTGGCAGCATACTCCAGTGGGTAAAACACTGGTCGGTTGTCATTTATGTCCTCCAGGAAAACCTTCACATACACCATGGAGTTCAGGCCACCCTGTGGAAGGACCAGATCAGAGATGGTGCGAAGAGAAGGAGTGAGGACAACAGTATCCCCTGCATGGTGCAAGTCAGGAACATCGCACTCCCGTGGCCTCTCCAGCACTCACCCCATCGACAGCAGTGATGGTGAAATCATAGGCAGATGTGCCCTCGTCACGATCCAGAGGCTGCACGGTGCACAGCTGCCCCGTGTACTTGTCGATGCTGAACTGCGTGGGGACAATGCTGCCGATGCCCGAACCAATGGAGTAGGAAAGGGAGCCAAACGTGCCACTGTCTGCATCTGTGGCTGTCACCTGGATTGAGGGAAGGTACTACATGAGCAGAGCCAGCATCACAGAGAAGACCACCAGACAGACGCAGCCCATCACCACCACCTCCACAACCCAGTGCTGCCCTCTGCTCTGGGGCCCACAATCACTGCACAGTCCTCAAAGCTGGCCACAGTAAAGCAGACTGGCAGTTACCACCTCAACCCTGCGATTCCTGTCCCAGACAAACCACCACTTCCTCCTCAGCCTTTCCTGCAAGAGGACATGGCCTCCCATGGTCTTGCTGCCTGCAGACAGCCGTGGGGCACTGCAGGATCAGCCCATGCTGGCTGGGTCTGCGTGAGGGAACACAGAGGTGGGGGAACACAGCATTGTGGACTCGCAAGAGCTGCACCGTGCTTTGCATCTGCAGTGCTGCCAGGGGTCCCTGCACCACCAGAGGTGCTTTGTTTCAGGTGATACTTCCCTTCTTGCACACCTGGGGCAACATCAATGACCAAGAGCCACAGCCTTGCCTCTGCAGAGGAAAAGGCCACATGGAGAGGGGGTGCAGAAAGGTCAAGCCTTACACAGATGCCAATGGTCCAGCAGCCAAGCACCCCCCTTGCACCCAGCTCGACTGGCCAGCCAAGGACAACCCGCACTTCGGCAGCTGCTGCCCCTGGCCCCCTGCTCCTTCTTTGCTGCTAAGACGCTTAACCCAAGACAGGAAGAAAACCAGCCCCTTTTCACTATGGCCCTGGCTCTGTCCTGCTCTCAGAGCTTCGTGCCCAGCAGCCCTGGGCTCTGCGGGTGACGACTGAGGGTGGCACTGCCCTGTGGCAGCCCAGGCCCGCATCGTGGGGCACACGGATTGCATTAGCAGCTACAGACACACAGGACCATAAAAACTGCTCCCTGCTCGCCAGGCCCAGTTCCTCCCTGGGCTCCTCGCAGAGCTCAGGTCAGCAGAAAGCGGCGCCTTCACCTGACCCCAGCACCGCTGCCCACGGCGCGTCCGCCAGCTGGGAGCTCCGCACAGAGAACAAAGCTGGAGCACGGAGCCAGGAGGGAGGCAGCTGGGCCAGGCCCGGGTGAAGTGGAGTTCAGGCCTCGTCAGCCACAGCTCCTCCCAGCAGCAGCGCTGGGGCCTCGGCTCCCGTGAGCGAGAAGCACAGGAACGCGGCTCGGGCGCCAAGGAAAGGGCCCAGCTGGGGGCTGCGCACAGCTCTTTCCTCCGGGCAGGGCCCCCAACCTGAGCCACTCACTCCATCATCAGAGACGGAGGAACAACAAGCGACTACGGAGAACGGCTGGGCGGGGGAAGAAAAAGTAAATCAGGCAGAGGTGGGACCTCGCTCCCCCAGACCACATGCTCCGCACCCCAGGAGAGGAGCAGCACCCGCGGCAGCCCCTTGCCAGTTCTCCTGCCCAGGGACCGCAGCCTGCAGGGAGGGGAGGCAGCACATCCGCACGGCTCTCCGGCCTTCGGTCCGGGGGAATGCCTGAGGGGAGAAGCTGAGAGCACATCTACAACGAGCAACACGCTCCCTGTACAGAAGATTTGCTCCCCAACCCTGCAGCAGCTGCCAGGAGAAGCACCATGAAACAGGATTCCCCTTCCCTGCTCCAGCTGCAGAGCACTCGGAGCCACAGGTGCCACGACAGCAGCCGAGCCAGAACGCACTTTGGGAAACTGGACCCACCTGCCTCCCCTCTGAGTTCAGCATCCTCCCTCCCTCCCGCCCCAGCTCCCTTTGCTGTGGAGCTCCTCATCTCAGAGGACAAATCTGACCTTACTGACACTGCTGAAACCTGTCTTCGAGCTACCCGTACTCTGGCCCCACGTTGGATATTCTTACCGGGGTCACAGCCCTGTCCCAATACACAGGAGTTGTGTGCCATGCCTGGGTTTTAGCTGGCGGTGTTCTCTGCCACTGCAGATGGAAACGCACCTGAAACTGATAAGCTGCCACAGTGACTGGAATAGGCACTTTCCTTCAAAACGAACGGCTTATCACTCTGAAAATGCTCTAAAAAGCATGTCACTGTACAGCAACAAGCTCTGCAGCAAAGTAAGATATTTTCCTTGGGCTCCTCAGGCCAAGGGCTCTCATGCTTCCAGAATAGCCTTACTTGCCCATCTTCACCATCCTAAGAAAGGTACCCACAGGGGAAGCCATCTGGAAACCCAGCTTCCTGCCACAGGAGCTGGCTCAGATTTTGGGAACGGGAGAAACAGATGAGCTCTCACTACTATGCAGTACTGCACCATCTCCCTGGCTGCTCCCTGGTAACCAGAGCCATCTCCCTGCAGGGCTGCCTCAAGCAGCTGGCAGTCTGGCATCAGAGGCAAACCTGCCTGCAGAGCCAGGGCAAGACATCCTCAGAAAAGTTCCCTGTTCACATGCATCCAGCACTCTGCCTTCCCACCCTGCTGTGGGACTGTCTGTGGATCAACAGTCTTCATAGAATCATAGAATCATAGAATCGTTAGGGCTGGAAGGGACCTTCAAAGGTCATCTAGTCCAACCCCCGATGTCTTAACACACATCCTGCCTCTACAAGCACACAGAGGGTCCAAGAGAGGTCATGTCTCTGCAACACCAGCGCTGGTGTAATCACTACTGGGGACTCGTGTCTGGTCCTCGTCTCACCTGGAGGATTGGCACTAAACCAGCGCCCAGAGAAAAGCCACAGGAAGATGGGAACACGCAAAGGAGCAGCCAACTGTGTTAGCTCAGTATGGGGCGGCCAGGCAGTTTGCTCAGCGTCCCTGCCGCTGTGTGCAGAGGGAATGGGGTGGATGCCCCCACCAGCCCGAGCTCTCCTACCTGCAGACTGCGGATACCCTGCATGTGTTCCGTGGAACAAGGCTGCCTGCGGCCAGCCCACGCTCACCAGAGCCCCATGCAAGTTCCAAAGGCAGTGCAGACCCCTGCTGCAGCTGGGGTGATGCCTCCTGGGGCTCCTCTGAGAAGCAGCGCAGGGTTTGGGCAGCCGCCGGGTACGGCAGAGACCTCAGTCTAGCTGGCACGCGTGGCTGGGACCCGTGGCTGCCGACTGCACGTTTTTAGCTGTGAGGATAATTAACCACCAAAAAGGCTCATGAGGGCCTACGGTGAACTCTCCACTCCTGCAAATTTTCTAACCACGTCTGAACATTTTTCTAGGAACTTTGCTAGAGGCTAATGCAGGGCAGCACCAGGCTATTTTATTTATTTAGCGCCTGCCCCAAATCTTGGATCAACGGCTGGTTTTACTGTAGCTTACTTACGAGGCTCCTGACGTTTGCCTGAGAAATAAGAGGGAAATGGGGTCAAGCTGTCTACGGGACAGTCCAGGAAACACTCCATTTGGGGCTATGCAAAGCCTGCTGCTTCAATATGTGGGAGCAGGAGTCAGAGCTGTGACCCTGAATGGAGCCCCTACAGCACCCTCACCTTTGACTTCTTTGAACACCCTGCAAGGCCAAGACTGGCTGGTCTCAGGAGGAGCTACGTGAGAGGAGAAAGGAGAGAAGGAGAAAGCAGCAGCTGGGAACAAGACAATTGCATGAGCTTGCAGGGTCAGCATGCAAATACGAGATGTGGACAAAGTTGTGAGGTCACCGCATCTGCACAGGACACCTGCACAAGCTCGCAGGATCACTGCGGATACACCAAGCACAACATGCAGACATGAAGTGCACGCTGTCTTTCTGCCCAAGACTACAGTATGTGCAGCTGCAACCCCATGTGCCAAGAACAGAAGTGTTCACAAAGTGCAAGTGCAGGGACACTCCCTACATCGGGTGAAAATGCTCTGTGCCATGTTGTCGCACGGCAGTGATGCCAGAGCCCAGCACTCTCTCCCCATGCTGGGACTCCAGAGGGTGTGCCGTGAGGCAGGCAATGTGGTGACCCTGGAGCTCTGATATCAAGAGTCCAGATGTTCCTATACACAGACCCGGCCAGATCAGCAGTGAGAAGGAAGACATGGTGAATTTTTTCTATGGTTCGTTACGGTCTCTGTTGAAGACCTACTTCTAATCACTGCTACTACCTCTGAGTCTGATTCTGCCTGTGTAAGACTAAGGGGTTGTTCTCAGAAACTCTCTGTATTGGTGGGTGGACCAGGCAACCCATTCCCTTCCTGGATAAACCAGTTGCACAGAGTGTTTTCTGGCCTGTAATTTCCTGTTCTGTCCTGTAGGACCCCATTCTCCAAAGGGAAATCACAGAATCATAGAACGGTTTGAGCTGGAAGGGACCTTCAAGATGATCTACTTCCAACCCCCCTGCCATGGGCAGGGACACCCTCCACTACACCAGGTTGCTCAAAGCCTCATACAACCTGGCCTTGAACACTGCCAGGGATGGGGCAGCCACAGCTTCTCCGGGCGACCTGTGCCAGTGCCTCACCACTCTCAGAGTGAAAAATGTCTTCCTTAGATCCCATCTAAATCTCCCCTTTTTCAGTTTAAAGCCATTGTCCCTTGTCCAAAGCCCCTCTCCAGCTTTCCTGTAGCCCCTTTAATTACTAAAAGGCTGCTGGAAGGTCTCCCCAGAGCCTTCTCTTCTCCAGCCTGAACAGCTCCAACTCTCTCAGCCTGTCTCCATAGCAGAGGTGCTCCAGCCCTCAGATCATCTTCGTGGCCTTCTCTGAACCTGCTCCAACAGCTCCATGTCCTTCTTGTGTTGGGGATCCCAGAGCTGAACGCAGTATTCCAGGTGGGGTCTCAGGAGAGCAGAGCCAAGGGGCAGAATCATGGAATCATAGAATGGTTTGGGTTGGAAGGGACCTCAAAGATCATCTAGTTCCAACCCCCCTGCCAAGGGCAGGGAAATCCTCCACTACACCAGGTTGCCCAAAGCCTCATCCAACCTGGCCTTGAACACCTCCAGCGATGGGGCATCCACAACTTCTCTGGGCAACCTGTTCCAGTACCTCACCACCCTCAATGTAAAGAATTTCTTTCTTATATCTAACCTAAATGTCCCCTCTTTCAGTTTAAATCCATTGCCCCTTGTCCTATCACTACATGCCCTTGTAAAAAGTCCCTCTCCAGATTTCCTGTAGGCCCCCTTTAGGTACTGGAAAGCTGCTATAAGATCACCCTGGAGCCTTCTCTTCTCCAGGCTGAACAGCCCCAACTCTCTCAGCCTATCTTCATAGCAGAGGTGCTCCAGCCCTCAAATCATCTTCGTGGCCTCCTCTGGACTCGTTCCAGTAGCTCCATGTCCTTCTTGTGTTGGGGACTCCAGAGCTGAACACAGTATTCCAGGTAGGGTCTCACGAGAGCTGAGTAGAGGGACAGAATCACTTCCCTCGACCTGCTGCCCACGTTCCTTTTGATACAGCCCAGGATACGGCTGGCTTTCTGGGCTGCCAGTGCACATTGCCGGCTCATGGTGAGCTTCTCATCCACCAGCACTCCCAAGTCCTTTTCCTCAGGGCTGCTCTCAATCCATTCTCCGCCCAGCCTGTCCTTGTGCTTGGGATTGCCCCAACCCACGTGCAGGACCTTGCACTTGGCCTTGTTGAACTTCATTAGGTTCTCACAGGCCCTCCTCTCCAGCCTGTCAAGGTCCCTCTGGATGGCATCCCTTCCCTCCAGTGTGTCCAAACCACCACACAGCTTGGTGTCATCTGCACACTTGCTGAGGGTGCACTCGATCCCACTGTCCATGTCGCCAACAAAGATGTTAAACAGCACCTCCCCGGTACTGACTCCTAAGGAACACCACTCGTCACTGACCTCCACTTAGACATTGAGTCGTTGACTCTTTGAGTGCGACCATCCAGCCAATTCCTTGAACGTGAATCACTTGAACTCCACCGCTTCATGGTCACTGCAGCCAAGTCTGCCCTTGAGCTTCATATTCCCCTCCAGCCTCTCCTAGTTGGTGAGAACAAGGTCCAGCATAGCACTTCTCTTCATTGGTTGCTCTGTCACTTCAAGAAGGAAGTTATCAACGCATTCCAGGAACTTCCTGGATTGCTTATGGCCTCTTTGCTGTCCCTCCAACAGATATCAAGGTGGTTGAAGTCCTCCATGAGGGCCAGGGGTCAAGAACATGAGGCTGCTCCTATCTCTCTATAGAGGTTGTCATGCACTTGGTCTTCCTGGTCAGGTGGCCTGTAGCAGATGCCCACTATAATGTCACCTGTCCCTGCTCTTCCTTTAATCCTGACCCATAAGCTCTCAGTCAGCTCTTCATCCATCCCCAGGTGGAGCTTCATGCACTCCAGCTCATCATTGACATAGAGGGCAACCCCTCCTCCTCATCTCCCCTGCCTGTCTTTCCTGAAAAGCCTGTATCCTTCCAACACTCCAGTCATAGGAATCATCCCACCAGTCTCTGTGATGCCAACAAGATCACAGCCCTGCAGAGCACACATCTCGAACTCCTCTGGTTTGTTCCCCACGCTACGTGCGTTTGCATACAGGCATTGAAGTTGGGCTCCAATGAATCTGACTTACTGGCTGGAGTGTCTGGAATTCCTTTCTGCTGCTCTTCAGGTGCTCTCAGCTGGTCTTGATCAAGCTTGATGTTATCCCCCTCCCCCTTCAGGCCTAGTTTAAAGCCCTGTCAAGGAGCCTGGCCATCAGGAGATAACGGCTGCATGAATGCATCCTGCAACTGCATATGGGATGTGTTTCTGACAGCAATTGGCTTCTTGGTCTTGAGGAAAGAGGGAGACAGACTCAGGGTCCTGCAGGGCATCCTGCCCGAGTCCGGAGCGAGGCCAGGGTTTCTGAGCAGCACCAGGCCAGTGCTCCCGCCTGCCTTTCAGCCTTGTTAAGATGTGCTTGGCTGCAAGCGCGGTATTTCTCTGGAACCTGCTGCAGCTGTGCACAGCACATGGAGCGTTACTCCCCCGCCATGCCTTGTCCTCTCACTCTGCCTATGGCACGCTCCTGGGACAGCCCAGCCTTCACACAGCCTCACACAGAGCCCACTCAGCCCAGGGCGGCACTGGCGTCCCCCAGCACTGCACATCATGCTAGCCATGGCCAGGTCCAGCCTGCCACAGGCTACTACACCTCTCTCATGTCCCATAGCACATCCCATCTGTACCTGCCTCTTACGTCCCACACAATTTCATCATGTCCAATGCAGATGGAGTCCTCCCATGTCCAATGCCCATATAGATGCTCACATGGTCAATAGGACTGGTGCCTTTCTCTTGTCACCCCCAGTGACACCTTCATCACAGCCCTGTATTGCCAGCTTCCTCCACTGTCCCCTCTCCAGGATATCCCCCTGGCCATACAGTGGTGCCTCACAGTTCTGCTGTGGCCGTGCAGAGCCAGCACCTGGCCGTGGGCTGAAGAGCATAGCCTGGGTATGAGGCACTTTATCTCTTTTCATAGAACCATAGAATCACAGAACGGTTTGGGTTGGAAGGGACCTTCAAGATCACCCAGTTCCAACCCCCTGCCATGGGCAGGGACACCCTCCACTACACCAGGTTGCTCAAAGCCTCATACAACTTGGTCTTGAACACTTCCAGGGATGGGGCAGCCACAGCTTCTCTGGGCAACCTGGTCCAGTGCCTCACCACCCTCAGAGTGAAAAATTTCTTCCTTATATCCAATCTAAATCTCCCCTCTTTCAGTTTAAAGCCATTGCCCCGTGTCCCATCACTACACACCTGTGTCCAAAGCCCCACTCCAGCTTTCCTGTAGCCCCTTTAGGTACTGGAAGGTCTCCCCAGAGCCTTCTCTTCTCCAGGCTGAACAGCCCCAACTCTCCCAGCCTGTCTCCAGAGCAGAGGTGCTCCAGCCCTCAGATCATCTTTGTGGCCTCCTCTGGACTCGCTGCAACAGCTCCATGTCCTTCTGATGTCAGGGACCCCAGAGCTGAATGCGGCACTGCAGGGGGGGTCTCAGGAGAGCAGAGTAGAGGGGCAGAATCCCCTCCTATGACCTGCTGGTCATGTCTGCCTTCCCTTTGCAGGGCAGCAAGCCAGGCAGCGCAGCACGCCCTTAACCTGTGAGAGTGTACTGGCAGTGCCTGGTTCAGGGCCGGCCAGAGCTGGGTGCTCTCCAGCAGTGCAGGGTTCAACAAAAATGCAAAATGTGGAATTCCTCAATTCAGGGCACAGTGACACCGAATTGTGTAGATTCAGAAAGCAACTACCCACATTCACAGAGAAAAATCCACTAAAGGCTTTAAACACAAGGACATCAATGCTGAGCCAGGAAATCCCTGTGCTGAAGATGGGATAGTTTGCCAAGGAGGCACCAGTACCTGGTGAAGCCCCTGGACCATAGACCTTGGGTCTCACAAAGAGTTTCAATTTCCCAGGCCAACCAGGGGTGACACACAGCTGGATCCGCTGTTCATTAGCAAGAGAGAACGGACTGAGGACGTGGTGATCAGCGGCAGCCTTGGCTGTAGTGACCATGAAGTGTTCAGGATCCTAAATGGAGTGAGGAAGGAGAATAGCAGAGTACAGATCCTGGCCTTCAAGCAAGATTCCAGCTTATACAGGGAACTGATAGGTGGGAGGGATCCCACGGGAGGCACGTCTGAAGGTCAAGGGAGCTGAGGAAAGCTAGCAAGCCTTCAGGACAGCATACTCCAGGCACAAGGATAGTCCATCCCAGGACTCAGGAAAACAAGGAGACATATCACAAACGGCCTTGGCTGAGCAGGAACCTTAGGGCTAAGCTGCAATGCAAAAAGGCAGCATATGGGAGGTGGACACAGAGGCAAGCTGCAAAGGAGGAATTTCCGAACATTGCCCAGGTGTGTAGGGATGGTGTCAGGAAAGTGAAAGTTCAAGTGGGGTTGAGAATTGCAAGGAAAACATGGGGTGCTAAGAAGAGCCTCCACCATTGCACTGGTAGTAAAAGGCTGAATAAGGGCCCATATCTGAATGTGGTGGGCGAGTGAGTGACGGCAGACACAGATGACTGATACGCTCAATGCCTCCTTCACCTCTGCCGTCAACAACAAGGCTTCCCAGGCCTCCATGCTTTTTGAAAGGGTTCAGAGAGCTACCAGACAGGGATGAAGATTGAGTCAGGATTTCTTCAGTGAATGTGATCCATACGAATCCATGGGATTCAACAGGCTGCATCAATAGATGCTGACAGAACTGGACTTGTAGGGCTGCTCTTTCAAGTGTGGTGGAGATCAGGGGAGATCCCTGACAACCAAAGGAAAGCAAATATTGCATCCCACCTTCAAAAAAGGCCAAAACGATGATCTGAGGATCTACGCTCTTGTCAGCCACACTTTGGTCCCTGGGAGAATCATGGGAATCAGTCTGGAGCAAAGAAGGCTCCGGGGAGACCTTATAGCAGCCTTCCAGTACCTAAAGGGGCTACAGAAAAGCTGGAGAGGGGCTGCTTACAAGGGCATGTAGTGACGGGACAAGGGGCAATGGATTTAAACTGAAAGAGGGCAGATTTCCATGAGATTGAAGGAAGAAATTCTTCGTTCTGAGAGTGGTGAGGCACTGGACCAGGTTGCCCAGAGAAGCTGTGGCTTCCCCATCCCTGGAAGTGTTCAAGGCCAGGCTGGATGAGGCTTTGGGCAACCTGGCTGAGGGGAGACCTGATTACAGCCTACAAATACTTGAGAAGGGATGGTGGGGAGGTGGGGGAAGGGCTCTTTACATTAGTGATGGGTGATAGAACAAAAGGAAATGGGCATAAGCTTAGTCAGGGGAGATTCAGGTTGGATGTTAGGAAGTATTTCTTCTCTGAAAGGGCTGTCAGCCACTGGAATAGGCTGCCCAGGGAGGTGGTTGAGTCCCCATCCCTGGATGTATTTAAGAAAAGGGTGGATGATCTACTTAGGGATATGGTTTAATGGGGATTAGGGACTGTTGGACTCGATGATCTCTAAGGTCTTTTCCAACCTAGTAATCTATGAAATCTATGAAATCTATGAAGGTGTCCCTGCCCATAGCAGAGGGGTTGGAACTGGATGATCTTGAAGGTCCCTTCCAACTCAAATCATTCTATGATTCTATGACAACTCTTTCCATTCTTGGGTCCTAGCAAGGGTAAAGCCTCTTCATGCTGGCACAGACTGAGTTCCCAGGTGACATGTAGCCAAAGAGAGAAAATACTTACTGGGGAAGCAGTAAGATGCGTGACCCAACCCCCTTCCCAAGGACCATGAGACATCCACTGTATTTGCCTTGAAACAAATCTATACTGAGGCAAAAGACAGCAGTGGTCAGCAGGATCTTGTGCCCTCCGTTAGTTAATGTTTCAGTCCCAGTTCACACTTGAGTTCTAACAAGACAGGCTGACAATTTCAAGGTTATTTGGAAATACGTTGTATGCTTGTTTTTTGTTGTTTGCTCCTTACGCCAAACAAGGGAAATAAGAGAACACAGGAGACAACAAGTGACACACTCTGCAGCAGCACAGACCGAGCGCTGGGCTGCGAAGGAAAACTTGACGGAGGGGAATTAAGGAAACAGGTGAAGCAAGAGGAGGCAGAGGCAGGGGGAAGCCAGGGAGGATCTGCCACTTCCGTATGAGGGGACAGCCTGAACCAGAGGCCAGCATCCTGCTGCTGCTGATGGGAGCAGACAACCTGGAGATTCAGCTGGAGATCAGGGGCTGGAGACCGAGTCCAGGGCCAGAAACCAACAGCATCCATAGGGAAAAAGCTGCATTTCACTGCAGACTTTGGAGACAAGATGTTCAGTATATGCAGTTGTTGATCAGTGCTGCAGCCATGCCCCAGAGCAGGGTGGGGGAGAGGGGACAAAGGCACACAAATGCTGACAGCTGCTGAGTGGAGCCCTTACAGACAATCCCAGCAGGATGTTTTGTGCACTGGACAGCCTCTCCATGTCTACACAAGTTGTTTGCGACCACTATAAAAAGGCTGAGGATGTTCTCAAGTCTATATGCATGACAAACAGTGAATGTTTAGAGATATGATTAGCCAGATACTATAAACTCAGATTTAGGAGTATCATGACAGTCCTGTGAATGCTCGTATGCAAAAGGCATGCCAGCAGGAGAAATGTGCTAACTGAAAAAACACACAAAACCCCAAAATGTTAAAACAAAATAGTTACAGTTTGGCACAGTCACCATCTGTGTGCCAGGGAGGAGAACTGGGAAAGGCCTGAAGGATGAGAGGCAGGGGAAAAGGGACAGGACAGCAAATGCAAAAGGAACTGCACAGTGTAGGGTGGCGTAAGGCTGGGATATGCTACTGCTGTTTTTGCATGAAAATCACAGAATCATAGAAGAGTCTGGGCTAGAGGGGACCTTTAAAGGTCATCTAGTCCAACCCCTCTGCAATGAGCAGGGGCATTTCAACTAGACCAAGTAGCTGATAACTTTCAGGAAAAGAAACTGCATGAAAGTGACAAACCAGATATATTATTCCTTTCATATAATGGATGCAAAAGAAATGGCACGTGCCCCTCGGGACCCAAAAATGTGTTAAGAAACCCAGGGGATGAACTTGATGCTGTGTTTTGAAGACGACTCTTTGATAGGTGTAGAAGAGGCCACTACCATGGAAGGGCTCAGGGAATACATCTGGGGCATTTTCTGCTGAAATTACTAACTGATCACTGTAACTACACAAAAATGTAAGTGTTTGCATTCAATTCCCAACTGAATTTGAATCTGGGCAAGGATGTCGAAGTCATAGAATCATAGAATCATAGAATGGTTAGAGTTGTAAGGGACCTCACAGATCATCCAGTTCCAACCCCCCTGCCATGGGCAGGGAAATCCTCCACTACACCAGGTTGCCCAAAGCCTCATCCAACCTGGCCTTGAACACTGCCAGGGATCGGGCATCCACAACTTCTCTGGGCAACCTGTTCCAGTGCCCCACCACCCTCTGAGTGAAAATTTCTTCCTTAGATCTAATCTAAATCTCCCCTCTTTTTTAAAGCCATTGCCCCTTGTCCTATCACTACATGCCCTTGTAAAAAGTCCCTCTCCAGTCAAGAAGAAGGGCTTCTATAAGTGCATAGGTGACAAAAGGAAGGCTAGGGAAAAATTAGACCCGCAGTTGAAGGAGATGGGGGACCTGGTGAGACAGGACATGTAAAAGACTGGGGTACTTAATGCCTTCTTTCCCTCAGTCTTCTTTCCTGAAGACCAGTCTTCAGGAATCCCAGATCCCAGAGACTGGGATGAAGGCTGGAGCAAGGAAGATGTACTTTCAGTTGAAGAGGATCAGGTCAGTGAATTCTTAAGCAAACTGGACATATGTAAGTCCATGGGCCCTGATGGGATGCACCCCTGAGTGCTAAGGGAGCTGCCAGATGTCACTGCGAGGTCACTCTCAATACTCTTTGCACAACCGTAGTGTTTGGGAGACATGCCTGAAGACTGCAGGAAAGTAAATGTCACTCCAGTCTTCAAGAAAGGCAAGCAAGAGGATCCAGGTAACTACAGACCAGTCAGACTCACCTTGATCACTCACTCACCTTGAGTGATAGTAGGGGGTGATATGTGTAGTAAGGGGGAACACACAAGTTGCATTGAGGTAAAAGAAAATCCCATAAATAACGGCATAGGTATTAAAGCTACCCCCCCTAGGGGTGCGATGGGGTCGAGAGCCCAACTTACGTGCTTCTATATGAACGCACGCAGTATGGGCAATAAACAAGAGGAACTGGAAGCCCTCGTTAACCAGGGAAGCTATGACATAGTTGCCATCACAGAAACATGGTGGGATGACTCGTATGATTGGAGCGCTACCATGGCTGGCTACAAGCTCTTCAGGAGGGATAGGAGAGGTAGGAGGGGTGGCGGGGTTGCCCTGTATGTAAGGGAAGGTCTAGAATGCTTAGAGTGTAATGTTGGGGATGACTTGGTGGAGTGTCTGTGGGTAAAAATCAAAGGGGAGCCTATGAAGGCGGATATTGTAGTGAGAATCTGCTACAGGCCACCCTATCAGGACGGTGAGGCTGACGAACTATTTTTTAAACAACTGGGGGAAGTCTCGCACTCACCAGCTCTTGTCCCTGTGGGTGACTTTAACCTACCTGATGTCTGCTGGAAGTATAACACGGCAGTCAGAAAACAGTCTAGGCGATTCCTGGAGTGTGTGGAGGACAACTTCCTATCACAACTGGTCAGTGAACCGACTACAGAAGGTGCTCCCCTAGACCTGCTGTTTGTGAACAGAGAAGGTCTTGTGGGAGATGTGATGGTTGGAGGACACCTGGGGCATAGTGACCACGAGATAATAGAATTCTCAATTCTAGGGGAAGTTAGGAGGGGGAGCACTAAAACTGCCAAGCTGGACTTTGGGAGAGCTGACTTTGGGCTGTTTAGAAGTCTGGTTAATAAAGTACAGTGGGAGACAGCTCTCAAGGGTAAGGGGGCGCAGGAGGGATGGTTACTCCTCAAAAAGGAAATTCTGGAGGCACAGGAGCGAGCTGTCCCTGTGTGCCGGAAATCAAGTCGCCAGGGTAGAAAACCAGCTTGGATGACCAAGGAGATCTGGGAACACCTCAAAAGAAAAAGGGAAGTCTATAAGTCTTGGAAGAATGGGCAGGCGTCCAGGGAGGACTACAGGGAGGAAGTTAGGGCATGTAGGGAGATAATCAGGGGGGCAAAAGCCCAATTGGAACTTAGACTAGGCTGCTCCGTAAAGGACAACAAAAAGCCCTTCTATAAATACATTAACAACAAAAGGAGGGCTAAAGATCACCTCCAGCCCCTACTGGACTCAGGGGGTACGTTAGTCACCAGGGATGAGGACAAGGCTGAGGTCCTTAATGCCTTCTTTGCCTCAGTCTTTAATAATAAGGTCAGCAGTTCCCAGGTGAGCTGGCCTTCGGTGTCTGAGTGCAGGGAGGGAGAGCAAATCGAAGCTCCTGTGATCCAAGAGGAACGGGTCAAGGATCTGCTCCTTCGGCTGGATGCCCACAAGTCTATGGGGCCTGATGGTATCCACCCGAGAGCCCTGAGAGAGCTGGCGGATGTCATTGCCAAACCCCTGTCCATAATCTTTGGGCAGCCTTGGCTCACTGGGGAAGTTCCGCTGGACTGGAGGCTGGCGGATGTTACCCCCATTTACAAAAAAGGGCGGAAGGAGGATCCGGGGAACTACAGGCCTGTCAGTCTGATCTCGGCGACGGGCAAAGTCATGGAACAGGTTATCTTGAGTGCTATTAATGAGCACATACAGGTTAACCGGGTGATCAGGCCCAGTCAACATGGGTTTATGAAAGGCAGGTCTTGCCAATCAAACCTGATCACCTTCTACAACGGGGTGACCCGGCTGGTTGACGAGGGAAGGGCTGTGGATGTAGCTTTCCTTGACCTCAGTAAAGCCTTTGATACAGTCTCTCATAGTGTTCTGGTTGAGAAACTGATAACTGCTGGCCTGGACAGGCACACCCTCCTTTGGGTTAAAAACTGGCTGGATGGCCGGGCCCAAAGAGTGGTGGTAAATGGGGCTAAATCCAGCTGGAGGCCGGTCACCAGTGGGGTTCCCCAGGGCTCAGTGCTGGGTCCAGTTCTGTTTAACATCTTTATCAATGACCTGGATGAGGGGATGGAATGTACCCTCAGTAAGTTTGCGGACGACACCAAGCTGGGAGGCTGTGTCGATCTGCTCGAGGGTAGGGAGGCCCTTCAGAGGGATTTGAACAGACTGGATCGTTGGGCTGAGGCCAATGGCATGAGCTTTAATAAGGCCAAGTGCAGAGTCCTTCACTTGGGGTATAAAAACCCCAAGCATTGCTATAGGCTCGGGGAGGAGTGGCTGGAGAGCTGCCTGGCCGAGAAGGACCTGGGGGTGTTGGTTGACTGTCGACTTGATATGAGCCAGCAGTGTGCCCAGGTGGCCAAAAAGGCCAATGGGATACTGGCGTGTATCAAGAATAGTGTGACCAGCAGGAGCAGGGAAGTGATCCTGCCCCTGTACTCGGCACTGGTGAGGCCACACCTGGAATATTGTGCCCAGTTTTGGGCCCCTCGCTTTGAGAGAGATATTGAGCTCCTGGAGCGAGTCCAGAGAAGGGCGACCAAACTGGTCAGGGGGCTGGAAAATAAAACTTATGGGGAGCGGCTGAGGGAGTTGGGGCTGTTTAGCCTGGAGAAGAGGAGGCTGAGGGGAGACCTGATTACAGCCTACAAATACTTGAGAAAAGATGGTGGGGAGGTGGGGGAAGGGCTCTTTACATCAGTGATGGGTGATAGAACAAGAGGAAATGGGCATAAGCTTAGTCAGGGGAGATTCAGGTTGGATGTTTAAAAGAATTTCTCTCTGAAAGGGCTGTCAGCCACTGGAATAGGCTGCTCAGGGAGGTGGCTGAGTCCCCATCCCTGGATGCGTTTAAGAAAAGGGTGGATGAACTACTTAGGGATATGGTTTAATGGGGGATTAGGGACGGTTGGACTGGATGATCTCTAAGGTCTTTTCCAACCCAGAAAATCTATGAAATCTATGAATCCCTGGGAAGGTGATGGAGCAGCTAACCCTCGAAACCCTTTCCATGCGCATGAAGGATAAGAAAATCATTAGGAGTGGTCAGCATGACTTCATCCAAAGAGAAGTCATGCTTCACCAACTTGATAAATGACTGGCCTGGCAGATGAAGGAAAAGCAGTGCATATTGTCTACCTGGACTTCAGTAAGGCCTTTGATGCTGTCCCCCGTAAGATCCTCACAGACAAGCTGTCGATGAATGGGCTGGATGAGCAGACAGTGAGATGGATTGAAAATCAGCTGAATGGCTTGGCCTAAGAGTGGTGACCTGCAGCACAAAGTCTACTTGGAGGCCAGTAGCTAGCCGTGTACTCCAGGCGTCAGTGCTGGGTCCAGTCCTGTTTAAAATCTTCACTAATGATCTGGATGATGGAGCAGAGAGTACCCTCAGCATGTTTGCTGATGACACCAAATTGGAAGGAGTGGCTGATACACCAGAGGGTTGTGCTGCCATCCAGAGGGACCTGGACAGGCTGGAGAAATGGACTGACAGGAACTTCATGAAGTTCAACAAGGGGAAGTGCAAAGTCCTGTGCCTGGGGGTGAACTATCGCGTGCAAAAATAAATGCTGAGGACCACCCAGTTGGAAAGCAGCTTGGCAGAAAAGGACCTGGGGGTCCTGGTGGACACTGAGTTGAAGATGAGACAGCAATGTGCCCTTGCTGCAAAGAAGGTGAATGGTATCCTGGGCTGCATCAGAAGGAGCGTTGCCAGCAGATTGAGGGAGGTGATCCTTCCCCTCTACTCAGCACTGGTGAGGCCACAGCTGGAGCGCTGGGTCCAGTGCTGGGCTCCCCAGTGCAGGAGAGAGATGGATATACTGGAGAGTCCAGTGAAGGGCCACAAAGATGATGAAGGGACTGGAGCATGTCTCCTGTGAGGAAAAGCTGAGAGAGCTGGGACTGTTCAGCCTGGAGAAGAGAAGGCCCAAAGGGGATATCATCCGTACCTGAAAGAGGACGTCAAGAGGATGGAGACAGGCTCTTCCCAGTGGCATCCAATGATAGGACAAGGGGAAATGGATATAAGCTGGAACATAGGCGGTTCCGCTTAAACATGAGGAAGAACTTCTTCCCAGTAAGGGTACCAGAACACTGGAACAGGCTGTCCAGAGAGTTTGTGGAGTCTCCTTCTCTGGAGATGTTCAAAACCTGCCTGGACGTGTTCTTGTGTGATCTGATCTAGGTGGTCCTGCTCAGGCAGGGGGATTGGACTAGATGATCCTTTGAGGTCCCTTCCAATCCCTGACATTCTGGGATTCTGTGACCCATCTAGAGGGCAACACCACAGCCCCTCAAACACAGCCATCCTCGTGCTCCCAGCCTTGCTGCTGACCCATATACCCACCCACACAGCCCACAGTGCTAGAAAGGGACAGAGCGCTTCCCAGCAGCTCAGGCCTCCATTCTCTGGCTGTCCTCCCCATCTCCAGCGGGCGCAGTCAGCAGGCAGGGAGCTCATCTGGAGCCCTGCCCCGGCTGGATCTCTGCTACGCACATGTTACGCTGTGGCTTTGGCAAACATCTGGCTCTGGGCTCCCGCCCTTCAGAGTGACGGCTCTTGGTGGGAGAGGAGAGGAGGCTGGCGCCAGTGTGGTCAGCGATCCCACGCACAGCTCCCTGTGCCGGAGTGTGTGCCAGGCGTCCTGCCCTCCCCAGCCCTGGCACAGCTGCTGACCAGCTAAAAGCAGCCAGGGAGCGGCCATGGCTGCTATTTCAGGAGCTGTCTCTGGCTCCCGGGCTGTGTCTCAGCCTCCGGCATGCTCAGGCCTCGGGGGAGTAAAGCGGGGTCAGGGTTCGGCCCCAGTGATGGTCCGGCACACGCAGCCGAGGCGAGGGTCGGACGCCGAGGCCGCAGGGAGCACCACGTCTGGGGGAGCCCCCTGCACAGCTGCAGGCACTGCCCGCTGGCACCACGGGCTCCCTGCAGCCCAGAAGCTGCAGGGCACGGACAGGGGCTCTGGCTGGCGGCCTCACACACAGCCCGGGCATGGACAGGCACAGGGCTGCCACAGCCATACGCAGCAAGGCACGGAGAACGAGGGCAGCCTGTGGCCTCCAGCACCGCGCCGGGATGGGGTAAAGCCCTCCGTTTTGAGGAGGAGGGGAAGCAGTTTAATGACAGACGTTGGCAGGGAGGTAGGATTGGGGAGGGCAAGGCTGGGCAACAGGCTGCAGGAGCCTGGGGGTGCACACTGCCTTTCTGGGAGCCCCGGTGCCTCCGAGCGCAGGGGGAGTAAGGCACAGAAGGACAAAGAGCACTCAGGTATCCTCTCGGGTGGAAGAGCAGGGAGGTGGAATGGGAGCTGCAGCAGGGAGCAACAGGGCGCCAGGAGCCCCAGCAGAGCACAAGGGGGAGCGGCGCAGCGCAGGGAAGCCGGGCCTCTGCAGAGGGAGAGTAATCGAGGCGGGAGGGCTCGAGTCGGGCAGCACCAGGAGAGGATAGCAAGTGACAGCTCCAACCACCACCTCCCAGTGGGCACTGATGCTCAGAGGGGCACCAAACCAGGGTGCTGGGCTGGATTTGGGCTGTGCGGAGCTCAGGCAGGGAGTGCTCACAGAGCAGCTCTACACAGCCAGATGGGACACAGCTGGGCAAGGCTTGCAGGTGAGCCTGGGGCTCAGGGCAGCCCGCAATGGAGCACGCCAAACAGGGTGACCCTGGGCAAGGAGGCAGGGATGGGGAGCTGGAGTGTCCCAAGGGCCATGCAGGTGAGGGAGAGCTCTGCCAGTGAGCGCTGCCCTGGGGCAGAACAGCCAGGGGCCCGGGGGCAGCAGGCACAGCAACTGGCAGCAACCGAGGGGTGTGCAGAGAACAAGAGGGAGCAGAGACGGGGGGACGGCGGTGGGACATCGTGGTGCTGAGCTGGGGCTCCAGGAGGGGCACTTTAGGGGGCAGCGCAGATGGGGGGCTGTGGGGGGACGTGGAGGAGGGAGGGGAAGTATGAGGGGCCGGGGGCTGGAGCGGAGGTGAGGGAAAAGGGGCAGCTGTGAGGGGGCCGGGGATCGGCGCGGAGGAAGGAGGGAGCGGTGAGGGGGCCGGGGGAGGAGCGGAGCATGGGGGGAGAGGAGTGCGAGGGGCTGGGGCCTCTCGGCTGCAGTGGAAAAGCTGCTGCAGCTCCAGGGGAAATGCTACTTGAATTAATCATGGCGCTGGCTGCTGTGCCAAGCCCAGGAGGAGGCTGCTGGCAGCGCAAGGAAATAACTTTCACAGGAATTTGGAACAAATGCAGCTCTTCTGGCGGTAACAACAGCACTCACCTCCCCCACAACCTCCCCATGTACCAGCATCTCCCCATGTCCCTCTCCCCGCGTGCCCCAGACTCTCCGCGTTGCAGCCTGCTCTCCCAGCAGCGCGACGCGCTCCCTCCCCTCACTGCTCCCCAGCGAGCTCACGGGCATCGCCCCACCGAGCCTCAGGAAGCTTGCCACCATGTTCCTGAGGAGGGGGAGGCCTGCTTCGTGTCTTGCAAAGGTCTGAAAATAAGCTAATGCTAAATCCCTTGTCCCAGGAAAATGAATGCATGTAGTAATGTCCTCCCCACCTCCCGCCACTCTCTTTGGCAGCAAAATCAGTGAGCGTTAGTCCTCTTGCTGTTCCAGTCCCCATGCACGGCTACTCCCCGCGTCCTCCCACAGCTGCCCACTTCAGTAGCATAACCGATGCATCAGGATTATCCATCAAGACTCTCTTTCAGTAACACAGTATATGTGGCCTGCTCTAGCCTACAGCACTTCGTGCGGGTCTTCCTATCTGGGGCACAGCCCAAGAGGCTGTCCTGGTGCGGTGCATGCAGCACAGCCAGTCCCACAGAATCATGTATCAGTACTCAAACTTCAAAACTCATCAGACTTGACCTCAAAACTGCGAGATAAGACTACACGTTGGGTGTATTGCTGGTCAGATTTTGACTTCTGATGTTCTTGTTCCCCAGCAATTGTGTGAATGAATGCAAAGGAAATACATGAACCCGGGTTCCAAAAGCATTAATATTGGATCTATGCAAGAATCAATAATCCACCATCTCATCTCATCTTGTTCATATTTCTGTCAAATCAGCCCGTGCTCACAACATGGGGTTTACACAGCTCTCCGTGCTTTATGCTGGCTGCCAGAGCACAGAAAATACTTGATTTAGCATGAAAAGTCAGAAAGGCCCAGAAAGACAACATCTGACCATGCATGCAGCTTGCTTGTACAAAGTCAAATGTTTAAAACAAATTTAAGACATCAGGGTGAATTTATATAAGAACAGCGCTTCACATCACGTAACCATAGTATTTGAACGTAGTCCGATAAGCCCTAAAACTTCTATATTATCAACTCATGGCCACAGAGACAACCAGTCAGTAACTATCCCTTGCTCTATTTTCTGCTGGTGTCGTGTTCACTGGTATTTCTCTCTCATCTCAGACTTGAACTGTGAGTTTGCCATTTCCTTCGCTTAGTGCTCGTGCAGAGTCTGCTACTGTGGGTCCTGGCCCATGATAAACACGAGTAATAAATAAAGAAGATGTTATGAAATCCTTTTTTCTTTCTTGGGAGCTCAGGCCAGCAACCTGCTCTGCTCATATCTGTTCATACACCAACCTCAAATACCGACCTGCCAGAGAGGATGGGGTGTGCAAGGGAGCGGGAGACCTGCAGCCATTCTTCAAGTCTCTTCTGGTCACTCACATGGACTCCTCACTTCCCCATTGTTCTGTCCTGCCCACAGAGAGCAGACGACACCATCTGAAAATAGACCTGGTCCTCAAGGGTTTTTTGCTTAGAAACATGGCAGTCTGAGAGAGAATCAAGCCCATTCCGTTCTGTGGTGACCTTGAAGGCTGTCCTGGGTTCTGCACATCATGCTGGCAGGGCCTGCCCATGGCCTAAGCTCTCATGACCATTACGTGGGTCTAGACCAAATCCAGACCTTGACAGAGCCCCCTTTCACCTCCCAAGGCAGGATGGGCCCTGATGCCGAGAAGCCATGGGCAGATGGAGCCAAGCAGGAGTGACTGCACACAGGGGCTGTGGGGCAGCACACCTGATGTGGGTGACCCCGTGGGACACGCTGCTGGCCACTGTGGATCCTGAGGGCACCTCTGAAGCCCTCCTGTTCAGGGCAAGAGGGTGGCTGAGGGGTGGCCACATCGGGCAGCTCCGCTCTGAGACCCGGGTCCCTGACGGCACTCTACCCAGCTCCCCGACCTGGCTCACTCCTGCCGCGGCCCAGTGCCGAGCCGGCAGCCTGGCCAGCCTCCTTTCCCATCCTCTCACGTTTCCCGGCTCGGAGGAAGCAGCAGCAGATGTGTGAGCTGTTTGCTTTGTGCCGAGGCCACGCGGGAGTTACCTGCGCTCAGCCCAGACGCGCCGCTTCCAAATGAAACATGAGGGCTGAGCCAAGACCATCGAAATCTGGCCAAACCCTCGGTTGCTGCCGGCCGCCGGGCCAGCACCATCCCCTGCGCAGAGCGGAGCCGGGCTGGCCCCTGCGCTGCACCGGCCTCGCCGTGGCCAGGCAGCCACGTGCTGGACCCGCTTCTCCGTGCCATCCCCACAGCCCCGCACCAGCCCAGCTTCTCCGCAGGTCCCGGTCTCCTTCCTGCCTGTCCCTGCACTCGCAGTCAGGAGCCCAGCCGCCATCTCCGATTGCATTTCCAGAATGCCTTCCCACACGGCAAGCGGCACTAAGCAGGAAAGCACGGAGAAGGAGAGAGAGAGGGGGGCCTCCCTTCAGGGGCTGCCGCAGCCGAGACATCCCTACGCACGCCTAGGGCCTCCACGCTCACCCAGGGACATGTGGCTCCTCCACTCCGACCCTGTCCCTGGATCGACCCTCACCCTTGACCCCTCCCCATCTCTGTCTCCAGCCCTGGTCCAGTCCCTGTCCCCATCCTCACCCACCTGGGGCAGTATGGAATGTTGCCCTGCACAGACCATTCCCAAATCTTCCCCCACCCAGATCTTCCTCCTCATCTTCCACCCACTTCTTCTGCCCAGACTCACCCCCATGTGCCATCCTGACCCATCCTCCACTCCCCTCAGATCTGCCCCATTCCAAACTTGTGCCTGCCCCATGTCCCCTCTCTATTCTACACCTGGCCCCTGCTCCCACCCAGTTCCTCCTTCCCCACACACTCCTATCCCTTCATGTCCTGCACTCACCCACCCCATGAGCCCCTCTCCAGCACTCCCATCCCATACGTCCCATCAGTCCCTATCACACACCCTCCATGCCCCAGCAGTCCCCCCACAACACACCCATAGCCCAGTTTTTCTCACCAGCTCCACTTCCTCTTCCAGGACCATCTGGAGGCCCTTTTCCCTGGCCAGGCTGCTGGACCTCCTCCTGCCTTGTCTCATGGGCCCCGGAATTCCAGCTCGCCCTCGCCCCCTCCACGGGCACTGCTCACCACCCAGCCCCACAGCCCTCCGCGGCCCCGGCCAGACATCCTGGTGCCCCACGACTCCAGCCTCCACGCTTCACAGACACGTGTCCTGATGGGCAGCCGGGACGCTGCCTCGGCTGGCAGTGTCCCGCGGCGTTACCCACCACTTCCCCACTGTCAGCCCCGAGACCCACGTCTCCCCATCCCGGCTCAGATGGCTGCACCGCCGGTCCCAGCAGCCAGGGCTCCAGGGCCTGAGCTGTGACAGAAACGGCAAACGCAGGGAACACAAAATACACACGGTACAAATGGCATCGCGGGCCCATCTCGGGGTCCACAGGACCTGTCAGAGGGGCAGCACATCCCCAGGCCCCACCTGTCACCTCTCACGACACAAAGGCTGATGCAGCACGTGTCTCAGCTCAGATCCCACAGGTGCTGTTTCCAGGGTAATACAACAATGCCAGTTGTGCACAATTAATGTTAATGTTCACAACCAGCCTTACAAACACTGATAAACTCAGGCTAATGACCTCACAGGGGGAGAGAAAACTTAGCATCTTGGCTACAAGCAGCTTCCTGGAGGTCTCAGCCACGCTCCGGAGCACCGTTTTGAGCGCCCTGGGCTGCACGGCAGCTCCACACTCGTGCGAGCGAGGCCTGGCACCATGGGCTCCAGTCTTAGCTGATGCCAACACCGTGCTGTGCACCACGGACATCCTCAAGGTGTGCCCATGGCACCAGTGCTATCACACAGTACCTAGCACACAGAAAGGGTGTAGCAGTGCTCTGTCCTGTTTCCAACACGCAGGACACGGAGACCTCTGCTCTGGCATTCCTGCTGCAACTGCTGCCCACCTAAGCCATGATGACTGCAGCAAACATCCTGCAGGGGCAGGTTTCCCACCCCACGCTTTGCACAGCCCTGGCTGTGCCCTCCTCAAGCTCAGCTCCTGACAGTTGTACCTACCTGTAAGAAGCAGGTCCCAACAGGAGTGCTCTCCTTCAGGGACACATTGTAGAAATTACTCCTGAACACCGGCTCATTGTCGTTGACGTCCTGCAGGGCCACACGCACCACAGCTGAAGAAGAGAGGGCAGGGGTTCCTCTGTCTGTGGCCAGCACAGTCAGCTGAGGCTGAGGATCCTTCTCATAATCCAGTGGGGCAGCGGTGGTGATGATACCTGTGGCAGGGTCAATGGCAAACCAGCTGGAGTGGGTGTCACGGCCATGCACGATACTGTACTGTACCTCCCCATTGGGACCCTGGTCCTTGTCACGAGCTGTCACCTGCAGGACAAAGCTGCCTGGGTACACAACCTCAGGGATGCTTTGCTTGTACTCTTGCTGGTCAAAGAGTGGAGGGTTGTCATTGATGTCCATCACTTGCAGCACAAAGGCTGATTCTGCCCGGAGTGGGGGTGTTCCTGAGTCAGTAGCTGTCACCCGCAAATCATAGGAATCTCTTTCTTCCCGATCCAGAAGCTGGTCCACACAAATGAGGTAGATGATGTTGTCCTTGGTAGTGAGGGCAAACTTGCCATCCCCTCCCTCCAGTGTGACATTGACATTGGAGTACTCGCCATAGTCTGGGTCAGAAACAGAGATGCGTGCCACATACTGGCCGGGCTGGGCTCCCTCAGAGATCTGAGGGGAGCCGTCTTCACTTAGGAAGATGATAGTCATGGTGGGCTGGTTGTCATTGTAGTCACGCACATGAATAGTGACAAAGGCTGTGGTGATCTCAGGATGGACAGCCTTATCCCTTGCCTGCACCACCAGCTCATGCACCTTTCTTACTTCATAGTCCAGACCTTTGTTGAGCTTGATGACTCCAGTCCGGGAGTCAATGGTGAAGTACTGGTCAGGATCGCTCTGCCGCCGGTTGATCTCATAAATCACATCCCCATTGTCACCTTCATCTGCATCAGAGGCAAAGACCTGGAGGATGCTGCTGCCAGGTTTCAAATTCTCTGAGATGAGAGTATGATAGCGGCTCTGGTTGAAGCTAGGAGCATTGTCATTGATGTCCTGGATAGACACATCCAGCGTCATCTGAGTACTCCGGGGAGGAGAGCCACCATCGTAGGCTTCCAACAGCAGTGAATATGATGAACGGTTCTCCCGATCCAAGATGTTGCTTACCACCAGGTCCAAATACAGGACCCCATTGGGTCCTCGACGTGTTTCCAGGCGGAAGGCCTGCCCCACATTCTCTCCCTTAATCACATAGCCTTGCGTATTGAGTAGGCCACTGTCAGCATCAAAGGCTGGGTCCAAGGGAAATCTGCTGCCAATGGGTGTGTGCTCTGGGATCTGGAAGGTGCTGTGTTGTTTGGGAAAGGCTGGAGCATGGTCATTGATGTCATTCACTTGGATGTTCACTTCTACTGTGATGCCCTCTGGGGTAACAGCAATGAAGCTGTAGTGGTCCCGAGTCTCTCGGTCCAGGACGCGAGCTGTTTTGATGATACCGGTGTTCTCATCTATCCCCAAGTCAGTGGTAACACCGCTGCCCTCCTGTGCTGAGATGAAATACATGTAGGCACTAGTTCCAGGGGGCAGGCCAGCACTGATGTCCCCAATGATGGTGCCAGCTGGCTGCTCCTCATCTATTTGTAGATCCAGGGTGCCCAGGACAGCAGAGCCCTTCCCTGCTCTCAGGCCTCCAAGAATTAGCAGCTCCAGCAGAAGCATGGCTGACCCTTTCATCTGCTCCATTGCTAGTGACTTGCAGAGCAGAGGGTGGCTTGATCTCCTTTGCAGAGTGTGCTTTAATCCTGCATGGAATGCAGACCAGAGGATGCTGGTTAAGAGGAAGCAGCAAAGGAAGGACAGAAAAAAAACCACGGAGACAGAAGGCCTGCCATGTACCTGCTACCTGAGTGCTCTGTATCACCTATCCCTCACCAGGAGCAAAGGTGAAAATGTGTCAGAGCAGAGGGTGCCCAGAACAAAGGGCTGGGACAGCACCTGAAGTCAGCCAAGCAGGTCACACCTGACAGTGTGCTGAGGGTAGCAGCCAGTACCCCATCGCACAGGCTGTCTCCTACAAAGCCAAGCATTCTTCCCAACCACCCGCCCTCCTAGCATCACTGGAGCCAGCTGCCCTGGAGCAGAGCTGCCTGTGCCTTAACAGCCGAATGCTTCCTGCGAGGCTGAGAGGCTGTCTGCAAGACAACAAGAGATTTTTGGACAAACAGCAGCCTAGCACCTCTCCACCCTGAAAAAAGTTTGTCTCAAATTGGGAAAGAGCTCCACAAGTGACTGTGTGGAGATCCCCCCATCCCCAGCAGCAATGCCTTTCAGGACCACGGGGATATAGGTGCCAAAAAAACCCATGAAGTGAAAATCTGGTGTCCCCGGGAGGGAGCAGCAGAACTGGAGCAGGCTTACATCCAGTGAACAATAAACCAGAAAGGCTGCGTTGCAAAGGATGTACCCACAGCTGGGAATGCCCAGGACAACGGCCCATTATCTGGGCAGGCACGGAGAGCTGTGGATGCCCCAAGCTGGTACCATGGAGGGTGGCGGCAGTGCAGCAAGAACGCAGCAGCTCCCTCTGAACTGCCAGCTGCTCCGGCTCCTTCCCAGTCCCACACCCTCCACGGCTCGCTCTCCTCCTTTGTCTCCTTCTCGCTGCTCCTGGCTCGCTCCGGCTCCTTCACTCCATTTCCCCCTGCCGTAGCTTCATTTCACTGCAGCGCTGGGGGAGGGACGGGCGGGGAGGAGCAGCGCCCTGCAGCAGCCCCACCGCTGGACTCGCTGGACAGGCTGCCAGTGCCCGCCGGCTGCCAGCCCCCCCCGGCTCTGCCCGCCCTCCCTGGGACAGCCAGAGAAACTCAGCAGCCCGGGAGCTGGTGAAGAACAGCAGCCCCGGTGCTGCTCAGCCCCCGGCAAACGAGGCCGAGTGGTCTGCAGGGATGGCGGCAGCATGAGCTCACACTTGGACTCTCTTGAAAGCATTTGCTGCTGGTCCCACAACCACACTCAGGAGCGGCTCATGTCAGACACAGGACGGCAGGAACCTCCCTGTCTTGGGGGGTGGAGGTGGCTGACATTGCCTAGTTTGGGGACTAAGAGTGTCAGCCCTTGAGCTAAAGAACCCTACAGCAGCGTTAACCCTTTCCAGGGGACAGGGATGATTATTTCTGGGTCCTCTTTCCCACCTTGGGTGAGCTGTTTAGACTGTTTTCCCTGTGGAAATCCTGGATTAGTGACAGAAAGAAAAATACGAAGAAGTGTTTTCTACATACAAAGAAGTGTTTGTTTACTTCAGTGGGCAGGCAGTGTCTGAGGTCTATGGCAAGTAAATCCACACACTCTTCTGGCACCTAGCAAGTGTGAATCCTCATTCTCTCTCAGCAGCAGAAGTTGAAAGAAGTTACTTTTATCCCTGTGCTGCTAGCTAGGGATCTGCACTAACTCAGCGGTCCTAGACAGGTCTCTCTCTCTTCTCTGTTAGAGCAAGTTAAATTTCCTCAGCTGGAGGGGTAACCGCCTGCATCCAGAACATGCAGTGCTGGGGGACTGGGGTTTGAGTTTGCTTCCGTGGTGAAACTGCACCATCCTAACTGTGACCCAGCTGCTCGGGTCATGGGAAGGCACAGGGCAGAGGGCTTAAAGCCTTGGCAGGAGGTTAGACAAAAACTAAATAAAAAGGAGAATAGAAAAACAGGTAGAGGGACAAGGATCCCTAGGGCAATCTCAGGATGAAGCTGAAAGGTTTTGGGTAGTGCCTGGAACGGAACAGGGCACAGATATGGGGAAAAAAAACACCTGGCTTGATTAGTGATGTGGCTCTTGAGAATCAGAAGGGAGTGTAACAAGGCTTCGTGGGCTGCTGGCAGGGAGGAGAGAGAGAAACTTGAAAAGCGAATCTGGCGGTGTGAAGAACAGTTGAGAGCAATGGGGCAACCAGGGAAAAGGAATTAGGGTCCTTGGGGTGGGGAACTGGTGAAGAAAGACTGTGTAAACTCCCTTTCCATCCTCCCTGGATACAAGTCGGTAGTTTCAGAGCCCAGCTACCTCTTGGGTGAGAGATGCAACTGCCAGGCTTGCCAGATTGCACCAGTCCAGGATGGGCAGAAGGCCATCCATGGTAATAGCAGTGCTCTGTTCTTGTGAAGTTTGCAGGCTTGGGTCATAGAGGAAGACAGCAGTGACCTCAGTGGATGCAGAGTCACCAAATCTGAACAGCTGCTTCCAATTAGCAGATAGCTCAGTGCTAGGGGATGGCTTAACTGGTCCAGGCCCAGCCTGTGTAATGTGAGCCAGACTGCCCTGCTCCCTCTCTGTCCCTCCCACCATCGGGCACTGAGTTGCAGAGTAAAAAATGGCAGCAGAAGCCTCTGAAGAAAACTGCCAGCATGCGGATCTGTCCAGAGAGGCATTTGGGGTCCAGAGCCATAGTACGGAGGTTGACAGGAAAGGCAGCTAAAATGGAGTGAGCTGCATTTCCAAGCCCAGGGCTGATAGGCCCAGGCACCAGGAGAGCCCAGCCTACACTGAGCAGATGTCATATTTAGAAAAAAAAAGATACAAAATTATAGAGGGACCACTGCATGCATCGCTCCCTGCCCGCCTGCCAGTGGCACCTAGCATCTCGTGTCAGCCATGAGGAAGACAAAGCAGGCCCACACTGGCCCCAGCAGAGAAGCTGGAAAAATGGCACCCACTGTGCATGCCACAAACAGATGTCAGAGTGCTTGCTGTGCAAAAGCTCCATCAAAGCTGCAGATGTTGCTGATGCCATACCCGAAGTCTCACATGAGAGGCCATGACTCACGTAATGATGTTTTTGAGACTTCAGTCCAGATGAGGAAGGATTCAGAAGCCCGTTTAATCATTGCTGAGCACCCGTCACTGACCTGGAATATGCTTTTCTCTTCTACATTCACACAGATCTCTCTCTCAAGAGTTTCCAATTCTCTGCCCTCGGAACCAGACAGCCCAGGCTGGCCTGCAGTGCAGCCTGAGGCTAACAACTCACTTTCAACCTCTGTTTAGTCTGCCACTGACTGCCTACAGTCATCTCCATGCCTCCTGGCCCTTCTGCCACCTCCCACCTGGCCCTTCGGGACCAGCACCCTACAGCTCACTCCTAGCCCAGCCACGCAGCCTCATTTCGCTCTGTGCAGTGACCAGCAGTGATGACAGTCCCCTGACGAGGATGCAGTCAAGCTCCACTGCATCCCTGCGCATCACATTTCTGTGCCACACCAGGGCTTCCTGCAGGCTGTCCTGTCTTTGAAAACACTTCCCCCGCAAAGGAAGCACTAATAAAATTTCCTCACGCATCAGCCTGTTCCCACAATCCCAGCCCATATGCGTCTCAGTGCTGCCATGCCGTATGCCCATTGCCCGGCTCTGGGGGCTCCCCGCCCCGCTTGGGCTTCCCAGCCGTCGGACCCACCGCCCGCTGGGGCTGCCTGTCCCCGTGCGCAGCCCCGTCCCCGGGCGCTCCTGGGCGTCCCGCACAGAGCAGCCTCCGTGCCGGAGCTCTGCCAGCCCCGGGCCCCGCTCCGCTCGGGCCCGCAGCCCCCGCCCGGCGCCTCCGCGGCTCGTCCGCCGCGACCGCTGAGCGCCCGCCCCGCGGCGGGTTTGTCCCTGCGGCGGCACCCGCGGCGGCGGTCCCGCGCCCGCCCCGTCCCGCTCGTCCGCTGCCAGCGCCGGCCCCGCTGCCGTCGCGCCGCGGGCGAGGCCGGTCCGGCCGCGGATCCGTGGTGCTGCGCCGCCGCGGGCGCGCCGCCCCCCCCCGCCCCACCCCCCCCCGCCCTATTGTCTGAGCAGCGGAGGCAGAACAAAGCGCCCGAGCCCGGTCATGGTCCCGGTCCCGGTGCCGGTGCCGGTCCCGGTGCCGGTCCCGGTGCCGGTCCCAGCCGGCCCGGCCCGGCCCGGCCCGCCGTACGGCGATGCCGACGTGCAGAGCAGCGGCTGAGGGCGGCGGGGCAGCAGCAGCGGGTCGGTCCCGGCGCTGGCACTTACACCGTGCGTCCCGCGCTGGCGGCGCTCACATCCCGCAGGATCCGGCCCCGTCAAGACGTCCCGCAGCCGCTCCGGTACCCTGGTGCTCCGGTGCCGCGGTCGCTTCGGTACCGCTGGCCGCCCCGGCACCCCCAGCGCTCCCGCGCCCTCCTGTGCCGCGGCCGCCCCGGTGCTTCGGTGTGCCGGCCGCCCGGTGCCGCGGCCGCCCCGGTGCCGCGGCCGCCCCGCGAAGCGCTCGGCGGCAGGCGGCGGGTCGGCGCTGGCTCGGCGCGGAGGCTCCTGCTGAAACCCGACCCAGCGCCGCCCTCAGCCCCCCGCTCCCCCCACCGCCCCCATCCCCGCCCCATCACCGGAGCGCGCCGGCAGATCGCGGCCCCGGAGCGGCCCCGGGCAGCGTCCCGGGGCCGCGGGACGGCGTGGCGAGGCACGGGGCACGAAGGGGCCAGGGAGCAGCGTCGGGGAGAAGGCCGGCACGGAGCGGTAGAAGGGGCTGCAGTCGGGGTAGAGAGGGATGGGGAGGAAGCAATGGGCGCCAGGAGCCCGGGGAAGTGGGAAGGCAGGAGCAAGAGGCAGGGCAGTGGTGGGACCGGACAGGGCAAGGAGAGGGCTGGGCAGGAGATGGAGGGAGGCTATAGGTGACATTGGGGGCATGTGGGGACACGATCGCAGAGGCACAGCCCATTCTTTGCTCTCTACCACAGTTCCTTCCTCAGCACAGAGCCCAAGGTCCAAGTACCTGTAACCTGCCAACACCTTGACTCACGTCAGGGCTTCTGATATCCAGGCTAGAAGGTACTTACCTGTGACACCTGCACTGCACTACAGTTTGGAGCCCCAACAGTCTACACTGAGATAAAACAAGACTCTGGTTAGTGACTGTCTAGGCTTCTCCACCAGTGGCTGGCTTCTCGGCTCAGCTTAGAACCATAGAATCATAGAATAGTTTGAGTTGGAAGGGACCACAAACATCATCTAGTTACAACTCCTCTGCCATGGGCAGGGAAACACTCCACTACACCAGGTTGCCCAAAGCTGGCCTTGAACACTTCCAGGGATGGGGCATCTACAACTTCTCTGGGCAACCTGTTCTAGTACCTCACCACCCTCAGAGTGAAAAATTTCTTCCTTATATCTAAGCGAAATCTGCCCTCTTTCAATTTAAAGCCATTGCCCCGTGCCCTATCACTACACGCCCTTGTAAAAAGTCCCTCTCCAGCTTTCCTGTAGGCCCCCTTTAAGTACTGGAAGGCTGCAATAAGATCACCCTGGAGCCTTCTCTTCTCCAGGCTGAACAGCCCCAACTCTCTCAGCCTGTCTCCAGAACAGAGGTGCTCCAGCCCTCAGATCATCTTCATGGCCTCCTCTGGACCCGCTCCAGCAGCTCCATGTCCTTCTTGTGTTGGGGACTCCGGAGCTGAATGCAGTATTTCAGGTGGGGTCTCACGAGAGCAGAGCAGAGGGGCAGAATCACCTCCCTTAACCTGCTGCCCACGCTGCTCTGGATGCAGCCCAGGACACGGTTGGCTTTCTGGGCTGCCAGCACACATTGCCGGCTCATGGTGAGCTTCTCATCCACCAGCACTCCCAAGTCCTTTTCCTCAGGGCTGCTCTCAATCCATTCTCCACCCAGCCTGTCCTTGTGCTTGGGATTGCCCCAACCCACGTGCAGGACCTTGCACTTGGCCTTGTTGAACTTCATTAGGTTCTCACAGGCCCATCTCTCCAGCCTGTCCAGGTCCCTCTGGATGGCATCTCTTCCCTCCAGTGTGTCCACAACACCACACAACTTGTGCCATCTGCAAACTTGCTGAGGATGCACTCGATCCCACTGTCCATGTCACCAACAAAGATGTTAAATAGCACTGGCCCCAGTACTGACCCCTGAGGAACACCACTCCTCACTGGCCTCCACTTGGACATTGAACTGTTGACCATAACTCTTTGAGTGCGACCATCCAGCCAATTCCTTATCCACCGAGTGGTCCATCTGTCAAATCCATGTCTCTCCAGTTTAGAGACAAGGATGTCGTGTGGGACAGTATCAAATGCTTTGGATAAGCCCAGGTAGACGATGTCAGTTGCTCTTCCCCTATCCATCAATGCTGTAACCTCATCATAGAAGGCCACCAAATTAGTCGGGCAGGATTTGCCCTTAGTGAAGCCATGTTGGCTGTCACCAATCACCTTCTTATTTTCCATGTGCCTTAGCATAGTCACCAGGAGGATCTGCTCCATGATCTTGCCGGGCAGAGAGGCGAGACTGACTGGCCTGTAGTTCCCTGGGTCTTCTTTTTTTCCCTTTTTAAAAGCAAGGGCTATGTTTCCCCTTTTCCAGTCATTGGGAACTTCACCAGATTGCCACGACTTCTGAAATATGATGGATAGTGGCTTGGCAACTTCATCTGTCAGTTCCCTCAGGACCCGTGGATGCACCACATCAGGTCCCATGGACTTGTCCACCTTCAGGTTCTTTAGGTGGTCTCGAACCTGATCTTCTCCTACAGTGGGCAGTTCTTCATTCTCCCAGTCCCTGCCTTTGCCTTCTGTGACTTGGGTGGTGCAGCTGGAGCTCGTGTCAGTGAAGACTGAGGCAAAGAAGTCATTGAGAACCTCAGCCTCCTCCATATCCTGGGTAGCCAGGTTCCCCATTTCCTTCCAGAGAGTGCCTACGTTTTCCCTAGTCCTCCTTTTATCACTGACATATCTATAGAAGTTTTTCTTGTTCCCCATGATGTCCCTGGCCAGATTTAACTCTATCAGGGCTTTAGCTTTCCTAACCTGATCTCTGGTTGCTCAGCCACTCTCTTTTCATCACACTGTGTTTCTCTGCTTCAGACAGGTCAGGCCACAGCAGTATTTGTGTGTCTGCTGGGGGCCACTCAGCCCCCAGGCCAATAATCACTACTGGGCCTTTATTTCTTAGTAGAGAAACAGCCATTGACTACTGTCTGTGACGGTCCACTGCTAAGATCATGCACTACAAAGGCCACAGCTCAGTCTGCTTCATCAGGAAAACGTCTAGGTTTTTCCATCAATGACAATGAATTCAAATGGAGAACACAGACCACCACATTCATTTCATTGAGATGGAACCCTTCAAGATTTGCTGCATCCCTTCCTGAATACCACATAGGCTGACCTGGATTTAGAAATAAAAAGTAACTCTGGATTACTTCTACTGAGTTAAAGGTACCCTCAAGAAACCAAATCCTTTCGATTCTGAACAGCACATCTTGCAATTCTTGTCATAAATTCACTAAGCTATAATATATTCAGTTTATTTCCTCCTACATGTATCTTCAGAAGGTCACAGGAAGACAGGAGAAAAGTTCAGAAAGAGGGAGCAAGGATGATAAAGGTCCATATCAGCTTCAATGCATGGAACAATTTAGTCTCCGTTCTGGAAAGGAGAGAAACAAGGGAAATAGGGAAGAGGACAAGGAAATCATGTGTGATCTCTGGAGGGTGATTTTGTTCAGCTCTGTGCAGCTGATTTTGTTCACTGTGTCTTCCAATACAGAAGAGGCATGAAATGAGGCTCACAGAAGCCAAGATCAAAGTAAACCAAAGAAAGCGGTACTTCATGTGAGGGGCTGTGGAGCTGGGGAACTTCTTGCCATAGAATGCTGTGGATGCTCGAAATTTACATCGGCCCAAGAGGTGCCTGCATGAGTTCACAGAAGAGAAATACTGTGTGTGCTTCTCCTGTTCTTCCACACCTTCCTGAGCATCCACTCATAGCCACCATTGGAGCCTGGGCCTGGGCGAGAGGGAGTCTTGAGCAGACTCACAGTGAGATGGTCCTTACGCGCTTGTGTCTGTCCCAGTTTTAACAATGACCTGCAGCCTTGATTTAGCTATTGTGTCTTTATTTCTCTTTATTTTTCTCTACAATTGTGTTTTCTTACATTACGGTATTTCCTCCCAGATATTTTCAGAAACTTGTCATTCAGCATCTCTTCTTCTAAATGAAACAAACTGTTTGCTCTTACTCTTATCTTGTGATCAGCTGTCCATTACTGTTATCCTAGTTGCTCTTCCCTATGTATATCTTCTAGTTTAAATTAATATCTCTTTAATACAGCAGATCAGAATTCCCACTGTGTTCTGAGGAAATGACATCTGCACCTTATAGAAAGGCGTTTCAGGGCAGGTGTCCTTTCTCTACGGCAAATGTCTTGCTCGCTGTACTTAGGGATGATAGTTGCTTTTTCATAGTTGCACTATTTTACTATCTTACATGTGACTCACACACAGGTATTTTTCCTCTTCTGTGGCTTCTAACTAGGCTCATTGCCAGCTTCTGGCCAAATATTTTCTAATACACTGCTTCTAAGACCAAGATCCACAATGTGATTTAGATATATACTCTCCATACTTTCTAATACCTTCGTATTTGCAGCGATGCCTTTACTTTATGGATTTGAATACATTAACTTTTACTTTTCTATAGATTAATCAAATACATGGTGCTGAAAGATGTTGATGTGATCACAAGGCTGCTGCCCATTATATATTAAAAATTGTGCCTTTGGAGAGGTCTTTGATGACTGGAAATCAGCTAATAGAGCTGGCAGATCTTTAATGATACTTCCCACAGAGTGCAAGAGCTCTCCATCCTCATGTGTAAAAAATCAGGAAAGGATGGCAAGAGACCAGCATGGCTGAATAAAGACCTGCTGGTCAAACTAAAGGGCAAGAAGGAAAGGCACAGGCAGTGGAAGCAGGGACAGGTATCCTCGGAAGAGTGAAGAGACCTTGCCTGGTTGTGTAGGGATGGGGTCAGGAAGGCCAAGATACAGCTGAAGCTGAACTTGGCAAGGGATGCAAAGAGTAATAGGAAGGACTTCTATAGGTATGTCAGCCAGATAAGGAAGGTCAAAGAAAGTGTACCTGCCCTGATGGACATGACTGGCAAACGGTAATAACAGACGAGGAGAAGTGTTGCAGACGAGACCAAGCTGGGTGGGGGTTTTGATCTGCCTGAGGGAAGGAAGGCTCCACAAAGAGCTCTGGACAGGCTGGATCGATGGGCTGAGGCCAACTGTATAAGATTCAACAAGGCTGAGTGCCCGATCCTGCACTTGGGTCACAACAACCCCACACAACACTATAGGCTTGTGGGAGAGCAGCTGGAAAGCTGACCAGCAGAAAAAGACCTGAGACTGTTGATTGACAGCTGGCTGAACATGAGCCAGCAGTGTGCCCAGGTGGCCAAGAAGACAAATAGCATCCTGGCTTGTATCAGCAATGTGTGACCAGCAGGACTGGGGAAGTGATTGTCCCTCTGTACTCGGCACTGGTGAGGCCGCACCTCAAATCTTGTGTTCAGTGTTGGGCCCCTCACTACAAGAAGGATATTGAGGTGCTGGAACGTGTCCAGAGAAGGGCACAGAGCTGGTGAAGGGTCTGGAGCACAAGTCTTATGAGGAGCGGCTGAGGGAACTGGGGTTGTTCAGCCTGGAGAAAAGGCAGCTCAGGGGAGACCTTCTCGCTCTCTACAGCTACCTGAAAGGAGGTTGTAGCGAGGTGGGGGTCGGTCTCTTTTCCCAAGTAGCAAGTGATAGGACAAGAGGAAACAACTTCAGGTTGTACCAAGGGAGGTTTAGATTGGATATTAGGAAAAAATTCTTCACTGAAAGGGTTGTCAAACATTGGAACAGGCTGCCTGGGGAAGTGGTTGAGTCACCATCCCTGGATGTACTTAAAAGATGTGTTGATGTGGTGCTTAGAGACATGGTTTAGTGGTGGACTTGGCAGCGTTGGTTAACGGTTGTACTCGAAAATCTTAAAGGTCTTTTCCAACCTAAAAGATTCTGTGATTCCTTGATTCTACTCAATAACTTTTTTGCCTCAGTCTTCATTGACCATCTCTCTTCCCACACCTCTTGAGTGGATACACCTCAAGGCAGGGACTAGGGGAGCAAAGTCCCTCCCACTGTAAGATAAGATCAGGTTCGAGACCACCTGAGGAACCTGAACATACATAAGTCTATGGGACCTGACAAGATGCATCCCAGCGTCCTGAGGGAATAGACTGATGTATTTGCCAAGCCACTCTCGATGATATTCGAAAAGTCAAGTGAAGTCTCAGGTGACTGGAAAATGGGAAACATTGTACCTATTCTTAAAAAGAGTAGAAAAGAGGACCCCAGGAACTACCGACCAGTCAGCCTCACCTCTGTGCCTGGGAAGATCATGGAACAGATCCTCCTAGAAGCTATATTAAGGCACATGGAGGACAGGAAGGTGATTTGAGACAGCCAGTTCACCAAAGGCAAGTCTTCCCTGACCAATCTAGAGGCCTTCTATGATGGTGTGACCATATCAGTGGACAAGGGAAGAGCTACAGATGTCACCTATCTGGACTTCTGTAAGCCCTTTGGCACGTTCCCCACAGCATCCTTCTCTCTAAACTGGAGATACGGATTTGATGGATGGACTACTCAGTGGATAAGAAATTGGCTGGATGGCTGCATCCAGAGAGTACTGATCAACGGCTCAATGTCCAGATGGAGATCAGTGATGAGTGGTGTCCCTCAGGGATCTGTATTAGGACCAGTACAGTTTAATATCTTCAGCAATTACATAGACAGTGGGATTGAGAACACCCTCAGCAAATTTATAGGTGACACCAAGCTGAGTGCTGCAGTTGACATGCCTGAGGGACAGGATGCCATCCAGAGAGACCTGGACAAGCTCGAGAAGTGGGCCTATGTGAACCTCATGAGGCCAAGTGCAAGGTCCTGCACATGGCTTGAGGCAAGCCCCAGCATCAATACAGGCTGGGGAATGCAGGGGTTGAGAGCAGCCCTGCAGAGAAGGACTTCAGGGTACCGGTGGATGAAAAACTGGACATGAGCCAGCAATGTACACTTGCAGCCCAGAAAGCCAATCATATCCTGGGCTGCATCAAAAGAAGCATGGGCAGCAGGTCGAGGGAGGGGTTTCTCTCCCTCTGCTCCACTCTGGTGAGACCTCACCTGGAACACTGCATCCGGCTCTGGAGTTCTCAGCACAGGAAAGACATGAAGCTGTTGGAGCAGGTCCAGAGGAGGGCCATGAAGATGATCCGAGGGCTGAAGCACCTCTGCTATGGAGACAGGCTGAGAAAGTTGGGGCTGTTCAGCCTGGGGAGACCTTATTGTGACTTTTCAATACTTAGAGAGGGCTTATAAGAAAGATGGGGACAGACTTTTTAGTAAGGCCTGCAGTGACAGGACAAGAGGTAGTGGTTTTGAACTAAAGGAGATTAGATTTAGACTAGATATAAGGCCGAATTTTTTTACAACAAGGGTGGTGAAACACTGGAACGGGTTGCCCAGAGAGACTGGAAATGCCCCATTGCTGAACACATTCAAGGTCAGGTTGGACGGGGCTCTTGAGCAACCTGATGTAGTTGAAGATGTCCCTGCCTGTTGCAAGGGGAATGGGCTAGATGACCTTTAAAGGTCCCTTCCAACCCAGACCATTCTATTATTCTAACACTACACTCACCTTTAAGAACAGCAAGGAGGAACTCAGTGAACCATCAGTTTGCCAGAGTCATCTCCGTACCCAGAAAACTCATGGACCGCATTGTCTCAGAATCCATTTCTGAACATATGGAGAACAAGGAGGCAATCAGGAGCTAGCATAGATTTAGCAAGCACAAATTGTGCTTGACCAGCCTGATTAACTTCTCTGATAAAATGACTGGCTATATGGATGAAGAGAAAGCAGTGGATGCAAAGTTCCTTGATGGCCTTGACAGTGGCTCCCACAAGAATTTTCATTTATAACCTGAGGAAGTATGGGGTGAATGAATTGAGCATGAAGTGAGCTGAAAATTGGCTGCACCTCTGGGCTTAAAGGGTAGTGATGAATTATTCAATATGGGGTTGGTGCCTGGCAGCCAACAAAGTATACCAAGCGTTGCTTCGAGAGCCAATATTGTTCATATCTTCATTAATGTTCTGTAATGACACAGAGTGCAAGTTTGCAGATGACACTAGGAGAGATGGCTCATACGTTGCATGGCAGAACTTTGGTCCAGAGAGATGTCTAGAAATTCAAAGAGTTTGATCAGCAGGAACCTCATGAAGTTCAATAAGGAGAAGTACAAAGTTCTGCACCTAAGGCAGAATAACTGCATAATTGGTACAGGCTGGGAACCAACTGGCTGAGTTGCAGTCCTGCTGAAAAGAACGTGGAGGTAGGGGTGGACACTGAGTCACGAGTCGGTAGTATGCTCTCATTGCAAATAAGGCAAACAACTTACTGCGATGCACTAGAAGAAGGGTGAGCAGCAGATCAAGGGAAATAATTATCCCCCTCGACTTGGGAAGTGCTGAAGACACACACGGAATCCTATGTACATTTCTGGCTCCCTCTGTTCATGAGGCATGTGGCAAAACTGTAGGAGAAAGGTAGGGACCTGGCACAAATAGATTTATAAAGAGAGATGGTGGATGCTCCATCCCTGGAGACGTTCAAGGCCAGGTTGGACAAGGCCCTGAGCAACCTGATCTAGTTGGAGATATCCCTGTTCCTTGCAGGGGGGTTGGACTAGATGACCTTTGAAGGTCCCTTCCAGCCCTAACCATTCTATGATTCTATGAGACTGAAGAAGGTGGGCTTGTTCAGTGTGGTGATGAGTAGGCTGAGGGGCTTTTTAACAGCAACCTACTGATACCTGAAGGACAAGTTAAAAAGATGATGGAATCAAATCCTTCTTTGTAGTAGCAGACAACAGAACGGCCACAGTGACAGCTTGGGAGAGTCAGAGTGAACATTAGGGAAAGTTTTTTCAGCAGGAGAGTAGTGTAGCACTGGAAAAAGCTACTTGCAGAGGCTATGAATCTCAACCCCTTGCAAGTTTTCAAGGCTGATCTGACCCAGTATTGTTGACAGTCTGTCTTCAAATGAGAGGTTGAACTATGCATCTCTGGAAATCCCGTTTAAACCTGAAGAGTTGTGTACTATGAATCTATGAATTTCATTCCATTTTGGTTAAGTACTCCTCAATAGTAGCTTTTTACTTTTGTTATGTTCTATCACCCTCTGTACTCACAATGCCTCTTCATTTTGTGTCACTGATGAACCTTATCAGCATAATTTCTTCTTTTTTTTCCTGAGATAGGCAGCGGACATGAGGAGAAGGTGTCGCCCTCTATGTCAATGGCGAGCTGGAGTGCATGGAGCTCCACCTGGGGATGGATGAAGAGCTGACTGAGAGCTTATGGGTCAGGATTAAAAGAAGAGCAGGAACAGGTGACATTATAGTGGGGGGTCTACTACAGGCCACTCAACCAGGAAGACAGAGTGGATGAGGACCTCTATAGACAGATAGGAGCGGCCTCACGTTCACATGCCCTGATCCTCATGGGAGACTTCAACCACCCCGATATCTGTTGGAGGGACAACACAGCAGGGCATAGGCAATCCAGGAGGTTCCTGGAATGCGTTGATGGTAACTTCATTCTTTAAGTGACAGAGCAACCAATGAGGAGAGCTGCTATGATGGACCTTGTTCTCACCAACTAGGAAAGGTGGAGGGGAACGTGAAGCTCAAGGGCAGACTTGGCTGCAGTGATCATGAAATGGGGGAGATCAAGATCCTTAGGGCAGCAAGGAGGGTGCTCAGCAAGCTCACTACCCTGGTCTTCACGAGAGCAGACTTAGGCCTCTGGAGGGATTTGCTTGGTAGAGTACCACAGGATAAAGCCCTGGAGGGAAGAGGGGCGCAAAAAAGCTGGGTAATATTCAAGGATCACCTCCTCCAAGCTCAAGAGCTGTGCAGAAACGCCAGGAGGCCTGCATGAATGAACAAGGAGCTCCTGGACCAACTCAAGCACAAAAAGAAGGACTACAGAGGGTGGAAGCAAGGACAGGTACCTTGAGAGGAATACAGAGAAATTGTCCGAGCATCCAGGAATCAGGTTAGGAAAGCTAAAGCCCTGATAGAATTAAATCTGGCCAGGGACATCAAGGGCAACAAGAAAAGCTTCTATAGATATGTCAGTGATAAAAGGAGGACTAGGGAAAATATGGGCCCTCTCTGGAAGTAAACAGCAGATCTGGTTACCCGGAATACGGAGAAGACTGAGGTACTCAATGACTTTTTTGCTTCAGTCTTCACTGGCAAGTGCTCCAGCTTCACCAAGAGGGTGGTGAGGCACTGGCACAGGTTGCCCAGAGAAGCTGTGGCTGCCCCATCCCTGGAAGTGTTCAAGGCCACATTGGATGAGGCTTTGGGCAACCTGATCTGGCGGAAGATGTCCCTGTCCATGGCAGAGGAGTTGTAGCTAGATGATCTTGAGCGTCCCTTCCAACCCAAACCATTCTATTATTCTGTGATCTCTACAGAAAAAAAATTAAGTAGATGAGCTCTTAAACTGATCCCTGAATAGACTGTGCATTCCCTCCAGCATAAAACTTGTGATTTACTGGTAGTCCTTTTCTTTTTACCAGTCTTACAGTTTTCATCTTAATTTCTGTCTTCTCTATTTGAATTGACTATTTCTCTGGTGTTGCTGTAGCAGTGCAGTTCAGATAGTCCGATCAACCTTTTTTCCTGACCTCAGAAAAATCACTTATAAAGAAATTTGTCTGATGTGCTCATCTGGCATGATTTGGCAAACTTGCTGCACTTGATCACACATGCCATTTTCAAATTTTGAAATTATTGTTTCCCTTTAAAATCTGCTTTGAAACTTTTATACTACTGCGAACAATCTGCATTTTCCTAGTCATCAACTTCAGTCCTCCCTTCTTCAGTATCTGCGATGTTTGTTATTCTTCAGCCCCGTGGCGTTACCCCAGGTTATTAAACTACCCTTCTCTCAGACTTGAAATTTGCACACAAGTACTGCCTACTTAGGGATGGAAATCAGTGAATTCCTTTCGGTCTCCTAGTTAATTCTAATTTACTATATATTCTTGGAGCCCCTTGGCAAGAGAAGGGAGAACAGATCCATATCATGTGCTTGGACATTCAGAGAGATCTTAGACAGTCTTTCTGACATGCAAGTATCTTTGGAGCTGTATGTGGACTGGTAGAAAAATCTAAGTCAAGCTATGCCTTGTAAGAGCAACTAAGACACAGAAACAATACCAGAAATACGCCATTCAGCCATTCAGGGCAGAATGTTACTGGTAGTAGTAAAGGTGGGAACAGGACTGAAAGTCTCCCAGCTATGTCATGCCTTTTGTTGGAATTATTAGTGATATGGAGACTAGTGTATGGAGAAGTGAGAAAATTTGAAGATAACAGTTCTTTGGATTAATCAGTGCTTTGGTGAACTTCAGAAATTGAAATAACTTAGGAGCTGGTGAAACATGGCAAACTGGAGTCAGTAGTGACCCAAGCATAGCTGGTAGGCAGCACAGAAAACATGCTCCCTGCATGCTCTGTGTTTCCCTACATCTACAGTGCAATGGGATGTTGTGCCATCTCTCATGTTGCTATTCTGTCACCACAGTGACCCTGATCCTCGAGTCGTGCACATCCCCACCCAGACTGGACTTTGCATGTTCCCACCCTCATCCATAGCAGGTGGGAAGTGGTCTGGCAGTTGGGCATCTTGCTCCTGAACAGGACAGAAGCAGTCTGGCAGGTAGCCCAGCAGGACTGAGTTGCTCAGAGGCTTCCACTCTTGCACGCTGGAGTCTGGCTCAAAAGTCCCAAACAGGAAATCCTTCTAGGATGTGCTTAGGCTCTAATTCCCGGATGTTCACAGCAAGCAAAGGCTTCCTGCATTCAGAATGAAGGTTAAAAATAAAAGGCAAGCACCTGCTAGGAACATACATGACTGCAGCACGAGGGGGGAGGGAGGGAGTGAAGTGAGGGGACAGCTCTCCCTAAGACAGGAGTAAGTTTTTCCAGGTGAGATCTCAAGTTTGTCTCTGTCATTGGAATGCCCTTGAAATCCATGAAATACAGAGAAAGAGTTGCAAGATCATTTCACCTAGCAAATGGAGCTGGTTCCTCAGCTTTGCGGCTCTATATTCACAGCGTGGTCAAAAGGAAATGCTGCTAGTGCACTGCTGCTGGATGTAACCTGACTAGATAGCTTTGACCCTTACAACGGAAGAGTTCTGCATCTCCTGCTTGTCTAGATGGACGCAAAGCTCCTGTCATATAAAGTTCTTGTAACAGATATTTCTGTGTCATAGGCTTTGTTCATGAGCAGCCTGGAGCCCTGAACATAAGGTCCTCTCCCTGGGCTGCACGTGATGGTTGGTTTTAGGGTAGAGCAGGTAGAGTTCATGGTTTGTATTAATTAGTTTATGAGAATGTTTACCATCTTGGAAATTTGGTGGAGCTCTGGTAGTGTGGGAAGCAGCTGGATTGACCAGTGGTCTTAACGTCACACTTATGCTACATCATGCTTGAAGTAAGAATGTCCAGCAATCACCTCCCATTGCTTCCCATCTTTCTCATAGTAGCCTGGTAAGGACTCCCACAGTCTATTTTTCAGGGCTTTATCTAGCACAGTCCTAAATGCCCTGAACTCTTGATTGTCACCCTCTCCTCTTTTTTAGAGAAATTCTCTAGCACAGCAAAACCTGTAAAATAATTGGGCTTAAAATGTTGCCCCTTGCTACCTCCTTGTCTTGAAGTTACGTTATACTGTGCATCTTGCAGGCTGGGAGTCCCACTGCTCATCATTTCATCTGTCCCAGCCCTGGACTTGTTCTTAATTTTGCTAGTTTCTTGCATTCCCGACTAGCAGCTCTCTTGTAATTCAGCTTGGGAATTCTCAAACAGCTCATTTGGTCATTTGGTATTATTTTAAGTTATAGCAGCATAAAGGTTAAGACTTCATGTGCAGCAACAAGACAATTCATATCCAGAAGACAAAATAACGAGAAGCGAAGGCAGTAGGTACATACAACAAAGAGTGTGGAAGGATAAGGCTACAAGTGAGACAGTAGTTATATTCTTTACAAGTATTTTCTAAACAGCAAAGCATAGGCAGATTTTAAAAAGCAGAAAAAAAAATCTAGGGCTGTCAGGTGCCTCATTCCCATACTTCGAAGAGGGTTCAGTTGAACCCAGAAGCCCCTGTCATGCTCAGCAGATGTGCACCTGACTAGTACTTAAAGTCCTCCCATAACGAAGACTTCATAAAACTGCCAGTCAATCTATTCAGTGCTAAATTTTCTTTGCTATTATTTAAACGCATTATTTCTTGTACTATCTGTCATGAACACTGGAAATAGATGGCTCTCTTTGCAACTGTCTTTTACAAATCAAGGTGGTTATCATATCTTCTTGCTCTACTTTAAGCTAAACTTCCACAGAGCATTTAATCTTTCCATATTGCATTTTCTCAACCTCTAATCGTCTCCTCTGGACTTTCTCAGATTTGTCTACGTTCTCTGAAGTGCACTAAGATTGGACACAGTGCTGTGGCTAAGGGCCTTATCACAGCAAAGCAGAGCCAGAAATGTTACTTCATGCATCCTGCAAGTCATATTCCTGTTTACACCATCTCATATAATGTTATTTTGCTTTTGCAACAACATGCCCTCAACTGATTTCATATTCAACCTACAGGTCACTATAAACTAAACACAGAGAACTACTGTATGGACTGCTGTTTGTCAATCTCTATCTGTACAGCTTATTATTCCTACCAAGCCGATAATCCTCCTACCTAGGAATAATGAGAATGTCAATATTTCTATCAACTTTGTTTAGTATCTTGACTAATAATCTGCAAGGAAGTATGGACTGACTAAACAAAGCACACGGAAGAATAGGGAAATTATATTACTGCAGCTTTAGTGATGTAAATTTAATGTTCAATACAAAGACTATAGAAAACTCAAACAGTCAGAGAAGAGTCATAAGAATGAGTCAAGATCTATAGAACAAGTTTCCACACGGAGAACTTCAGAAAGAGTAAAAACCAGGTGATTTCTAAGGCTCTGTAAGAAATATTTTTTATTCGTTATTTTTTATTAAAATTATTTTATTAAAAATTATATTTTTAATAATGTTTCAGTCTAGCATCCTGATCTAGTTGGAGATATCCCTGTTCCTTGCAGGGGGGTTGGACTAGATGACCTTTGAAGGTCCCTTCCAGCCCTGACCATTCTATGATTCTATGATTCTATGATTCTAACAATGTTTCAGTCTAGCAAATGAAGGCAGAACAGGAGCAATGGCACGGAACTGCTGTTATACAAACTAAAAGTAAAGGGTAACAGTTCAGTGGAAGGAGGAATTAATCAGTAGCATGATCAAGAAAAAGGTGTAATAGATTCCTAGCAGTCAAGGTTGTCCATCCTCAGCTGGACAATCTTGTCTAGAACATGCTTTTGTCAAAGAAAGGTTGGACCAGGTGATCCTTGAGGTCCCTTCCAACCTGGTATTCTATGATTCTGTGATTCTACGATCTTTTTCAAGAGATGTTCTAGCTTAGCGAAAGTTACAGAGTTTGAAAGAAGAGTCTCTCCCTGAGGCTCTGTGAGCTTCGTGGTTCCCAAAAGTCACAGACAGTGTCACGCAGTCCTGGTGTCTGAAGTGCCCTCTGAATCTGCGTGCTGATTGCACCTTTACACTCTTCCCAAAGAGATGGCTGAGCTGTGTCAAACCAAGGAATGATTTTTATGATGAGAAAAGGGAATGAGAGACTGATGAGAAGGAAACCGCCTAATATGTTTTAGTCTGTGAGCCAAGACAAAACTGAAATCAACATTTCCAGAGAGGGGAGTGGACTGAGCTGAGCCCGGTGCTACTGACGGCTCTACTTCCTGTCCTGGCTTCTTCCACCCTCCTCTTCTGGAAGCTCTTCATCCACGTTTCTGCAGCAGGGTGACCTCATTTGGCAGCGCCTCCGCGAGCATATGCTGACTACAGCGCACCATTCTCATAGGTGCCTCTTAGAAAGCTGCTCGCTAAGGCCTGGACTTCCTCCCTGGTAGCAAACAAGTCTCCTTCTGTTCCCCTGAAAATCAGCTGGGAGGAAGTGAGATGGGGAGGTGGTTTCCGAAATATTGTCGATTGTGATTACAGACGTAGTCTCCGAATCCAGGGGTGGGGGGAGGGAGCTCAGGAGCTGCATGGGGAACCCGGATTATTTTCATGAGAGGGGAACACGTGCCTTTGATCAGCAGTGTTCACAAACAGATAAAAGCCTGATGGCAAAGGGCCTGCTGGTGTTTTGTAAAAGGCAGAAAACGATCTGAGGAATATCCCTTCCCAAAGAACATGGCTTTTACTTTGGAGGAGCTTTCTATATATAGTGAGGTGATTATTTCAGAATGGAAAATGTTTGTTCAGGAAGGAAAGGCTCTGAGATCAGCAGTCGAGTCTCACCCACACGCTGTCGGCTCCACTGGACTCTTCTGCCCGGCAGCAGGGAGCTGGGAGGAGTGTGCAGGGGCGACTGCCTGTCCAGGAATCGCCCATCTAACCCAAGCTCTCCTTGCTGAAGAGCCTGGCTTCAAGCTCTGCTCTGTCACAGAGGGGCAGGTTCTGAAGTAAGATCTGATGATTCCTCCGGGAAAAGGAAAAATGCAGATGGTCTGACCTGCTTTTCGCCTTTGACAAACGACGTTTATCACCCACAGCCGACACACAGTGGGATGGAACAAGACATCCCACAAATACACCATACTCCTGTACATGCCGGGGGGCAAATTGGCAACAACGTGCACACTGACCAAATGGTCCGTGCTAAATATGCTGCATGCATGTAGAAGATCTGAATGGCACTAAATACACCTGCCACAAACAGACACAGGAAGCTGTGCTTCTTAAGCTAGAGAGGATGACACACAAGCACGCGTACATCTCTGCTCCTTCCCCGCTCCCCCCACCAAGGGAAGAAGGAACGAACTGCTGTGACGCACCTCCATCTTGTGGAAGTTTATGTATTACACAATCTCATGAATATTAGTGACTCGTGTTATCGCATTGCGTATGAGTCCCAGACACGAGCCAGTGTGACTGCTAAACTTACCATGTTTAAAATATTTAAAACAAACAAACAAACAAACAAACAAAACAAAAAAGAAATTATTAATTAGCCGTTTAAGCTGCTGTGATGTACATAACTTGACAAAGATTACCATTAGGTAACATCTAACGCTCTAATCTAAGTCATGATCCAAAAACATCCCATAGGTTAAAAATGCACGTATAAGTCTACCACACACTTTAAAAAGTTACCAGACCTCCAGGTTAAATCACAGCTGCGTAGCTCCTTTAACAGAAGAATCAGGCTATCAGCAAACCCTTAGTTGATCCTGCTTTCCGTAACTCTTACAGGCCGTAAGGAAGAAAGTAAGTTTGGGTTATGAGCCAACTTAATGATTCTTAGATACTTAAAAATAACTCAGGCTACTGTGAGGCACTGTGAGATGGCAGAAGGGACAGGTAACCCAAGAGGAATACAGATATGTTATCCAAGCAAGCAGATACAGGGTAGGTAAAATGAAAGCCCCCCGGAGTCAAATCTGGCAAGAGACGTGAAGTGCAACAAGACAGACTTCTGCTGGTATATCAGCAGCAACAGGAAAAGTAAGGAAAATGTGGGTCCACTGCTAAAAGGGGCAAGCACCCTAGTGACAAAGGACACGGGAAAGAAGCCTTCGGGAATCCCAGGCCCCTAAGACCAAAGGAAAACTCTGGAGCAAGGACATCTTACCTTCAGTGGAAGAGAGCCAGGTTAGGGACCACTTTTAGCAGACCGGGCTTACACAAGTCCGTGAGACCTGAAAGAATGCACCCACAAAGGTGAGGGAGCTGGATGACATCACTGCGAGGCTATTCTCATTTATCTTTGAAAGGTCACAGTGACAGGGGGAGGTTCCTGAGCATTGGAAGAAAGCAAATATCACTCCTATCTTCAAGAAGCGCAAAAATGAAGATTCAGGGACCTTCAGACTGTTCAGCATCACCTCAGTGCCTGAGAATGTGCTGTTTAACATCTTTGTTGGCAACATGGACAGTGGGATCAAGTGCACCCTCAGCAAGTTTGCTGACGACACCAAGCTGTGTGGTGTGGTGGACACGCTGGAGGGAAGGGATGCCATCCAGAGAGACCTTGATAGGCTGGAGAGGTGGGCCTGTGAGAACCTAATGAAGTTCAACAAGGCCAAGTGCAAGGTCCTGCACGTGGGTTGGGGCAATCCCAAGCACAAATAGAGGCTGGGAGGAGAATGGATTGAGAGGAGACCTGAGGAGAAGGACTTGGGGGTGTTGGCTGATGAGAAGCTCAACATGAGCTGGCAATGTGTGCTTGCAATCTGGAAAGCCAACCGTATCCTGGGCTGCATCAAAAGAAGCATGGCCAGTAGGTCAAGGAACGGGATTCTGCCCTTCTACTCTGCTCTCATGAGACCCGCCTGTGGTAACATTTGTGGAAATTGAAATTATAAGGGACTAGTTGTATCTGTTGAATGTTCGTAAGTTCATGGGGCCTGATGGGATTCATCCCAGAGTACTGAAGGACTTAGCGGATGTTACAGCAGGACCCCTCTCAATCACCTACCAAAGGTCTTGGGAGTCTGGAGAGCTAACTGGAAGCTAACCAACATTATTCCAATTTACAAGGGCATAAGGGAAAACCCAGGAAACTATAACTGGAGCCCCCAACATAAGAAGGACATGGACCAGTTGGAGAGGGTCCAGAGGAGGGCCATGAAGATGATAAGAGGGCTGGAGCACCTTTCCTATGAGGACAGGCTGAAAGAGTTGGGACTGTTCAGCCTGGAGAAGAGGAGGCTCCAGGGTGACCTTATAGCGGTCTTCCAGTACCTCAAGGGGGCCTACAAGAAAGATGGAGAGAGGCTGTTCAGGAGGGCCTGTTGTGATAGGACAAGGGGTAATGGTTTTAAAATAGAGGGAGGTAGATTCAGGTTGGATACTAGGAAAAAATTTTTTACCATGAGAGTTGTAGAACACTGGAGCAGGTTGCCCAGAGAGGTGGTGGATGCTCCATCCCTGGAGACGTTCAAGGCCAGGTTGGACGAGGCCCTGAGCAACCTGATCTAGTTGGAGATATCCCTGTTCCTTTCAGGGGGGTTGGACTAGATGACCTTTGAAGGTCCCTTCCAGCCCTAACCATTCTATGATTCTATGATTCTATACACCTGTTAGTCTAGTCTCAGTACCTGGAAAAATTATGGAGAAGATCATACTGAGTGCTACTGAAAAGCATTTAAAATACAATGCATTTATCAGGCACACTCAAAATGGGTTCACAAAGTGAAAACCCTAACTAATTTGATATCCTTCTATGATAAGGTCACCTGCCTAGTGGATGAAGGGAAGGCAGTGGATGTAGTTTTTCTGGATTTCAGTAGGGCTTTTGACACTGTCCTTCAGTATCAGACAGACAATATCCTTCTGGTCAAGTTGTCCAACTGTGAGATGAGCAAGTACATGGTGCACTGGGTGAAGAACTGTCTGAACGGCAGAGCTCAGAGGGCTGTACTGAATAGGGCTACATCTGGCTGGCAACTGGTCACCACCGGTGTTCCTCATAGCTCAATCCTAGAGACAGTTCTGTTCAATATGATCTGTTCAATGATCTAGATGCAGGAATTGAATGTACCATTAGAAAGTCTGATGATGATACTAAACTGGTAGAATGTGTTGACTCTCTTGAGAGATAGGAAGCTTTGCAGAGAGATCTAGATAGACTGGAGCATTGGACAATCATCAATGGTATGAAATATGACAACAACAAAAAAAGCCAGATTCTGCCCATGGGATGGAGTAATGCTGGACACAAGTATAAATTGGGAGAGGAGTGGCTGAAGAGCAGCACTGCAGAAAGGGGCCTGGAGGTGCTGGTTGGCAGCAGGGTCAATATGAATCAGCAGTGTACCCTGGCAGTCAAGAGGGCAAACTGCATCCTGGGGTGCACTAAACACAGTAAAACCAGGCAGTCAAGAGAGGTGATTATCCTGCTGAATTTAGCGATGGTGTGGTCTCTCCTTGAGTATTGTGTTCAGTTCTGGGCCCCACCATTTAAAAAGGATGTGAAGGTACTTGAATGAGTGAAGAGGAGGGCAACAAGGCTGATGAAGGGGCTGGAAGGCATGAACTACAAGGAGCAGCTAAGGACACTGGATTTGTCTAGTTTGGAGAGAAAGAGATTGAGGGGCAACTTCATTGCTCTCTACAGCTTCCTGAGGGGGAGACATGGAGAGGGAGGTGTTGATCTCTTCTCCCTGGTATCCAGGGACAGGACATGTGGGAATGGTTCCAAGCTGCATCAGGGGAGGTTTAGACTGGACATTAGGAAGCATTTATTTACAGAAAGGGTGGTCGAACACTGGAGCAGGCTTCTTAGAGAGGTGGTCAATGCCCCATGCCTGTCAGTGTTTGAGGCATTTGGACAATGTCCTTAATGTCTTATTGTTTTAACTTTTGGTCAGCCCCGAAGTGGTCCGGCAGTGGGACTAGATGACCATTGTAGGTCACTTCCAAGTAGATCTATCCTATTCTAATATAGAATAAAAATATCTTCTGGTTTCATTACCGTCAAAGGTGAAAGACTCTTCTTAGCACTTTCCCAGGTCTGTCCCATCCAGTGTTCAGATCTGCACTTAGAGAGACAACATATCCAACACTGCTGACCTAAGAAACATTGGGACGTGCAGTGGCTTTAGCATCCTCTGCCTCAGCCATGTGACAGAACGAACAATATGAAGCTTTTGGAACTATATAATTCTGAGAAACATTATCGCTCACCTACATTATACACAACTACAGGTCCTCTGGTTTATGCTTGCTATTGAGTCTTTATTTCTCAAATAAAGAAGCAAAATATGAGGTTTAAGTGCCATTTACAGAAAATTAACACATCTCACAGCACTTGCTTGGTGCCTAAGTGATTTTGTGCATCACAGATTTTATATCCCACTCACACTGTATCCTGTAGCCTTGGAGGAAGTCCAGAGCCCACTGTGCTGCAAATTCACTATTAGTTGTAAAATTACCATCAACAAACTTTGTCTTCCCTTCTAGAGCAAACAATGAAAGAGTCAAACAAATTCTTTGAAATGTTGCACGTGAAATCCTCACAATGTGTTACCTGGGATTACAAAAATAGAATAAAGTAGGTAAGAAATTTCTGCATTTGTTATGGGGAGAAGAAAGAGAAGAATAAAAGCAAAGCAAAGAGAAAGAAGAGGTTATTTCTTGTTCCTTTCCTGTGGGAGGAAGCAGAGAGCTCTTACAAAGAAAGAACTGAAAGCAGGAAGAAAAAAGAGTTTGAGGAATGGTTAAAACAGGCTAAAGGAACCTGAAATTGAGGACAAGGGAGTAAGTAAAACTTTGAACCTTCCCATTTTAAACTAGGAAGACGGCAACACGAGAGCGGGAGGAAAGGCAGTGAAGTGGCAGAATTCAGATTGTTTATGGGAGTTTGTTAATACTCGTGCAGGAGGTGAAGGAGATCCTAGGAGTGTGTAAACGCTGAGGACTTTCAGGATTGAGCCTGTAATGGAAGAGAAAGGGAAAATGAATCAAGGGTAGAGGACAACAGAGCATGAAGAGAATTAGCCAGTGGAGAAGCGTGAGCGCTGACTGTGAGCGAAAGAAGAGAAAGAGCCAGAAATTGAAAGAAGAGAGAAAGGGTGGCAGGGTGGACCTGGTGACAGCAACACTGAAAAGCTGAACACAGCACTGCTCTGAAGAAGAAAAGAGAGAAGGAAGCAGGGTAGGGGAAGAGGGAGCAATGGAAAAGCAGCAGCGCAGCATTCCCCCACCCCACAGCCAGACCAAATTCAATTCCTGATCCATCAGGAGTTTAGACCTCGAGAAATGTCAAATAAAGGCACTGAAGTCTCTGAAGGACTCAGGACATAGACAGGGAAGACAAGAAGATTCCAGGGACAGATGCATTTTTTTACAGAGGGCATTTCAGAAACAGCAGGAGAAGGCAAGGTGATGTTAAAATCAGCAACATGACCTGGTGAGTAAGCAGAAGAGATGGAAGGAAATATTAATCAAACTAAGGGGGAGGGAATGAAGCAGCAGCTCTTGCAATAGGGATGCAGGATTTTGATTTATATTTAAAACGAGAAAGCAAAAACAAGGCAGAGAAAGGATCTAGCAAAGGTAATGTGAACCATTAAAAGATAAGGGTAGCGATGGAGAATTAGCATCAGCAAGACAGGAGGAATAAAAAGTATGAATGGCACATAAACAAGAACCTTCCCTTAGAGCATTTGAAAAATGCTGAGCAGATAACTTTCACAGCAGGACCCCAAAAGTGCTGGACTGTACCAGGCTACCCTGGAGGAAAAGAGGATGATTGCAAGGCAAGGCATAAAAATGAAGACAAGAACATCTTCCACATGTTTGCAACAATCCCTGCTAGGTTACGAACAGCAGTAGCCCAAGCTCTACATTAGTCCTTAGGACAGGTTAGCAGGACAAGCTCAGAGTGCCGTTACCCATAGTACAATGTCACCTCGAGCAGAGTTGAGAGATGGGACAGAGGTGAGAAAAGCCAGTTGTGCTTCCCTTCCATTTCTGCTTGGCGTTTGCTTTACTCTATTGCTCTGAGTCTGGCAGAGGGAGTCCTTTCCTCTCGGGAAGAGCTCCATTCTGCATCTTACTAAGAATTGGTCTCATTCTCCAACAAGGATCCCTTTCCCATGGGGTGAGAACATGCTTCATTCCTACAGCCCTTCTCACTGTAACAGGCTGGACTGGGACTGCACTGTTCATCAACTCCTGCAACTGCAAGTAGCCTGGCTGCTCTGCACTGATGTGGGATAATTAAAACCTTCCTTGGTACTGCTTTCTCCACTCAGAATACAAAGCGCCTCCCTTTCCATTATGAAACCCATTTCCAGCCCAGAACAAAGGCTAGAAGTTCTGGCAAGTACAGATCTCACCACAAGAAAGCAAGGGCCGGCATGATTTATATTGCTTCCTCCCTTGCCATCTCTGTGTGGGGCCCCAAAGTGATGACATCATGGCTCAGATGCTATAAACAAGGTCAAATTCATGGACCAGAGACTCCCTGGAGATTGGCTCGATGTCTGTGTTAGGTCATGAGTTCCTGAGAGCAGAAATAATAGTAGGGTGAAGCTGAGAGAATGGGAAGTTGCAGAACTAGGGGTTAGGACACTTCAGAGATACTGTCATAGAATCATAGAATCAGAAAGGTTGGAAAGGACCTCTAAGATCAAGTCCAACCGTCAACCCAATACCACCATGCACATTAAATGATGTCCTGAAGTGCTACATCTACATGTTTTTTGAACACTTCCAGGAATGTTGAACACCACTTCCCTGGGAAACCTGTTCCAATATTTGACCACTCTTTCAGTAAAGAAATTTTTCCTAATATCTAATCTAAACCTCCCCTGACGCAACTTGAGGCTGTTACCTCTTGTCCTATTGCTAGCTGCCTGGGAGAAGAGACCGACACCACCCTCGCTACAACCTCCTTTCAGGTAGCTGTAGAGAGCGAGAAGGTCTCCCCTGAGCTGCCTTTTCTCCAGGCTGAACAACCCCAGTTCCCTCAGCCGCTCCTCATAAGACTTGTGCTCCAGACCCTTCACCAGCTCTGTGCCCTTCTCTGGACACACTCCAGCACCTCAATGTCCTTCTTATAATGATAGGCCTAACACTGAACACAGGATTTGAGGTGCGGCCTCACCAGTGCCGAGTACAGGGGGACAATCACTTCCCCATCCTGCTGGTCACACATTGCTGATACAAGCCAGGATGCTGTTGGCCTTCTTGGCCACCTGGGCACACTGCTGGCTCAGGTTCGGTCAAGTGTCAACCATCATCCCCAGGTCTTTTTCTGCCAGGCAGCTCTCCCCCAAGCCTGTAGCGTTGTGTGGGGCTGTGGTGACCCAAGTGCAGGACCCGGCACTCGGCCTTGTTGAACCTCATACAAGTGGCCTCAGTCCATCGATCCAGCCTGTGCAGATCCCTCTGCAGAGCCTTCCTATCCTCGAGCAGATCAGGAAGGCCTCGAGCCTTCCTATCCTCCCGCCCAGCTTGGTGTTGTCTGCAAACTCATTGCAGGTGCACTCGATCCCCTCATCCAGATCATTGATAAAGATACTAAACAAGACTGGCCCAGAACTGAGCCCTGGGGAACACCACTTGTGACCAGCCACCAACTGGATTGAACTCCATCCACCACAACTCTCTGGGCTCGGCCATCCAGCCAGTTTTTTACCCAGCAAAGAGTACACCTGTCTAAGTCACAAGCCACCAGCTTCTCGAGGAGAATGCTGTGGGAGACAGTGTCAAAGGCCTTACTGAAGTCCAGGTAGACAACATCCACAGCCTTTCCCTCATCCACTAGGCAGGTCACCTGGTCATAGAAGGAGATCAGGTTGGTCAAGCAGGACCTACCTTTCATGAACTCATGCTGGCTGGGCCTGATCCCCTGATTGTCCTGCACATGCCCTGTGAGCACACTCAAGATGAACCGCCCCATGATTTTCCCCAGTACTGAGGTCAGGCTGACAGGCCTGTAGTTCCTCAGATCTTTCTTCCAACCCTTCTTGGAGATGGGTGTCACACTGGCAAGCCTCCAGTCTTCTGGGACCTCCCCTGTTAGCCAGGACTGCTAATAAATGATGGAGCGTGGCTTGGCAAGCTCCTCTGCCAGCTCCCTCAGTATTCTCAGGTGGACCCCATCCAGCCCCATGGATTTGTGAGCATCCAGGTGCTGTAGCAGGTCCTTGACTGCTTCCTTCTGGATTACAGGGGGTTTGTTCGGCTCTCGGTCCCTGTCTTTCAGCTCAGGCTGAATACCCTGAGGGTAACAGGTCTGGTCATTAAAGACTGAGGTAAAGAAGGCATTAAGTACCTCATCCTTGGTGACAATGTTCCCCTTCACATCCAATAAAGGATGGAGATTCTCCTTGGCTCTCTTTTTGTTGCTAATGTACTTGTAAAAACATTTTTTGTTATCCCCGTTATCCCTTATGACAGTGTCCACGTTGAGTTCTAGCTGGGCTTTTGTCTCTAATTTTCTCTCTACATGACCTAATGAGACCCTTGTACTCTTCTTCTTCTTCTCTCCTACTGTCCCTTTGCTAGTCCTGTTCATCTGAGCCTCCTAGGAAGAAACTGGTGAACGTGATTCTGGTTTTAACATCACGTGGATGGGGAATTCAAATTTGCGGAAAGCAGCACTATGTCTGCTGGCAAACATGAGAATTTAATACTGGTGATGCTTGAAACATCAGGAAACTGGTAAGAAATAATGCCACCTGCCGGAGGAACATAGAAGGCATCACGTATCTGGAACTCTCGATAAAATTTACTCACAGTCCAAATACAGATTGGACTTCATTTTCTGAAAGTCCTGTTGTAGTTCCATTCTAGTTAATTTTACAACCATTTTAAAACCATAGACTCTGTGCCTTCCATCTCTGAATAAAGGGGAGACCTTAAACCAGAACTCCTTTCAACTTGTAAACAGAATGGATTTGAAACGCTGATCCCAGAACACTGACATTATGCTAGTAATCATTATCTTGACGAAATATGCCTGTGTAATACCAGTCCTTCTTTGCAGTGGACTAGATGACTGTTGTAGGTCCCTTCCAACTGAACTATTCTATTCTATTCTATTCTATTCTATTCTATTCTATTCTATTCTATTCTATTCTATTCTAATGTTGTTGTCCTTTTGCATACTCTTTAAAATACCTCTTGGTCTAGGTATCTCATCAAACTGAAAACTCATTTTTTATTGAATTCTATTCACCTAATACAATCATCAAATCCTTTAATTTCTGCTTTCCAGGAGACAGCCACCAATCTGTAACCGTGAACTGCTCTGTGGGACTCTCCTCAAAACAACCCTGCTGGCTGACAATCATCCATTGTAAAATACAGTAATAAAGTTTAATTCAAAAGTTGATGAATTTCTGCTCAGTGTCTAATCAGCTCTTCATGCGCTACTGACAAATGCCTTACAGAAATCCCTTATCTATCTCTGATGTGCCAAAATTCCTTTCTATTTTCTCATGCCTCTCTCCTTGGAGGTATGAAATTTGGTCTTATCCCCATTTTACAGATGCGGAATTGAGACAGAGATTTGAGGAGGAAACAATATAACGGCTGGCTTTTTGAAGGCTTTTCGAGTCACCAAAGAAACTATGAAACAGCCAGTGTATAATTTTTGTGTTTGGAACCAGTCAGGGTCTTTATTTCTAAAATATAAAGGGAGCTCTGAGAGGCTTGAGTCTACCGATTAAAGCAGCTGGAGGAGCAGCACCCCATCCATCAAGCCCCTAAATACAGGCAGAAAGGGTACTTTTGAAACTGCCCTATATTGCTCATATCTCTCTGAAAAAAACACACACTGGACAATAACTCAAACCGGATGTTGACCTGTTCAGAGAGAAAAAGCAAATTTGGATCGTGTGATAAAGTCTTTGAACAGCACAAACGTAAGTGCCATGACAATTTATCAGGAGTACCACAGGTGCTTTACCTCAATCCATGTTTATTCACAAAATGTACAGGATCACTGAATGTAAATGCAACAGACCTGGTGCAGTGTTACTTAAAACGGGGAAAGCAGCAGGTAGTACAGGAACTCTGCAGTGGGCAAGGAGATGGAGTGCCTCCCACCGAGCAGATGAATGGCAGAGTGGGGGTCGAGATCACCTGATGTGACTGTATGAGCAGCCTCCTGCAAGGAGAAGACTTGAAGACATTTTTTGGCAAGCTCTGGCAGTTTTTCAGAAATAGTTGATCAAAGCAGTGCCTAAGGTCAAGCTCTTCTCCTTCAAGATGGAATGGACAGTATCGTTTAATGAAGTTTTGAATCATTAACAAGGAGATTTTAAAAGACCATAATATTACATGGGAATAAAGCAGGGAAGCAAACCTCCTAGGATATCAACATATCTCCACTGGTGGTATTCCAAACAGATACATAATTATCTTGCTCAGAAATATATATTGGTTGTAGAGTTAATGGCCCTTCCACTACTTTGCCCAGCGTTGATATTGTGTTAAGTATTCAACATTTTAACAAGACGTCGTTTTCATCCTATAAATATCAGTGCACTGGTAATTTGCCAAGATCCTTTGGTCCAAGATTTCTGTAAAACAAAAACAAAAGAAAAACAAAACCCCATCTCAACATTCTTTGTCCTCACATCTCCTCAGCTGATTCTTTTCACACTCCTTGTTGATTCACAAATCTAAGTCCACTATAATATTGGAGCAAATGTTATCCTTCCAGGCTAGTATTTTATCCATATCCTTACCTCAGTTCCCCCTTCTCTACTGCACAGTCTCTACAAGACAACAAAACAAACCATTTATTTTATCTTTTAAAAGTCTTCACAACTGTTTCCTGCACTTCCTAACTTCTGTGACAAGACACAGAATGATTGTTTCTTCCCTTCACTTCCACAATCACTGCCATTGGTATCTAAGGATATCTTCTAAACTTCCTTTCTGTTACTCTTTTTGAAGGAGAAAAGATCCCACTGAATGCCAAAGAATGAGAAAATCACAGTATCTTCCTTGACAGTGACGGATTTTTTTTTTTTGAGATGCTTACATTCTTAACAATGACTAGGAAATTGGCTCCTGTGATCGTGTTCAATGTTCAAAGTCAGTTGAGCGAGGATTTAAGCAACCAGATCTAGTGAAAGACGTCCCTGCCCATGGCATGGGAGGTGGACTAGATGACCTTTAAAGGTCTTCTCCAACCCAAACCATTCTATGGTTCTGTGATTGTATCTTGTTTTGTTACTCACAGCCTCCTTGATGACAGAGATGTATTTTGTGAAGTATTTAGCTTATACGCTCAAGTCTTCCGTGTGCATGTAAGACTTACAAGTTATGTTGTTTATCTCTAAGTTTTGCTGCACCGGCCTTAGCCTGACAAGGCCTTGTCTGGTCAGTGAGGCCTCTCTGTGGTATGACATTACAGTAAAATGATCAGAGTCTGAGACTCATACCATATGTTCTCCTGGATCCAATTCTTACCACATTGTCCTAGATTGGCAGATTGATCCAGCCTTCCATTCTTGCAGTGACTGAGAGCAACAGGACAGTATCAGTAGCGATAGAACCAAATATTTTGGGTAGCAATATTTTTAAGGCACGGTCCTACTGCCTATCACAACATAACCTCCTTATCATTCCTAGAACTATTTCACAGGTGCAAGCTGCAACTGATAATCTTCAGCATGCATCCAAGTGGTTAAGAAAGCAGAACAGGTAAGGGAAAATGCTTGTAGAATCATAGAATGGTTTGGGTTGGAAGGGACCTCAAACATCATCTAGTTCCAACCCCCCTGCCATGGGCAGAGAAATCCTCCACTACACCAGGTTGCCCAAAGCCCCATCCAACCCGGCCTTGAACACTTCAGGGATGGGGCAGTCACAACTTCTCTGGGCAACCTGTTCCACTGCCTCACCACCCTCAACGTAAAAAATGTCTTTCTTATACCTAATCAAAATCTATCCTCTTTCAGTTTAAAGCCATTGCCCTTGTCTTATCACCATATACCCTTGTAAAAAGTCCCTCTCTGGCTTTCTTGTAGGCCCCCTTCAGGTACTGGAAGACTGCTAGGCAGTGGGTTGTGTGCTTGTTCCCTTTCATAAATTACAAAGGGTTTTCCTGAAGTAACTGAGTATTTAAGCAGCGTCAGGTGCACATGCAGGATGAGGGATGCAATTTTCAGTTCTGCAGCCACGCACTAAGCAAAATATGAGTTGTACTTACTGTGCAATTTGTGCTAAATTCTTTCCTGCCTCCTGTCCCTAACTTGTAAGTCCATCACTAGTAGCTCTGGGAGCAGCAGCTGAAGGACAAACGTAAGGTCTTCTGGCTTGTACGTGGCATAGAGAGTTGGCCTTGGCAGCACTTCCCCTGCTGCACGGGATGTTTTGGGGGAGCTGGGAGGTACAAGTCAACGTGTTGGGCTCTTCCAGTGTTGCTGTGCCACGATGCAGGGCATGGCAGCCTGCAGTGCTGTCAGTTTGCAGCCCATCTGCCTGGGTGCTTGGGGCTTCCCTCACCTTGGCGGGGTCTGGGGGGAGCAAGTAGTAGATCAGAAGCACAGATTTTGTGTTGCTGAGTCAGCCCATAGAAAGACCCAAACTTTTTTCACCCACCTTGAAGCCAGAGTCTTGATACTGTGGATACAGAGTACCCCTCTGTCCCATCTTCTCTCTTCTCTCGTTTAGTGGTGCTGGTGTCTCACCTTCCACGCCGGGTAGCCTGGCTGTGCTTCTCTCTCTCGAGCACTCCCTGTTACTCATTTGGGGTTCTCTGACGTCAACTCTGAGGCCTGGCAGGCAGGGCCACGCCTGTCCCTGCCCGCTCCCAAACACAAAAGACTATAGATAGCTGCTGCAGCAAATGCTTTTCATTATGTACTCCCCTCTCCTCAGACCGCCCGCTCAGTTGGGGGTGGGAGCAGCATGGGGCCCCTAGATGCCTGTGCTGCTCTGCTATGTGTTTTCTCTTATTTGGGGTGAGTTGTGCATTCCTCACAAGCTTTACATGTCGTGCAGAGCCCCATGGGAATCCTCAGAGGATGCACACCAGGGAAGAGGCATCCTCTCCCCCATGTCAGCCTGTGAAGATGTCCAAACCAGAGGGAAGTGCCAGGTCTATGACAGCATACCCTCCGCACACAGCATCCATCCCCTCTCAGAAATGTAATTCAAAGCTCTCTGTTTCCCACTAGCAGAACCTGCTTAGCTAGCCTTAGTCTAGCAAGACACGGACCAAGAGGTGACAAACCTGTCTGCTTGTACACTTGGAGTCAGTGCCAGAAAGGCAAAGGAACAACTTCACATTAAGACTAACTGTGAATCAAGAATAAATGGATATAAATTGGCCATTAATACATGTGACAAGAAATCCGAAGATTTCTAGCTATTACAGCAATCAGGCTTCAAAACATCCTTCCAAACTAAGAAGGATGTAGAAGCAAAAATCCAATCTGCTTCTAAACTAGAGCCTGATAAAACTATGAGTGATTACAGGATTTTATATCTGTGACACCTAGAGACTGGGCATGCAGGCCCAAGAATGGCTGCACACCACCTTCTCGTCCTTTACTAAGGGGATTTGATACAGAGCCTCCCTTCCTGGAGCACGCATGCAGTGCTTTGTGCTAAGGACAGGAAACTAATCTCCCGGCTCCTCCGTACCTCCCCCTCAATCTGTTTGGGTCTGCGTTCTTGTGTCAAACCCAAGATGCCCAGTTCATGTTTCAGTGTCTTCTCACAGAGTTTGCACAGAAGGTTTTTATGGATATAGAAATGTAGGACTGGAAAGGACTTCCTGGGATGACTGGATGCAGTGAGTTCAGTGGCCACTCCCCAGCTCGCTGCCATGTGTTTTGTTCTGTCCTAATTCTCTGGACGCTGGTATAATTGGAAATCCTGCAGGATCTGAAGTGCCAGCAGGATGGGCTAGCATTCCCTGTAAGTTTTAACCTGTAACTAAATAAAAACATCATTTCCAGATTCCAGAGATGTGACAAGACACAGAAAATGATGAACAGCTAGGAAAAGGGAACTTGGAGCAAAAGGAAGCCTTGATCTCTGCAGAAACTGTGCACACATCTAGAATACAAATAGGAAAACAAGAGATACCGTAACGTGCTGTATCCTGCACTATTACTGCGGCAGCTAGGACTGGCTACCTCAGGTATGCCAGGAATCACCTAACAGGCAACACAATAAAATACACCTCAGAGGAAAATTTTCACGTGGTTGTTGATAAAATGCTAGCACTGGGCTGAGGATTGAGCTTTATGGGTCCCAGTTAGAAACATGCATACTGGCCATTTCCCATAAAAGTGGCATTTTGAGATTGTAACTTATTTAATACACAAAGTACTAATTTGTGGATTGTAAGATGTGTAGAGACAGTGAAAAGGAAGTAAGCGTAGTACTTGTGACACCTTACACAGCTCAGGCTACCACGGCTCCTCTACAACGCCTAGTACAAATCCTAAAGAGAAATAACATGGGACATTCACCTCCTCTACCACAGATACTACCATGGTTCTGTCTGTTTGTCCTCAACATTGCCAGCTTGGGAACCCCAAGAAGCCACGTCCCAAAGCACAGGCAGTCACCAGTGCCAGCTCTGCTCTGAACTGCAGCACAGGGCACCGAGCACGGGCAGAACCACCGCGGATCCCGCTGCAGAGAGCTGCGCGCCCCGCCGCGGAGATGCGCGCCCCGCCGCGGAGCTGCGCGCCCCGCCACGGAGCTGCGCGCCCCGCCACGGAGCTCTGCGTCAGCCCCGGGCAGCTCCGCGCCCCGCCGGGGCGATGGGCTCCCTCCTCCGCGGAGCCGCGCACCCCCCTCTGACGCAGCGCTTCTTCCCCCGCCCCTCCGCTTACCGCGCAGAGGCTGCCCGTTGCCATGGCGACGTGCTCCTGCCTCCCCGCCGCTACCCGGCCCAGGGGCGGCCAGGCCGCCATCCCACGCGCGGGAGGCCAGTCCGGGCCGGTCGCCCGGAGGCGGGCCCGGCACGGGGCGGCGGGCCCGCCAGGGGGCGCGCCCCACCGGCCGCTCCCCGCTCCTGGCGCTCCCCGGCCGGGCGTCGCGCGCTGCGCGTCACTGCGCGCGCCCGGCCGAGCGCGCGAGCTTCCGGTCGCTGCGCGCGGGATGGGCCGCGGGCGCCCGGGCGCGCCGCGCCCCGCCGCCGTGAGTGATCCCCGGCCGGGCGCCGCCCTCCGCCGCGCGGGGGGCCCGCCGGCAGTCCCTGCTCCGGCGGGGCCCCGGCCTGGGTGGCGACGCGCGGGCGGGCTTCAGGGGACGAGGGGAGGCAAACGCGGGGGCGGGAGGCCGGGGCTCGGCGGCGCCGGCGGGAACTGCCCTTCCCTCCCCGCGAGTCCCCTTTGCGCTGCCGGGACCCGCCGTCCCGCCCCGGTGGGCCCGGGCGCTTCCCGGGCCGCGGCGTCGGTCGGAGGCGCCGGAGCCGCGGCCCTGCGCCAGCGCCGTGTCCTTGTCCCGGCAGGTGCAGGGCACCGGCGGCAGCAGCGCCGTCAGCAAGTGCTCGGCGGCTGCGCGGGGCTACATCCAGGACCGGTTCCTGCAGCTCCTGGTGGGGCGGCGGCGGCGGCGGCGAGCCCCTCTCGTCCACCGGTGAGGAGCGGGCGGGGCTCCGGTGGCTGCCGAGCTGCCGTTGCAGCCCGCGGGGGCCTCGCAGCCTCTCCGGCTGCAGAGGGGCCCTGGCGATTCCCCGGGCCCGGCGCTGGCCCTTTTGCTTAAGGCACGGGGTTTTTAATGTGTTTTAAAGAGAGCGCACGTAGTGACGGCGTGGCGGCTGGCAGAGCGCTGCCTGTCAGTGATGGAACCTTTTTGGGCTGTTAGTGTAATTTTCCATGGCTCACGGGCAAAAATTGAAAGCTTTGTCCTGAGTACAGTGTGTCCCCAGACTGGTTCCTGGCTCCACTCTGCAATGCTGCTGAAAACGGCTTTAGATAGGATTTGAAAACTAATGTACTAAAAAATGTTAGCATGTCAGTTGTTTTCTCATTAATGTTCTCCGAAACATTACAATTCCAGTAAGGTATTTGGTGGCTCAGGGGAACTATTATCTTTGGAGTCACTGGCGTCTGATCATTAGGTCTTCTCTGGAGCTTTATGGGACACAAGCATGCGTATTTTAATGTATATATGGGGAGGGTACTATGCCGAGACGGTAGTGGAGTTTACAGAAGATGAGGCTAATAGTTTAATGCAATCAAAATGACTGTAAATTGCCAAATGAGTTTCATTCAAGGTGGAGTGAGTCGGAGGGCGAAGTGGTATTCAAGCAGAAGCTTGCAGGCCTGTGAAGATGAGTACTGCTCATCAGGTCAGGAAGCTGAGCCTGTGTTAACTTGTCACATGACATTGGCATGCCAAAAATAGAGTCATGTATTGCAGTTGTCAACACTGTCATCATGAATTTTGGGACATCTTACACACTGTTCCTTGCAGGGGGGCTGGACTAGATGGCCTTTGAAGGTCCCTTCCAGCCCTAACCATTCTATGATTCTATCTATTGAAATCTTTAGTCCCTGTGAGGAATGGGGATGATAACATGCTTATTAAAGGGAGTGATAGGAACTGGTAAGCCTGTGGGGACATGATGAAACTAACTAAAAGAGAATGCTAAGGAGAAAGAGGCATCAGTTCCTACCAGACTAGGCAAATGGTAAACATTTTCTAGGAGTTAGACAGACTTAGTTCCATTCATTCGAAAAACAGAATGAAATTCCTGTCCTGACTGCTTCTCTTCCCTTTTTTGTTGCCCTCTTACTGCATTTGCACATACTGTAATTCATTTTGTTGTACCCAATAGCCCCTTGTGATTAAAGGATTTAATTTGATATTGTTGTGGCATCTGACTTGGGGCAGGAACTCAGGTATTGGCCACCCACATTGCAGGGGAGCATCCTAACTGTCTGGATTCATATTTTTTTCATCCAGTGAATGTTTATTTATGGAGAACGGAACAGGTCCAGCTAGGATATCTACCCATTTTCTGTAGTCTTGTCGGTTAATACACTTGCTGAATACAGGAGATCTCTAGATATAACAAAATCATCAGACATCTCCCAGTGCAGGTCTATAAATGTGGGGTTATTGGGTAGAAGCTGAGAGGGGAAAAAATCAGATTTTTGAAATGGAGGATGCCAGTGCTGGAGAAACAGGGTTCGTGGACAGTGATTACAACTGAATTTCATTCCACAGGGGTTATTACATCCGCGCCTGTGCTGTAGATCACTGTGTTCAAGACTTCCTGCTGAAGACCCAAAGCCACCCTAGGACACAGGTGTGTTTTCTTCACCTGGGTGTACTGGCGTTTCCACTATATGTGTGAAAAGTCTTTTCAGCCTCTTGGCACTGCAGTAGCTTATTAGTGCATCTGTTGTGATCCTTCCCAGAAGGGCACAGAGAATCTGACTGGCACTACTGTGGCTGTCCATTTGCCACTTTGACAGAAATATTTGGGAGGTGGCAATACCTACACAAAATTCTTCTGCCCTTTGCAGGAGATTGCCTGATTTTGTACTCCACAGATGATGTTATTGAATATTTTTCACACTTAGATGCTCAGGATGCTGCTAGGGTTGAGTATAATTTTTTTCTGATACTTTCTCTGCAGATCCTGTCTTTAGGTGCTGGCTTTGACTCCTTATACTTCCGTTTGAAGGACATGGGTCTTCTGCATCACACTGTGGTATATGAGGTGGATTTTCCAAATGTGGCATGCCAAAAAGCTACTCTGATCAAAAGAATGAGAGAGTTGTCAGCGCTGGTGGGAGATATTGGAGAGGAAGGATTAGGTATGATATCTGTGGAAGGTTTTCTAGATACTAAATGTTTAGAAGAAACAAACATAGCTTCAGCCTTTAAAAAGTGAGATATGATGGTAGAGGAGCTACAAAGTTGTAGATAACAAGCATGTTCATTTTCTGAAAAATTTTGGAACAAATAAATAATTCGTAAACATTGGGAGATAAGAAGATGTGTAGCTGCAAGAGTGGATTTGTCAGGAGCAAATTACATCAAATCAAGTCCAGTTTCTTTCTGTTATAATTTCTGAACTACTGTGTCCAGCTTCGGGCCCACTAGTACAAAGGCAGTGGCAAACTGCAGCATGTCCAGTGAGAGGTCTTGATAAAGTGGAGCACATGACATAGGAGGGGGAGGCTGAGAGAACGGGTTTATTCAGCCTTAAGAGGAGGTTGGGAGGGAGGTGAGTCTTCTTCAACTACCTAATGGGAAAGCGTAGGAAAGATGGAGCCAGACTTTTCTTGGAGTCACGAAGCAAACAAGTCAGGGGCAATGGTTGCAAGTTGCAACAAAGGAAATTCCAGTTACGTGTAATGAAAAGGTTTTTTTTCTTTTCTGCCATGTGAGTAGTTAAAAACAGGAACAGATTGCCTAGAAAGGTGGTGGAATCTCCAGCCTTGGAGGTAGTTAGAGCTTGACTGGACAAAGCCTTGAGCAACCTGATACAGGTAGCTCTGCTGTGAGCAAGGAGTTGGGCTAGATGACCTTCAAAGGTCCCTTTCAACTTAAATTATACCGTGATCTGTGGCTTTATGGATAGGAGAGGAGGTGTGACTCTTAGCTGTCTTGGCTGTAAGAAAACATTAGTTGTTATGTTGGCTGACTTTTGTTTTCCTCTCCAAGGCAGGAAAAAATGAGCCTAACGAAACTGCTGTAGGATATAAGCACAGCTGAAAGGATTATTAGGCCGGCGAGATACTAAGGGGCAGTTCAGTGGCAAAATGGAGGAGTGTAAAATACGGGATTTACTGGAGGTTTCTCTTGCATCTGATTTCCTTCAAGGTTTCTGCTAATATTCTAGACAATATGCTATAGAAGGTGAAAATGTAATAAACCCGCAGGAAACCGGGAGAGTAGCAATATGGTGGATGAGAGTAGGATTTTGACAAAGTGTATTAATGGTCTGGAAAATGTGGAATGAAATACAGTAGAGACATACGTAAGCCACTATGTTTAGACTGTAATAATCAATTTAAACACAGATGGAAGACAGCTACAGAGCTAAGTGCAGACCTCAAGTCCCTGGCTCCCATAAGCAGTTGAACAAGTCTTAGCAAGTAGCTCTTCCATGAGCTTGTTCAGTTTCCTCTTTAATCCACTCACATTTTTAATATCGGCAGCATCCTGTGGCAGGGAATTCTGTCCATACCAATAATCTTCAAGTACTTCAACTAAAAAACAGATGTCAAAAAGACTTGGGAATACCCTATTCCCTGTGTCCAGAGGGCCAGAAGTGATGGATAGACAAGTTAGTTGTTAGAAGAAATTAACAGGGAACACTGGGATGGACTTCTGAAGAAGGCCATTTGGCCTCCAGTAATAGATACCTTTGAGAACAGTGTAGATTAACAGTTCTCAAGGCAGGTATAATTGTTGAATTGAGCTGGTACAGAGGCACAGAGTAAGTGATTTCTATAGGTATTTTACAGTTTGCTTTGTTTATGATTTGATTTGGATTGAAACTGGTCAGCAAGCTATATCTTATGATATTCTTGGGGAGTACAGAGGAATACCGTGATAGTGTTTGCAAATCATAAGTTGGAGCTTATTTCTGAGATCGGTGATGTGAGACTAGTCCTGGTGTTTGCAGAGAGCTAACGTGTGCTGGTTCAGGTTTCAGTGCCATTTTACAGAAATGAAATCTATTTAAAAAGCAAACAAACAAACAAACGCCAAAAAACTTGAGAATGGTTTTATGGTTGTGAGGCAAACCATTCAAATTAAATCAAAGCAACAGTACTTCTTAGCCTAAACTGAAAGGTCTATAAATGAGAGCCCTTGAGATTTGATTCTGAATTACAGTGGTTCTATAAAAATGTTGTTAAAGTAAATATGATAAAGTTTTGTTGTTATGGTAAATGTGATAATAAAATGGCATAAATCTGTAGGTGAATTTACATTAGGAATAATGGAATTTGAGATCTGCATTTAATGGATTGCTGCTTGACACTATCCCTTATGGTTCATTTAGCGATGGGGATTTTTTTGTACATGTGCCAAAGAAATTGAGCTGATGGACACAGCCTTGTGAGCAATTGCCTGTGGGGTTGATTTTCCTGTTTGTCCGTTTTGGTCTCAGTATTGCATCAGCACAGTAGTGAGGTTGTATCATTTTTTGTCTCCCAGGAGTCATTGCCTTTTCTGGAGAGGATTATAAATTACTGGGAGTGGATTTATCAGAGCTGTCTGAGCTGGAGAGAGCCCTGGAGGAAGCCGGACTGGACAATGAAATCCCCATCCTCTTCATAGCAGAGGTGGTGCTCACCTACATGGAAAACAGCAGGTCAGTTGAATTATTCTCTGTTAGCTAGGGGACAAAATGAAAAGAACAAGATTCTTTGTATGTTTGTCACCTGGGGCTGGGAGACCTGCTGTCTTAAAACTAAAGCCTCAGGAATTCTGTGGAAGTCCCAAGCAGCTCCTTGCATCATAATTGTGATGGGGTAATGGGCATCCACATGACATCCTAAAAGGGAGGGGGAAAAAAAGGAAGAAAAACTTCAAAGGAGTGATTCTGAGTTTTTTTTTCTCATCTCCTCCTGAATTCTCTGCACAAACGAGAGAGGAAATGTTCGTAAGTCCACAGCACAGGATTCTCTTTTGTGTATATACCACTTTCAGGATTCCTTAGTAGCATACTTTATGGTGTTGCAGGAAGATGTACTGCATCTGCCATATGATAGGTTGACCCTCGATCATTTAATTTTTTCTGCACGATCTGCCTGACAGGTCAGATGCATTGATTCAGTGGGCGGCAGAGCGTTTCTCTCAGGCATGCTTTCTGCTGTATGAGCAGATGCACCCAGAGGACCCCTTTGGACGTGTCATGCAGCAGCATTTTAGCCAGCTGAACTCTGCGCTTCGTTCTTTGGCACAGTACCCTGATTGTGAGGCACAGCAGAGGCGCTTTTTTGAAAAGGTAAGTAATTGCAGCTTTAGGGCACAGATGAAGCATAATATACCTGTGAAAGATTGTAGCATTAAATAATTTTGGAACTCATCAGCTGTGTCACTTATGAGTTGAAGTAGACAGCGCCAAGGTTGAAACACTGCCTTCTTTGGGAGCATGACTAGTCATTTGAAGGTCCTTCCAGCCAACTTGCAGCCTCCCTTCTGGGATGGGATTAAGGCAAGATGGGTTCCACTGAGACTTTTGATATAATAAATTAAGTTCTTAAGAGCTTTACAGGTAAGAGATCTATCATCACGAGATTCTGGGCTGCTGTTGTTCCAGCTAGATGGTCTTAAAGGCTCATGCAGGTGTTTAATTTAGAGTCTTTGTTTTCTTGTGGGAAGTGAGTCTCCCCCCTAATTTGAGGGATTTCTGTTTTAGGGCTGGACTGAGTGCAGTGTCATGGATATGAATGAGTTTTTCACCTGTTGTACTCCAGAAGATGAGCAGAAAAGAGTGCAGGCGCTGGAGCCTTTTGATGAATATGAGGTAACCCTCCTTTATTCTGAACACCAGTAACTTGACTTTGATGTGATAAGGTGTCTGCAATTATGACCTGTACAAGAGCTGCTGAGGCATCGGTGTTCATGTAGGCAGAAAGGATCTTGAATCAGGCTTAATTAATGCAGAGCCTGCAGGAAGCTCCTTGTCAAGCTTGGGCAAGTAGCATTGGAAGAAGACTCTCTTTGGTGTTAGAAAAGCTTCTTGTTCCTTTCTCAGTGAGTTGTCTCTCAGGGAGACAGTCTTAGCATAGCAAACTAACTGGTGGTATAAAAGATTTGTAGATGCTGAAAGTTTGCATGGGTTCAAGGTGCAATTATTTTAATGAAAGAGAAATCCATTGTGGATTACTGAATACATAAAAATACACCTGATGTGAGGTTCCCGACTGCAAATGGTTGGGAGCATTCCTGGGGGACGTAGATGGCACTTGTCCTGCTCTCTTACATTTCCATAGGCTATTACTGTTTGTCATACTGTTTGTCATCTTAGACGATGTCTAAGAGCAACTGACATCGTCTACCTGGACTTATCCAAAGCATTTGATACTGTCCCACACCACATCCTTGTCTCTAATCTGGAAAGACAAGGTTTTGATGGATGGACCACTCGGTGGATAAGGAATTGGCTGGATGGCCGCACTCAAAGAGTTGTGGTCAACGGTTCAATGTCCAAGTGGAGGCCAGTGAGGAGTGGTGTTCCTCAGGGGTCAGTACTGGGGCCAGTGCTATTTAACATCTTTGTTGGTGACATGGACAGTGGGATCAAGTGCACCCTCAGCAAGTTTACAGATGACACAAGTTGTGTGGTGTTGTGGACACGCTGGAGGGAAGAGATGCCATCCAGAGGGACCTGGACAGGCTGGAGAGATGGGCCTGTGAGAACCTAATGAAGTTCAACAAGGCCAAGTGCAAGGTCCTGCACGTGGGTCGGGGCAATCCCAAGCACATGTACAGGCTGGGTGGAGAATGGATTGAGAGCAGCTCTGAGGAGAAGGACTTGAGGGTGCTGGTTGATTGCTGGCTCAACATAAGCAATGTGCACTTGGAGCCCAGAAAGACAGCTGTATCCTAGGCTTCATCCAAAGCAGTTTGAGCAGCAGGTCGAGGGAGTTGATTCTGCCCCTCTGCTCTACTTTCCTGAGATGCCCCTGCAGTGCCGTGTTCAGCTCTGGAGTCCCCAACTCAAGAAGGACATGGAGCTGCTGGAGCGGGTCCAGAGGAGGCTACAAAAATGATGCGAGGACTGGAGCATCTCTCCTCTGAGAACAGGCTGAGAGAGTTGGGGCTGTTCAGCCTGGAGAAGAGGAGGCTCCGGGGAGACCTTCCAGCACCTTCCAGTTCCTAAAGGGGCTACAAGAAAGCTGAAGAGGGGCTTTGGACAAGGGTGTGTAGTGACAGGACACGGGGCAATGGCTTTAAACTGAAAGAGGGGAGATTTTGATGGGATCTAAGGAAGAAATTCTTCCCTCTGAGGGTGGTGAGGCACTGGAACAGGTTGCCCAGAGGAGTGTGGATGCCTCATTCCTGGAGGTGTTTAAGGTCAGGTTGGATGGGGCTTTGGGCTACCTGGTGTAGTGGAGGGTGTCCCTGCCCATGGCAGGGGGGTTGGAACTAGATGATATTTGAGGTCCCTTCCAACACAAACCATTCTGTGATTCTATGATAAGTCAAAGACACTGAGTAACTTTGACATAAATATCCTGTAGGACACTTGCTAAAAGTTTCCCTTTTGATTTTGTGATTCTCTGTTTATAATTGTTAATAGAAATGTAACAGCTTGCAGTATGAAAACAATTTATTGTGCTTGCATTTATTTTGCCATCGTGCAGGATCTGCTCTGCTACATGAATGCAAAAGTGATGACTGAAAGATGCTGGCAGATTTGCAAAGTGGTGTAGAAATGTCTACAAGAATTATTGTAGATCAAGGCAATTGCTCATACAGTGAGAAAGTAAAGACTTTTTATCATTTTCCTTAAAAAGGAGGCTAACGTGTAGGCAAGTTCAAGCTGAGAAATGTGCATAGGAGGAAGATATGTGACAACGGAGAGCTCTACAATTAGCCTTTGAGATCAAGTAAGGTCCAGGTGTTACGGAAACAAGCTTGATCGAATTAGATAAGAAATGTGAAACACACATAGTGCTAAGAGTAACTAATTTGTAGAATAATTTGCCAGGGGACAAATAGTGGATTCTTCATTTTCAAAAGATGCTTTTTACTTCTGGTAGAAGTTGGGGCCATGATGCTATCGTTGTGGTTTCTTGTGCCTTTTAAATTCATGTTTATGACTTCTAGTCATGTAGTTGGCTGAATATATCCCACCCCATGGGAATGAGCATACTCAATTCCCTAATGTCCGTAAAAGCCAGGGTGGACTCTGATATTGCAACTCAATTCCTTACAGTCCTCGTGCTTGTGCTTCTGCCTCTGAGTGATTCCAGGGCCAGACTGGAAATCATATTTATGTATTATCAGCTAACAGCGACCGTGTTGCACCTTTGAACATTTGTGATTTCTTTGGGATCACGTATATTCCGTGACCTTTAAGAAACCTTAATCCCTCTGGTATGCAGCCCTCACTCTTTTCTGTGATCAGAACTGGGAAACACAAAGGGAAGCTGATTCCAAGAAAAAAAAATGTTCCTCATGCAATGTGTAATTAAGCTATGGAACTCCTTGCCGCAGCATGTTACAGGTGATAAAAGTTTATGTGAGTTCAGAGATCAACTGGCTAGGCTCATGGATCAGAAATCCATCAAGGATTGTTCATCACAAAGGCACAGCTTCTTGCTTAGAAAATCTCCGAGCTGTAAATTTTTGAAGGTTGGAGTGAGGAAGGTGTTTACACACTTGCTCTTTCTCAGGTTCAACTTTAGTCTTCTGATTTTGGCCACTGTTGGAAACAGTGCTAGGCTAGGTTGGTCTTCGATTTGATCACCCTGGCCATTCTGAGATCCGTGCTACTGCTTGCTCTAAGATTTTGAGGGGGATTGTTTGTTTTTGTTTTTTTTTTCTTTGGGCTTGCTACAGGAATGGCATCTGAAATGTTCCCATTACTTTGTCTTGACTGCATCAAAGGGGATGGAACCTTCCTGGACTCCATTGTTATCCAATATGACAGGTACATACTGACTAGTTTTTGTAGTATTCTCTTATCTCATGCAGGCTTCTCTGAGAGATTTTAGGAGACAGTAAAACTCTGGAGGAACAGATGGGATGCTGCCATCTGAGTAGCTTTCTCCATCCTTCTAACAATGGTTCTGCTGTCCATAGGGAAGCCAGGGCTATGTCCTGACTGGTGGTTCTGACCACTTTCATTCTTTCAGTTCATTGAACCTTCCAGTCTGAACAGCTTTTCCTCTGTTTATACGTGGAGCCCTTCAGTGCACAGCTGCACTGCCAGTCTACCCTGCTCCTTCTTGTATTTTTGGGATCCCACAGACTCTCCCTTTCCAATTTATTCCTGCTTGCCTCCATGTATGGCTCTCTGAGACATTCTATCCTTCCAGCTCCCAAAAGGTTGCTACGTTTTATTTACTGCACTATTTATTTATTGTCTAGCAGAGCGCTCAGGAGCGTGTCACAAAGTTTGTACTTTGTTTTGTTTTCTCCTGTGGGTGGAATCGTACATGTGGTATTTCTGCTTCTTGAGATGCTGTTAAATCTGTATGTTGCTTTTTTTAGATGGGAGAAAAGTGGTACAGCTGGGGAAAAGACGAGACCAAGACTGTGTTTCCATGATAAGAAGGACTTGGCAGCAGTAGCAGTCCAAGAAATTCTTGCGTTTGGCTGCTTGCTTCCTTTTTCACGGTGGAAAGCAGATTATTTTTAACCTGTTTCACATCACTAGTCTTGCTCACAGTATAGCACCAGAAGTAATTCTCTCTGCAATTGAAAGTAGAGATCTGTGTTCTAGGGATCAGGAAAAGCAGCTGGAAAAGAATAAGGCAGGATGCCATTCCTTAAGCCAACAGCACCACTGAATGCATTGCGTTGTGTCTTGATTAGATCTGAAAATGTGTAGTAAAATCAAAGCTAAATGAACGGGGGTGTGGTTAAATATACTGTGTGATTGTCCCTGATCCTTGTATTAAAACCTTAAAGGCTCCTAAAAGTGTAGGATCTATCCTTAAGTTAAAAAAAAATGACATTTGCTTAACCGACGTTCATACAGTGAAGGCACTTCATTCATTAGAGGCAGCAATAGAGTCTTTCTGCTGCTGCCTCTCTTGTATTCCAAACTGACAGCAAAAGCCTTCAAAGTCTGGTAAATTATCCGTGCTTAGATATGTTTTACTGGTCACGGCAAAAGGTATGTCTCAAATACCAGTATGTGCCCCCAACTATCATCTCAAATGGATTTGTGTCCCTGTTTGAGAGAGTCCAAGTACTAAACCTTCCAAACAGAGCATGATAAATATATTTTCTGAAATGAAGAACACCCTCAGTCTTAAAAAGAGCCATCTGTCAGAAGACATTTAAGCCCAAGGAGATGAAATTTTTGACTTCCTCAAACTATAGAAAGTAGGGTCTTTTACTAAACCACGTTCAGTTCAGGCAATTTTTCTGGGTATGGCATACAAAAAATAGACTGAGAGCTGTTTCTCCTCCACCTCGTCATATCTTATAACACAAGAATAAGGCACTTGGTTAAAACAAGGCAAATTCAAAACTAATTTAAAGAAAACAATTTGTACAGTGCGTAGGTGAGATAGAGTCCTGTGTTGAAAGCTCTTTTCATACTAAGGGATATAGTATTTAGAGAGACAATATTTAGGTAACTGAAATATTCTTTTGTAGTAGGGCCATTGGAATTAACAGAGATTATTCATCATGCTTTAGAACTTTATTTCAATGCTTTGTGAAGGTAGGACCAAAATCTAGCAAGAAACTTTGAAATCCAGCTTCCAGGTGTTTGTTCTTTTTCTGCTGTTCTTTGCTATTTAAGTAGCCAAATATTGTCTTCATCTGAAAGATGCTCCTTCTGAAGGAATTGCAGCGATTCTTGTCTTGCAGATAGGGAGTCACTGCAGTCTCTTAGCCAGTCTTACCTCTCTCTCCCCCAGTAAAGCAGTCGCAGAACTGTGTCAGGAGCTGAGGGAGCAGTAAGCAGAAGCTGAATGTTGTCCCAGTGGTAGTTTAAACCATTACAGTGTGATTTCTAGGGCACGTCAGATTGTCTGTGTGCTCTGTCAACTTGCTTCACAAGTTTTTTCTTCTTGAAAAGCTGAACAGATTTGCTTAATCTCTCGTTTAAAATGTAGTTCTTGGTTCTTGTTTGTGCACAAGTGTTGTCCCAAAACTTGGATTTGTCACCCGGTGTGCCACAAGCCAATCCACACACAGAGTGGAGGTATTTCCTTGTATTACATATATACGTATATATGGGTGCCTGTCCCAAGACAGCACACCCAGGCTCCAAATTGGTGGTTATATATAAACAAAGCATATTCACCCTCCTAATACATAGATGTTTTATTCTAGTAAATGATTGGTTAAATTCTTTTCTAGCATGTAAATTAGTACACATGCCTAGTCCTTCTTCTCTGGCCTTTCCTTTTGAGTCAGCGTGATTCTGTCCCTCTACTCTGCTCTCGTGAGACCCCACCCGGAATACTGCGTTCAGCTCTGGGGTCCCCAACACAAGAAGGACATGGAGCTGCTGGAGCAGGTCCAGAGGAGGCCACGAAGATGATCCGAGGGCTGGAGCACCTTTGCTCTGGAGACAGGCTGGGAGAGTTGGGGCTGTTCAGCCTGGAGAAGAGAAGGCTCCGGGGTGATCTTATAGCAGCCTTCCAGTGCCTAAAGGGGGCCTACAGGAAAGCTGGAGAGGGGCTGCTTACAAGGGCGTGTAGTGATAGGACAAGGAGCAATGGCTTTAAATTGAAAGAGGGCAGATTTCGCTTAGATATGAGGAAGAAATTTTTCCCTCAGAGGGTGGTGAGGCACTGGAACAGGTTGTCCAGAGAAGGTGTAGATGCCCCATCCCTGGAAGCGTTCAAGGCCAGGTTGGATGGGGCTTTGGGCAACCTGGTGTAGTGAAGGGTGTCCCTGCCCATGGCAGGGGGGTTGTAACTAGACGATCTTTGAGGTCCCTTCCAACCCAAACCATTCTATGATTCTATGGTTCTATAACTGGGATAGATGGTCTGTGAGTTGGTGGTTGTGATCTCCCCCTGCTGGAATTAGTCTTCCCCTAGTTTCTTATTTCTTTGGCACGTTTAAGCAGTTCTTCATGGGTTGCTGATTAAACTAGAGATTCATCACTTGTTTGAAACTTCTGCTTCTGATAAATATATACAAAGGTACATTGTTTTAAGATCCTGGTGTTCTGCAATTTCCTTAAGTCTGGTAGAGTTAATTTCTAACCCATAGTATTTTGACATCACAAGTTCTTTGGTTCTCTTCCACTTACAGTTCCTCATCATGACGCTCCGTTCAGGGTGGCTGGGAGTATCACTGCAGCAGTGTGTGCAATGCAGTCTGAAATATATGGCCTGAGACGTTACGGTCACCACTCTGTTCTTATAAAACCCAATGTGATTCTCACCACTGGAGGCTTTGGGGAAGAGGATGGACGGCACTGCCGTATGAGAAATTTTCATGTGCTAATTAAGCATGGAGGCTACTGGAAAGCTGGCTCTGTGAAAAAGGAAAATCCTGATAAAAGATGGGGTGAGTTCCCACACTGATGGTAAGCGTAAGGAAGATGTTCTTGTGCTAACAACGAAGTAATGTCTAGTGGAAAAGTGATGTCACAGCGCAGTTATGCTGGCAGACAAAGAGATCCGAAGGTTCTGAACGCTAAGTGCCAGGTCTTGCACTTGGATCATAACAAACCTATGCAACGCTATAGCCTTGGGGAAGAATGGCTGGAAAGCTGACCAGCAGAAAAGGACCTGGGACTGTTGGTTGACAGCCGGCTGAATATGAGCCAGCAGTGTGCCCAGGTGGCCAAGAAGACAAATAGCATCCTGGCTTGTATCAGCAATAGTGTGGCCAGCAGGACTGGGGAAGTGATTGTCCCCCTGTACTTGGCACTGGTGAGGCCGCACCTCAAAGCCTGTGTTCAGTGTTGGGCCCCTCACTACAAGAAGGACATTAAGGTGCTGGAGTGTGTCCAGAGAAGGGCACAGAGCTGGTGAAGGGTCTGGAGCACAAGTCTTATGAGGAGCGGCTGAGGGAACTGGGGTTGTTCAGCCTGGAGAAAAGGCAGCTCAGGGGAGACCTTCTCGCTCTCTACAGCTACCTGAAAGGAGGTTGTAGTGAATTGGATGTCAGTCTCTTTTCCCAAGTAACAAGTGATAGGACAAGAGAAAACAATTTCAGGTTGTACCAGGGGAGGTTTAGATTGGATATTAGGAAAAAATTCTTCACTGAAAGGGTTGTCAAACATTGGAACAAGCTGCCTGGGGCAGTGGTTGAGTCACCATCCCTGGATGTATATAAAAGATGTGTTGACGTGGCGCTTAGGGACAGGTTTAATGGTGAATTTGGCAGTGTTAGGTTTACAGTTGGACTCGATGATCTTAAGGGTCTTTTCCAACCTAAATGGTTCTAAGATTCTATTAATTTAATGGGAGAAAGATTTCATAGATTTCATAGATTTTCTAGGTTGGAAAAGACCTTAGAGATCATCCAGTCCAACCGTCCCTAATCCCCCATTAAACCATATCCCTAAGTGATAGGTTCCAAGTGCACCATGCACCCTTTTCTTAAACGCATCCAGGGATGGGGACTCAACCACCTCCCTGGGCAGCCTATTCCAGTGGCTGACAACCCTTTCAGAGAAGAAATTCTTTCTAACATCCAACCTGAATCTCCCCTGACTAAGCTTATGCCCATTTCCTCTTGTTCTATCACCCATCACTAATGTAAAGAGCCCTTCCCCCACCTCCCCACCATCCCTTCTCAAGTATTTGTAGGCTGTAATCAGGTCTCCCCTCAGCCTCCTCTTCTCCAGGCTAAACAGCCCCAACTCCCTCAGCCGCTCCCCATAAGTTTTATTTTCCAGCCCCTTGACCAGTTTAGTCGCCCTTCTCTGGACCCGCTCCAGGAGCTCAACATCTCTCTTAAAGCGAGGGGCCCAAAACTGGGCACAATATTCCAGGTGCGGCCTCACCAGTGCCGAGTACAGGGGCAGGATCACTTCCCTGTTCCTGCTGGTCACACTATTCTTGACACACGCCAGTATCCCATTGGCCTTTTTGGCCACCTGGGCACACTGCTGGCTCATATCAAGCCGGTAGTCAACCAACACCCCCAGGTCCTTCTCCGCCAGGCAGCTCTCCAGCCACTCCTCCCCGAGCCTATAGCGATGCTTGGGGTTTTTATACCCCAAGTGAAGGACTCTGCCCTTGGCCTTATTAAAGCTCATGCCGTTGGCCTCAGCCCAACGATCCAGCCTGTTCAAATCCCTCTGAAGGGCCTCCCTACCCTCGAGCAGATCGACACAGCCTCCCAGCTTGGTGTCGTCCGCAAACTTACTGAGGGTACATTCAATCCCCTCATCCAGGTCATTGATAAAGATGTTAAACAGAACTGGACCCAGCACTGAGCCCTGGGGAACCCCACTGGTGACCGGCCTCCAGCCGGATTTAGCCCCATTTACCGCCACTCTTTGGGCCCGGCCATCCAGCCAGTTTTTAACCCAGAGGAGGGTGTGCCTATCCAGGCCAGCAGTTACCAGTTTCTCAACCAGAACACTATGAGAGACTGTATCAAAGGCTTTACTGAGGTCCAGGAAAACTACATCCACAGCCCTTCCCTCGTCAACCAGGCGGCTCACCCTGTCATAGAAGGTGATCAGGTTTGATTGGCAAGACCTGCCTTTCATAAACCCATGTTGACTGGGCCTGATCACCCGGTTAACCTGTATGTGCTCGTTAATAGCACTCAAGATAACCTGTTCCATGACTGTGCCCGTCACCGAGGTCAGACTGACAGGCCTGTAGTTCCCCGGATCCTCCTTCCGCCCTTTTTTGTAAATGGGGGTAACATCCGCCAGCCTCCAGTCCAGCGGAACTTCCCCAGTGAGCCAAGACTGTCCAAAGATAATGGACAGGGGTTTGGCAATGACATCCGCCAGCTCTCTCAGGACTCTCGGGTGGATACCATCAGGCCCCATAGACTTGTGGGCATCCAGCCGAAGGAGCAGATCCTTGACCCGTTCCGCTTGGATCACAGGAGCTTCGATCTGCTCTCCCTCCCCACACTCAGACACCGAAGGCCAGCTCACCTGGGAACTGCTGACCTTATTATTAAAGACTGAGGCAAAGAAGGCATTAAGGACCTCAACCTTGTCCTCATCCCTAGTGACTAACGTACCCCCTGTGTCCAGTAGGGGCTGGAGGTGATCTTTAGCCCTCCTTTTGTTGTTAATGTATTTATAGAAGGACTTTTTGTTGTCCTTTACGGAGCAGCCTAGTCTTAAGTTCCAGTTGGGCTTTTGCCCCCCTGATTATCTCCCTACATGCCCTGTAGTCCTCCCTGGACGCCTGCCCATTCTTCCAAGACTTATAGACTTCCCTTTTTCTTTTGAGGTGTTCCCAGATCTCCTTGGTCATCCAAGCCGGTTTTCTACCCCGGCAACTCGATTTCCGGCACACAGGGACAGCTCGCTCCTGTGATTGATGTGAGCTGTGATTTTTTTGTATCTCTACAGACGAGCGGTTGTACCACACTGTGTCATGTCTCTCGAACAGTCTGGCCCTGGTGGTAGGAGGGCGAACATCCCCATCAAGGGCAGGTTTGGGAATGTTGTGGCTAAAGTTCCCTGAAAGCTGTAATGCCTCGGACCCAGATGATGTTACAGTGGAGCTTGTAAGCCTGCAGCCTTTTGCTGAACCAGCTGCTTTGCGTTGGAGACACAGTACAACTGAAGTAATATTCAAAGGTAAAAAGCCTGGAAAGAGTGGAAATGGCTGTAGATATGTGGAGGTGTGCAAATTCCAGAATGTATGGGGCAGTCCTGTCCAGACAGTGGGGTCTAAAAGGCCAAGTGTCATGATACAGCCTTACTTTTTGTGTAGTACAGGCTATGCAGTTAATGTTGTGCATTGTATTCCTTTGTCTGAAACAGTAGCTTTTTGCTGAACATTTTGAAAAGAACATGATCTTGATAGATTGATCATCACTTTAGAGAATCAAGTTACGTTTTGTTTCAGGGTGATTTTTTTTTTCCAGGCTTAAAGCCTTAAGGCTTAAACTTCATTTGAATGTATTTTTCTTATCATATCTGCCCAGTTCTTGTGCCTTTTTTGTTTGTCAAGTATTTGTGAGAGGCTTTAGTAAATCTGACAAAAGGGAAAGACTGAGCTGTCTCGACTGAATTTCCTGAACTGAGCAACTGAATTGGTTGATCCAACGATTGAGCAGGATTTCAGTTATCTCTGCCATTAGTACAAGGTCGACTTGTTATAGAACCTATACAACAGATACCTTGTGATAATGACTTTTATTATAGATGAGCTGCAATCTTGTTAGTTTTCTAGATGCAGGGCAGGAATCAAAAATACGTATGACTCTATAGTTCTGAAAAAAGCTCATAATGCATTTTTGGAAGCACTACAATATATACTTGCAACTGCGATTTGGTTGACTCTCTCTCACAAACACCCCTACCCACAAATGAAAAGACTCATTTCCAGCTGTTCCTGTTTAAGGTACAGGATGTGGCCAGACAGGCATACTGACCAGCAGCCTGTTTACATGTGACTAGCCCATTTTATCCTGTTACCCATCTGTCTTCCTGTGTTTGTACCTCTCCAAATCACCTAAATCCACCTATTTTTCTGCCTCTGGTTCTCTCCTGAGCACCCCGTAAGTCGTCTTACGCAAACCCTAAATGCTCTTCCCCTGCATCTTATAATGTGTCCCATACCCCTAGGCAGTAGCCCCTCAAAGGTGCTCCAGAGAGTTGCTCCTGTTCACTCATTTCGATGGGTTTCATAGCTGGACAGCGGGGCTGACGCTTGTCCTGGGACAGCCCTGGGAGGAACCAGGACAGATTGTCGATTCTGTAAGCAAGTAACTGGGGTTCTGTTGCCTGCACACCTGCCACTTCTGTGCTCCTCTTGTGCGTGAGGAAATGAGCCTTTTACGGCTTGATTGCTTTTCTGGGATGGGTCTGGAAACAGCTGAGGCAGCATATTATTTGGGTTCCCCTGCCTTGTTTTGCCTCTATGCTCCTCTGTGGGTGTGCAGGTGAGCTTTTGAGCATGTATCCCAGCACTGCTAGTGAGTGAGGCTTTGTAATGATAAACAGATGCTTAAAAGCAAAGCAAAGCAAATGTTAAGAATTCTTAGTGTTAAGAATTACTAGTAAAGTAACAAAAACCAGAATGGAGAATACTGTTGTGCCATTATGTAAATCATTCAATCATAGAATGGTTTGGGTTGGAAGGGACCTTTGAAGGTCATCCAGTTCCAACCCCCCTGCCATGGGCAGGGACACCCTCCACTACACCAGGTTGCCCAAAGCCCCATCCAACCTGGCCTGGAACACTGCCAGGGATGGGGCAGCCACAGCTTCTCTGGGCAACCTGCGCCAAGACAACCTGATGTAGGGGAAGGTGTCCCTGTCCACTGCAGGGGAGTTGGAACTAGATGATCTTTAAGGTCCCTTCCAGCCCCAAACATTCTATGATTCTATGAAATGTTACTCTTCTAGTAGCAATTAAAAAATACTCAGTAGTTCTGACTAGGTCTAGAATCAAGCACTGCAGTGGCACGCTGAAGGTTTGTCTAGTAAAAGATATCGACAGTAAGGGGCAAAAACTTTAGCAGTTGTTAGCAAGTCAGTGGTGAGACTTGGTGGAATTCTGGAGGTGAAAGCTGTCTTTTCTTAAGCTGTTTCATTCTCCAGTAGCTGACAGGGAGCTATTGAAGGGGAACACCAAGGGAATTGTTTAATTAACACCATAATGTAGTTTAGAGTTCAGCCTTCCAGTCTAAATTTTACATCAAAGAAGCAATTACTAAATGGGTAAATAAAATTTTATAAATAATACATTGGGTTTTGTCTTTGTCAGACTGTATTGTATTATAGTTTTGCCTTGATTTTGCTTTGTAGCTGAAATGTTCAGTTTACAACACTTCAGTAAGTGATACAAACCAACACTTGTGTTAATTGCACAGTCCATTGTGAAGAAGTGAGCTGACAGCATAGTGCAATTAATGCAGATCCTTGACATCTACCAAGAGTACTTTTGCACCTTCTATACCTCCTTTTTGAGACTTCTCCACGTTAACTCCTGCACACTTAGGTTATCATTATGTCCCTTTTGTATGAACAAATACACATCTTATGAGGATTTACCTGTTTCCTTGGGATAAATAGGTGCCATTGTGTTGCTATGATTACTGTACTTAGGGTTTTCTAGTTTTATTAGTTCTACAGATGTAATCTTTCTGTTGTCTAAATTTTCATTCCTTGGGTCCATTATGTATATTAAACTCCATGTTTTCTCCTTTTGCTTTTGAGACTATAGTGTGTGGTTTTCCATTCAGACCTTAAATATTCAGAAACTATATAATGTAGCTAAATGATGGAGGTCTTCTGAATGACCATAAATGTGAATAATACAGCTTCTTAGTAAAAATACTTAGTCTTCTATGTGTTGTATAAAAGATCTAGATACAAGAGTAATTCTTGTGTCTATGAAACAATTTCTTCCATTTATTGCTCAAGTCAGGTTGCCCAGAGAGGTGGTGGATGCTCCATCCCTGGAGACGTTCAAGGCCAGGTTGGACGAGGCCCTGAGCAACCTGATCTAGTTGGAGATATCCCTGTTCCTTGCAGGGGGGTTGGACTAGATGACCTTTGAAGGTCCCTTCCAGCCCTAACGATTCTATGATTCTAAGTCTGGAAATATTTGCCAAGTTGCTGGATGTTTTAATATAAATAATGTGTAAAACTTTTGCCTGACTGCATTAATTTCTGTCTTGGGTCAGCTTCCCTTCTGTGCAAACAGAAATTTTTGCTTTTGTGAAATACCAAATTCTAACTTCTTTTTTCACCTGATTGTCTTTTTCTGTAGGCGAGAAGTACCTGTTTTTATATGGTGGCCGCTCTGCTATGGAGCCTGTGCTAGGGGACTGGTATTTCCTGCACACTCAAGAACTTTCCTGCACTGTGGTAAGAATTTAGGGAGGCCGTGGGGAGTAGAAATTGAGTTCACTTCATAGGTGCATGCTGCTGTATTGGAAGCCCAACTAAATCACAGTGGTATTACCATATTGAAGCGGATGGCATTGGCAGTACTGTCGTGCTCCACGGTGATTAGAGTTAGAGCTAACGTCTAAATATTGCTATTTAGTGCAATACCATCTTATAATTGAGGTTGGAAGGGAACATCTGGAGATCATCTAGTCCAGCACCCTTGCTTAAAGCAGGTGTAACTAAGAACAGGTTGCTCAGGATATTGTCCACTCAGATTTTGATTATCTCCAAAGATGGAGACTCCACAACCTCTTTGGGCAACCTATTCCAGTGCTTGACCACCCTTATAGTAAAATGTGAGGGGTTTTTATGATTAAGTGAATTTTTTTGTATTTCAGTTTGTGCCCATTGCCTCTTGCCCTGTCGCTGGATACTACTGAGGACATTCTGTCTCCATCTTCTTTCATCTCTCCCATTAGGCATTTATACATGTCGATAAGATTTCCCCGTGAGTGTCCTCATTCACCGAGGCAGGTACCTCTGGTGCCAGCATGATATGCAGCAGACGCGCTTTGCAGTTAGCAGGGAGTTTTCTGAGCCAGGGAAGCCTTGGGAGTGTGCAGAGACAGAGCCAGGAGCAACTGTGGCCAAGCCTCCCCCACTGATAAAAGAAACCCTTAGGGAGTGCTAGCGACCAAGAGTGCTGCGACCAGGGCATGCAAACAGCGCGGCGTGGCGTGGCATGGCATGGCATCCAGGGTGTGATGTGGCAGTTTGCACCAAAGGGCACTGTACCTTTGCCAGCTCAAACAGGGAGCAATGGTATCTACCCAGCAGAAGGCTATCTATGTCCGCAACTGACGCAGCGTCCCGGGCAGAGCTCTGATGGGAACATGCTGCCACCCTGGTCCTCATGGGGGACTTCAACCACCCTGACATCTGTTGGAGAGACAATACGGCAGGGCACAGGCAGTCTAGGAGGTTCCTGGAATGCGTGGATGACAACTTCCTCCTGCAGGTGATAGAGGAGCCGACAAGGAGGGGTGCCATGCTCGACCTTGTGCTCACCAACAGGGAGGGACTGGTGGGCGATGTGAAACTTAAGGATAGCCTTGGCTGCAGTGACCACGACACAGTGGAGTTCAAGATCCATGGGGCAGCAAGGAAACCATTCAGCAAGCTCTGTACCCTAGACTTCAGGAAGGCGGACTTCGGCCTCTTGAAGCACCTGATGGGCAAAGTGCCGTGGGAGGCGGCCCTGGAGGGACAAGGGGCCCAGGAAAGTTGGTCCACATTCAAGGAGCACCTTCTCCAAGCTCAGCAGAGGTGCATCCCGACGAAGAACAAGTCGGGCAAAAAGACCAGGAGGCCGGCGTGGATGAGCAAGGAGCTCCTGGACCAACTGAAAATGAAGAGGTTAGCCTACAGAGGGTGGAAGCGGAGACAGATAGCCTGGGAGGAATACAGAGAAGCTGTAAGAGTGACCAGGGATCAAGTGAGGAAGGCTAAAGCCCTAAAGGAATTGAATTTGGCAAGGGATATAAAAAGCAACAAGAAATGCTTCTATAGGTATGTAGGGGACAAAAGGAAGTCCAAGGAGAACATAGGCCCCCTCCGGAAGGATACTGGTGCTCTGGTTACCCGGGACATAGAGAAGGCTGAGGTACTCAATGAATTTTTTGCCTCAGTCTTCACTGGTAAAGCCTCTTGTCTTGCCACCCAAGCTGTGGAAAGAACTAGCAGGGACTCTGAGGATGAACCACCGCCCACTGTACTTGAAGACCAGGTTCGAGAACATCTGAGGAACTTGAAGGTGCACAAGTCCATGGGACCTGATGAGATCCATCCGCGGGTCCTGAAGGAACTGGCGGATGAAGTTGCCAAGCCACTGGCTATTGTATTCGAGAAGTCGTGGCGGTCTGGCGAGGTCCCCGATGACTGGAAGAGAGGGAACATAACCCCCATTTTTAAAAAGGGGAACAAGGAGGACCCGGGCAACTACAGACCGGTCAGCCTCACCTCTGTGCCTGGCAAGGTCATGGAGCAGATTCTCCTGGGAACCATGCTAAGGCACATGGAGAGCAAGGAGGTGGTGGGTGACAGCCAACATGGCTTCACCAAAGGCAGATCGTGCCTGACCAACTTGGTGGCCTTTTACGATGGGGTGACAACATCGGTGGACAAGGGTCGACCAACGGATGTCATCTACCTGGACTTGTGCAAAGCTTTTGACACTGTCCCGCACGACATTCTTCTCTCTAAACTAGAGAGGCATGGGTTTGATGGATGGACCACTCGGTGGATAAGGAATTGGCTCAATGGCCGCACTCAGAGAGTAGTGGTCAACGGCTCAATGTCCAAGTGGAGACCGGTCACGAGTGGCGTCCCTCAGGGGTCCGTGTTGGGCCCGGCCCTCTTCAACATCTTTGTCGGTGACGTGGACAGTGGCATGGAGTGCACCCTCAGCAAGTTCGCCGATGACACCAAGCTGTGTGGTGCCGTCGACACGCTGGAAGGGAGGGATGCCATCCAGAGGGACCTCGACAGGCTGGAGAGGTGGGCCCGTACCAACCTCATGAAGTTTAACCAGGCCAAATGCAAGGTCCTACATCTGAGTCGTGGCAATCCCAGGCATAAATACAGACTGGGTGGTGAATGGATCGAGAGCAGCCCTGAGGAGAAGGACTTGGGAGTACTGGTGGACGAGAAGCTCAATATGAGCCGGCAATGTGCTCTTGCGGCCCAGAAGGCCAACCGCGTCCTGGGCTGCATCAAGAGGAGCGTGGCCAGCAGGTCGAGGGAGGTGATTCTCCCCCTCTACTCTGCCCTTGTGAGACCTCACTTGGAGTACTGCGTCCAGTTCTGGAGTCCCCAACATAAGAAGGACATGGACCAGTTGGAGAGGGTCCAGAGGAGGGCCACGAAGATGATAAGAGGGCTGGAGCACCTTTCCTATGAGGACAGGCTGAAAGAGTTGGGGCTGTTCAGCCTGGAGAAGAGGAGGCTCCGGGGTGACCTTATAGCGGTCTTCCAGTACCTCAAGGGGGCCTACAGGAAAGATGGGGAGAGGCTGTTCAGGAGGGCCAGTTATGATAGGACAAGGGGTAACGGTTTTAAAATAGAGGGAGGTAGGTTCAGGTTGGATATTAGGAAAAAATTTTTTACCATGAGAGTGGTAGAACACTGGAACAGGTTGCCCAGAGAGGTGGTGGATGCTCCATCCCTGGAGACGTTCAAGGCCAGGTTGGACAAGGCCCTGAGCAACCTGATCTAGTTGGAGATATCCCTGTTCCTTGCAGGGGGGTTGGACTAGATGACCTTTGAAGGTCCCTTCCAGCCCTAACCATTCTATGATTCTATGATTGTGATCATAACGAGAATGACCAGATCATATACCTTACAGGGGAAGATTTTGAAGGACTTGTAGCTATTGAGTCTGGAAAAGATTCAAGATAGAAATAAATTTTCAAATATGTAAAATATAGCTGCAGAGAGGACAAACAAATTATTCTCCATGTTTACTTTGAGTAGTACAAGGAATCTATAGAAAGGGCAACTTCAACTGGACACTTAGAAGAGCTCTTAATTGTGAAGATAGTAAAGTGCCGAAAGAGGTGGGACGTTCTTGTCACTGCAGACTTTGAGAAACTATTAAATAACCATCTGTCCAGATGGTAATAGATATAGTTGGATTTGCCTTAGAAGAAAGGGATGGACCAGATGGCCTCTGAAATTTTCTCCACAGATTGTTTGTTATAATATTCCTTTAAACCCATCATCTTACATTTTTGCCTTTAGCGCTTGCACTAGAGGTTTTCTTTCTGCATATTAGTACTGCAGTCAGCATTTTATCTTGCTCTGTGGTTTGAACCATTGATCACCTGCTTTGCTGGTCACTGCATTATTCCATGTGTTTACAAACTTGTGGTTCTCAGGGGCATGTCTTGAACAGAAAGTAACACGCAAGAATGCAAATAAAGTTACCTCTAATAAATGTGCAGAAATAAAACCCTCTGAAGACTGAGCAATATTGAATATACTGAGGGCCAGCAAAATATTTGAGACAGTGTAAATGGGAACAGTTCTACTTAGCCATCCCTAGAGGAACATGTGTAGATTGGGGTTTTTTTTGGTTGTGTCCTATCATGCTTACTCTGTTCCACTCCAGCAACTGTTCGTATCCTATGGCAGGAAATAACGTTACATCCCACAGGACATGAAACAGGAAGAGACCATTTAAGAGCCTGGACATGACGAAGACACCTAGCTTGGCAAACTTCAGCCTTGGACTTATGTTTTCTTAGATTCCTGTTGAAGGTCCAGTACCAGAAAGCCGTCACTCTCACAGTGCCTGTAGCTGGAAAGGAGGAGTGCTAATTGCAGGAGGTCTGGGAGCAGCTGAGCAGCCTTTAGGTTCAGTTTTCTTTCTGAGGGACCTTGAACATGGCTTTCAGTGGCAGACAGTAGACACACATCCTCCTCTTATCCCAAGGTAAGTAGAAGGCATTCAGCAGTGAATCTTCAGCCTGTTTCTGTCTGCGTCCCTTACTAATGGAGTTCAGTCTCATTTTGAACTTACAGGTATTCACATACTGCACACGTGCATGACGGAAAACTTCTGCTTGTTGGTGGAGTGTGGTTTCATTCATCCGCTGTGCCAGGTGTCACTGTCATTGACTTAACGACTGGTCTCTGCTTGGACTATACGATTAATGTGGCAAGTACTGAATTTTTTCTTTCGGAGTAAACAGTGTTTTGTGAAGGAACCTGGTAACTTTAGGGCTATTCCCTAAAACACAGTAGGAAGTGCAAAGTAGGCATTTTCGTGACTGGAATAAATATTCCTTGTTTGAGCTAGAATCTAATTTTGAAGTGCTTTTACCCATCCAGACAACATAATAGTGTTAAAGGAGGGAGAGTCTGAGTGTAGAGAAGACTGGAGGGCACGGAGTTGCTCTATACCAGAAGAGGGAGCAGAAGTGAGATGGGCACAAGCATAGTCATTTCAGGATGTCTGTGGAAGAAGAGAACAGATGAAACCAGAGCCTCAGTTAGTCTTTATGGAGGTCTGTGGTATCGTTTCATTAAAAACTTCATGGTGGAAATTGCTGTGTGCTATAGCTGATGCCTGAAGTACAGGAAGAAAACAGCATGGAAATACTGGAAACTCTACTTAAATGTAAGAAAACTTTTTACTGTAAGGGTGATTGAACACTGAACAGGTTGCTCAGAGAAGCTGTGGTATCTCCATCATTGGAGATGCTCAAAACCTGACTGGGCAAAGTACTGAGCAACCTGCTGTAATTGAGCCTGCTTTGCACAGGGGTGGTTTTACGAGAGGATACTCAGAGGTCCCTTCCAACCTTAACTATTCCGTGATTCTGTTCTATGATTCGGTGAAGAACAATCATACAGATGATGTCACATAGCATGATTTTGGCATATTCTGGGCAAAACTTGGTCTAAATCTGTGAGTAGCCCTCATCTGTGATAATAGTGCCTGGAGTACAAGAAAGATATGGACCTGTTTGAGCGGGTCCAGAGGAGGGCCACAAAAATGATCAGAGGGATGGAACACCTCTCCTATGAGGACAGGCTGAGAGATAGTTGAGTTTGTTTAGGCTGGAGAAGAGAAGGCTCTGTGACACCTTATTGCAGCCTTTCGATACTTAAAGGGGGCTTATAAGAAAGATGGGAACAGACTTTTTCATAGGGCCTGTAGTGGCAGGACAAGGGGTAATGGTTTTAAACTAAAGGAGATTAGATTCAGACTAGATATAAAGAAGAAATTTTTTACAATGATGGTGGTGAAACACTGGAACAGGTTGCCCAGAGAAGTTGTAGATGCCCCATCCCTGAACACATTCAAGGTCAGGTTGGACGAAGCTCTCAGCAGCCTTATCTAGTTGAAGCTGTCCCTGCTCATTGCAAAGCGGGTTGGACTAGATGACCTTTAAAGGCACCTTCTAACCCAAACCATTCTGTGATGCGATGAGAAAGCTTCTGTTGCTTGACAAGTTTTTATTTGTCTAGAGAAACAAATTTCTTCAGATACCTGTATGTATGGATCCTGTCTTTGTTGAAACTGGAATTTCTGACTAGTCTGTTTTTTATAAAAGAGGCAGTATATGTACATCTGGCAGCATTTTCCTGAGGGCGTAAAGCATGAATTATGCTTAACTGTAGTTTAGCTTTTTCTTACTCTCTATAGCAGAAGTTCTAAGTGGCCTAGTATCCTTTAGATGAAATAGACTACTCTTGTTGGATAGCAGTGATAATAAAGTTGTATCTCAAAGAATAAAACTTTTTTATTTACATGGAATAAGTGGATGCAGATGGATTGGTAGCTACCTTTACTTATGAGCTATTGGCTTTGACTTAGGTGAAACTCTGTAGGCTTTTGAACAGGTGGTCCCAGTTTTGAAAGACCGGAGTTGTCAGTGATTTTCTCTGCAGTACTAGATACTATTAGTATTACTGGATTCTATTAGTACTGTTACTATTAGTATTACTGCTTTGATACATCTGTTAGAAGTGATAGCACCAAAACCATTGGCTGGCAGCTTTCTCTGTGCTTGAAAAAGCCATGGAACAGTTACCATGGGCAAATGCATCTCTCTAACTCCCTATCCCTTAACTGTTCTCCAAGGCTATAGACAAGGGTGCACTCATAAAAGTTGCCTTCTGTCTTGAGGATTTTACAAAAGAAGCCTCTACAACCTGTCCTCTTCAGATTCCAGTGGCCCCAACAAGAAATGAATTGCCAACACAGCAGTTTTATTACCGCTGCAGTCTGTTACCTGCAACAAGTGTGTCTCCAACATTTACTTTCCTGAGCTTTCCAGTGTTGGAGGTCATCATGAAAAAGCTGCTCTATAGATTGTCAGATATACAGGTTATAAATCAGATGTTTCTTGGACCTCAGATGTTCAGCTGTATACTTTAGGCTGTTTCCTTTGTGGTGAAGAGTGCATGACTGTTCATTGCTTTTTCTGATGTAAGAAGTAGGAGACATCAAAAGAAGCTGGCAAGCAAACGAGTGCTTCATATGAAACATAGTTAAGCTCTGCAACTCCTCGCCAGAGGACATGAATGCCAAAGGTTTACATGGATTCAAAAAGTGACTGGGTATGTTCTTGGAAGGAAAAATGTTAAGGTTCAGGGAGTACAAAGACATTATCTCTCCTTAAAAATCACTGAACTGCAAGGTGCTTGGGAGGTGGAGTATACTAGAGGAGTATAGCATGGTTTCCATATTCCTGTGTTCTCTAACTGTCTATTCTTGCCCACATTTGTGGATGCTATAGTGAACTAAATTGTCCTAGATGGGACCCAGTGTGGCTGTTTCTAACTTTCTAATGAAGATACCGTATGAAATACCTCTACAGCACTGTATGAGGTACACGTGTTGAAGTCCTGTTTGTTCAAAATCTTCTTTCCTTTTTTAGGAGCATCTGGAATGGCCATTAATGCTACATAATCATAGCAGTGTCTTTCTGCCAAATGAGAAGGAGTTGTTGCTTATTGGCGGTGGTGGGAACTGCTTCTCCTTTGGGACACATCTGAACCCAGAGCCTGTCTCATTGAGCCTCAGCAACATCCTGAGCAGCCACTGACTGGGACCAAACAGGACTGAACCATGCTGCTGCACTGTGGTGAGACATCTGTGCACTTACAGGTCTGAGAGCAGCGATAAGTGTCTACAAAGGTTTTGTATCCAGAATGCATTTGTAAAGGTGGGATTAGGAGGGACAGTTATGCAGGGGTTGCATACTTCATCTGTCCTTTTTTTGTACTGCTCTTTGTGTTGCTGTAAATAAAATATCTCAAAAGTAACTCTGTGGTGATAGTAGTAGTCCTTAGAGGTGACATGAGGAACAGTGCTGTGTTCAAAAGGGACATGACTTTGCACAATGCCGACTTAGAGGTACAGTGAAGTCACTGAGTCAAAAAGCCACTGGAAATGTTCAGTCAAACATAATTAAATAAGTGAAAGGATGCGTATCATAGGTCATACTTGAATGTTTCCAAAGGTCATGTCTAGTCTAGATATGACAAACTCATGCTCCTCTGATCTTTGTTGCCAGCAGCTCAGACCCTGCTGGCTGTAGACCTTGCTTGTTTCCTGGGAGGCTAATGACATAGCAATAAAAGAGGGGCGAGGAGGGTGCTACATGAAATCATGACTCAGCCTCATTGCTAACATTTGAATTCTTCTGTGCCTGGGAAGGTGCCATGGTGAGGAGACTGTGCTTGGAACATAGTGTTTGAGCACAATGTTCAAACTAGGATGATGATCCTGAGAAGAGACATAAGCTTCTGTCAATATGTATTGTATCTAAGATGACCAAATTAGTTCAGGGAGTTTTTTCGTTTTGGGGAAAGCCCCACAGGAGACTACTAGAGGGAGACTCCTTGGAGTATAAACTAGAAAATGAGAAAGGGAGATCTATAAAGATGCAGAATGGGTTCACAGAAGTAGAGTACTGGAGCTAGTATTCTTTGTGATCCCAGTAAGAAAAACACTCAGACTGTGTAAGGTATTGGTTAAAATGCCATTTATTGAAGCTAAGACCAGAAGGAAAAAGAGGATAGTACAGGTAGTCTTGACGTCACTTCAGACACTGGGAACATGGAGTTGTGCTGAGTTAGAGGGACCTCCAGTGGGGGCATGGCATGCACTGCAGATCCTGCCTATGGAGAGGTTCCACCAACAACTTGGTTTCTCGAGCTCTTATTTTCTTAGAACAAAATAATACCATTCATCATTTCTACTGTCAAACAAAAGGATGTCCACTTGAGAACCTACTGCTTTACTTCATGATGAAGTGAAGGACATGCAGGTGATATAATTGCCAGTGCCAAGTGGGAGCCGTCTACGGGTTCCTTTCTTACCATTGTTAGGTGGCCAGCGTTATCCTGTGAGCAAGGGACGTGAGCAGCACAATGCAGGCTGGGAGGCCAAGCGTTATTTGCCACATGGCACAGCACCAGGCCTGCACCTTCTCAAGGCTGACTGTTAAATGGATCATAGAATCATAGAATGGTTTGGGTTGGAAGGGACGTTAAAGATCATCTATTTCCAACCCTCCTGCCATGGGCAGGGACACCCTCCACTACACCAGGTTGCCCAAAGCCTCATCCAACCTGGCCTTGAACACTTCCAGGGATGGGGCATCCACACCTTCTCTGGGCAACCTGGTCCAGTGCCTCACCACCCTCAGAGTGAAAAATTTCTTCCTTATATCCAATCTAAATCTCCCCTCTTCCAGTTTGAATCCATTTCCCCTTGTCCTATCACTGCACACCCTTGTAAAAAGCCCCTCTCCAGCTTTCTTGTAGGCACCCTTTAAGTACTGGAAGGCTGCAATAAGATCACCCCGGAGCCTTCTCTTCTCCAGGCTGAACAGCCCCTTGCTCCTTAGATCACTCCTGTACAATATTCTGGTCAGGATCTTTGGTACTCCCATGGTTTTCTTCAGTGTGAGCAGTAGCAACAACAAAGGCAGAAAACATATCAACAGTTACATGCACATATTTAGATCGATTAAACGATTGAATATAAGTAATATCAGTTTGCCATAATTCGTTGGCACATAAACCTTTTGGATTTACTCCTGCTGGAGTATTTGAAGGCACAATATGTTGACGGTCAGGGCAGACGTGTACAATCTGCTGAGCCTGATCTGCTGTCTGACCTGACGGAGAGCATCATCTACCACCAACTGACAAACTGTAGGAATATTCATCATTCCTTGAGGCAGTACAATCCAATGATATTGTTGCGTGAGTAGTTCGTTGTTAAGCACTGGAACTGAAAAGGCAAATCTAGGACAATCATTAGGGTGTAAAAAAAAAAAAAAAGTAAAAAACCCCAATCTTTTAAATCAATCACCATCAAATGCCAACATTCTGGAATCATAGTAGGATTTGGTACACCCGGTTGTAATGCACCCATTGGTGAATAATTGCATTAATAGCTCTTAAATATTTTAATATAAATCTCCATTTTCCTGATTTCTTTGGGATAACAAATATTGGAGTATTCCATAGGCTAATGGAGGGAACTATGTGTCCTTATTTGTGCTATTCATTGACTAATTTTTGAGCCCACTCCAGCCACTCACCTTTTAATGGCCACTGATTGACCCAGACCAGCTTGCCAGTCAACCAGTCTAGCTTGAGTCGGGGCTGGACATCAGTGACCTGTGCTAAAAATTTGTGGTTAGCCTCACATTCCACTGATTCAACAAATCCCGACCTCATAATGTACCTGGGACATTAAAAACATATGGTTTCAAAATAGCTTGTTTGTTCCCTGGGCCTACGACTAACCAGGATTGTGCGCTCCGCTGTGGGATCTGTGTTCCACCTACTCCGATCCCAGCTGCCAGGGCTGTGCCAGAGGCCAAGAGGGCGGCCAGTCAGTATTTTCACTATAGATACATCAGCCCATGTCAACTAGGCCAGAAAAAGCCTTCCCATCAATGATTACTGCAGCTGGATTTTCTGTTTGTCTCTGAACGGCTGTTTGCAGCCGATCAAGGAAATGCTCATAAGGTTCCTGTGCTCCCTGCCGAATGGAAGCAGAGGAAGCCTCCCCTGCCCCAAAAATCAGGGACACGTCTTAATGCTCTCATAGCCAATCCAGTCAGTTGTTGGAAAGGCACTTGCTGTAACCCTGCCTGTGCCTGATTTTGACGTGTGACATTTTATCCATCCCAAAATGTTTAGCCCTCGATTTAAGAAATTTAACACCTGTAACACTTTAGCTATTGTTTCGTTGGGAGATTTCCCTGTCATTCCCCCTTCTTGTTTTAAAAGCATATTCTCCAAAGTACCATGTGCGTGTTCTATGATCGGTTGCCCAGCAGGATTGTAAGGAATACCAGTAACATGCTCAATACCTCATGATGACAAAAATACATACGTCTGGTAAGAGGTATATGCTAAAGTTCCTGCAAGTGTAAACCACGAGGATTAACACCATTCTCTGGTGGCATGATCATATTTTAACAGCTAGTACACAATTGTATGATTGAGCGGGCTTGTTGTCGTGTTAAACCAAATTGTCACCTAATAGCGTCAGCATCCTGATGGTAGAAGTCTTGCAAGATGTTTGCCTGCATTAACGAGTTTGGTACCAGAGCTGCACTCGTGAGAGGCTCAGCTCGCCCGTTCCCTTCTGCTGCAGGCCCTGGCAGCGCGGTGTGCGCTACAGGTGTGCGATGGAATGTGCATGTTTACGGTTTTGCAACACCGATATTAACTGTTGGAATTGCTGGAACAAAGAGGATTAGTTATTTCCCGCAACACCGACCGAGACGATCCCAGTTACGATGCGCTGTCTCGCGGTAAAGCCCGGGCCCCGGGCGGGGCCGAGCGGCCGCTCTCCAGGCGCGGCCGGGGCGGGGCGGGCAGCGGCGGCGGGGGGTCAGCTCGGCCTCGCCTCAGCCGGGCGGGGGGCGGGGGGGGGGGGGGACACAGCGACCCAGCCGCCCCGTGCCGGCCCCCCCTTGTTGTTTCTGTTGCTGTTGTTGCCCCCGCGGCTCCGGCCGCTCGCGCTCCGTAACCGCCGCCGCCCCCTCCCGCCGAGGGACCATCCGCTGCGAACGAACCGGCCCGGCGGGGCCCGCAGCGCATCTCCGCCCCTCCGGCCGCGGCTCGCCCCGCGCACGGGCGGCAGCGCCGGGGCCGACGCCGCCCGCGGCCCCGGCCGGCAGCAGCAGCCGCGTTCGCGGGGCGCCGCCGGGCGCGGGGGGCGGCGCGGCGCGGGGGCCCGAGGGCGGCGCGGCTGGCGGGTGTGCCGGTGTGCCGGGATCGTTGGGCGGGAGGGGAAGAAAGCAATCAGCCTGGCTCTCGTTCGGGGCCCTGGATCACAAGGATGCGGTGATGGCTTTTCCAGGCCGGCAGCTCCGCACAGTTCCTCTGCCGGTGGGGCCGCGGGGGAGGCGGGGATGGGGCTGCTGGCTCTGCCGGTGCCAGCGGGGCTGCCGGGGCTACCGGCGCCGCCGGAGGAGGCGGACGCCGATGTCCCCTCGCCCCCGCTCTCTCCCGCCGCGCCCTTCAGCGCCTCGAACACAGCGCGCCGGGCTGTCGGCTGTCGCTGCACGGCAGCATCCCCGCGGGTGGCTGCGTCCCAAAGTTTAACGTCTATAGTGTCCCAAGTCCTTGTCACGTGTATATTTGAAGAATTTGCCTCCGGTACATGGGCTGATACCCAAACCAGGAGTACCAGGAGCTTTATCAAGTCGGTGCTGCTGACAGTGCCGTTCTGTTTCTCTAGCACTTTTGTCAACACCTTAACTACAGACTTATGTTCTGTTAAAGCCGTGCTTCCCATTGTTCCCAGTCACTTACCTCCTCCTGTTGAGGCAGTTGTCGCTTATTTTTTTCTGTCTTTAGGTTCTTATTTCTTCTTTCTTTTGGTTCCTAATTCTTCGTGTCTCCCAATATGGAAGACCTCATCGTCCCTGGCTGCTCACCTGTATCCTTCAGGTGTCACTGGTCCAGACTCCAGCTCTCGTACGCCGCTGTTAATTTCGGTCCGGGCCGCTCGGCTCTCCCTGCCGCCTCCTCCGCCGACTCATCCAGCCAGGCACCGCCGCCGATCACTCTCACACCGCGACTCCAAAGCCCGTCAGTCGACTTGAATATCAGGTCCCTGTTCGGGCGCCATTTGCGACGGCTGAATGCACGGACTCCGTAGATGTGATAGCAGAGAAACCTTTATTATTATTTTACAGGCAGCTTTTATAGATCATCACTCCAGCCACGATGTGTCCACGTGCCCCTCACCCAGCTGTGATTGGTTACAAACAACAGTGCACGCACCTATTTTAATTTTGCTATTGGCTATGCCTAAAAAGGCACTATTTTCCATCTGCTAAACTAAACATCATTTTCTCACACACTCTGTATCATCTTCCCATACTCCCCATGTCAGCTTCTCCCACTCCTGCACTAGCTTCTCACACTCCCTACACCAGCTGCTCACACTCCCTTTTCTCTTTTATCCTCTTTATTGGTGTTTTCCAGCTTCATCAATAACACAGGCTTAAATCATCAAGGCCGGGCCCCAACTGTAACTGTGTGTATGATTCCACAAAGGTAGGCGTGAGACCGCAGCCAACTTAGGGTGGAAGTGTTTACCATTTCAATCATACTTATCAGAATTGTGACAATTAGCACCGGGTCAGTCTTATTGTACTTGGTCCTGCGGCTTCTGCTGTCCATTGTTCCTCAGCCGCTTTCTTCATCCGGGAGTAATGAATCCAAGCAGGTCGTTCTCTGATCTTGATCGCCATGTAGGTTGTCAGCAATATCTGGAATGGTCCATTTCACTTTTCCTCAAGGGGGTGACCTTTTCCTTGTGTGGTTAAAAGTCCTTGTTCTTTCCAGATCGCTCCATGAGCATGTACTACACCAAAGGCAGACTTTGAAGCTGTCCATATATTTACTCGCAGTCCTTCAGCAAGCTCCAGCGCTCTCACCAAGGCAATTATCTCTGCCCTCTGTGCCGACGTACCTTTTGGGAGAGATCTTGCTTCTGATCAGTTGTTGTCACTGCATAGCCAGCCATTCGGACTCCATTCTTCACAAAGCTGCTCCCATCTGTATACCAGGTATGATCGGCCTCTTCCAGTGGTTCTTCTTTCAGGTCCGGTCTGCTCGCATAGTGTCGTGGTTTTAGGCTGATCCAGCAACTAAAACTCACACAGTCTCTCCTTCTCCAGTAAAGTAGAGAGGAGAGAAAAAAAAACAAAAGGACTGAGGGTTGAGGCAAGAACAGAGGGAGCACCCACCAACCATGGTCCTGGGCAAAACAGGCAGCGCTTTTCTCAAAGCAAAACAGTTTATTAATGATTACTTAGAAGGACAAAGGGAAATAAAAACCGATTACTTGAGAGGACAGAAAGAAACAAAACCAGATCTTAAAACCGACACCTTCCCCCCCCCACCTTCCTTTTCCTCCCGGCTCTACCTCCTCCCCCCAGCAGCACAGGGGGCAGGGACTGGGGGAGTGCAGGTCAGTTCATTCCGTGCTGTTACTGCTGCTTCTTTCTTAAAGGAGAAGGAGTCCTTACACCCTTTTCCCCTGCTCCAATGGATCCCCTACCCACGAGGAAAAATCCACAAATTTCTCCAACGTGAGTCCAGCCCACTGGAAACAATCCTTCCCCACAGATTGCTCCGGTGTGGGCTATACCACAGTCTCGGGTACTTAGGGAGCTGTAGCCACTCGCTCCGGCGTGGGTCGTCACGAAGACTCCAGATGCCTTTCTGCCTTGCCGTGCCCCCAACACGACCATCCTCGGGCTCAGGCATCTTCTCCCCACGGGCTGCGAGTGGGTTGCTGCTCCACCGAGGCCGTCCTGGTTGCAGGGGGGCCGCCTGCCATCTCACCACCAGCCGCAGGGGAAACTCGGCTCCAGCACCTCCTCCCGCTCCATCCTCACTGACCTGCTGTCGATGCGGCTGTTTCTCTCAGATCTCAGTCCTCTCCAGGTGAACTCAGCCCAGTGGGCACCCTGGGAGTGGGGTGCCCCCGAGTTCCCCAGCTGGCTCCGCCGCCGCCATTCTCCGTGGGCGGCGCCGGCCCGACGCAGGCAGCCGCCCGGCCGGGAGCCAGGGAGCGGGGGCAGTGCCCTCCTCCCTTCTCTGGTCGATCCTGGGCGAAGCACCTTTTCCGGTTCCCTTGTCCTGACTTAAATAGGGCAATTCGCAGAGGCGCCCTATTGGCTCAACCCCGAGGGGGATGGCAGTCTGATCCGGTGGCCAGAACTAAGCCTAACCCGGTTCCGAAACCGGGGAGGTCGCAGGGAGCAAAATCCCTCTCCTGCCACCAGAACCACCCCCCCCTCCACATCAAACCATGACATATAGACAGTTTCAAGTGCCTCTATGCAGTCATGTACGATGGGGTCGGTTTCCTGTTTATCGCTCAGGAAAGATGCAGGGTTAACGACTATAGATGTAACAATTTCCACATCACCCTGCTCCATCAGGATTGCCTGATATTTTAAAAATCTTGATGGTGATAACCAATGGCCGCCTTTCTGTTCTAAAACAGAAATTACTGCATGGGAAGTATAAATGATCATTTTCTGCCCCAGGGTAAATTTGCGAGCCTCTCAAATGATTATGAATACAGCCGCCGCTGCCCGGAGGCATCCTGGCCATCCTTTGCTGACTTCGTCCAATTGTTTGGAAAAATATGCTACTGCTCGCTTGTAGGGTTCCAGCCTTTGGGCTAAAATTCCCAGGGCCACTCCTTGTTTTTCATATGCAAATAGCCAAAAAAGTTTAGTCACGTCTGACAAGCCCAAAGCAGGGGCTCTCATCAGTTCTAATTTTAATTCTTTGAAGGCTCTTTTGGCCTCATCAGTCCAGATTAATTGTTTCTGATTGTCTTTCAGTAATTCATATAAAGGTTTCACTAACAGTCCATAATTATGAATCCATAAGCGACACCAACCTGTCATTCCTAGAAAAGTTCGAAGTTCCTTTACTGTAGTCAGTTCTGGAGTCTTACAGATGGCCTCTTTCCTTTCATTTCCGAGCTGTCATTGTCCTTGGGAAATCAGGTATCCCAAGTAGGTCACTTCTCTCTGCAGGATTTGGGCTTTCTGTAATGACACTCGATAACCACTTAATCCAAGGAAGTTCAATAAACTCACAGTCCATTCTTCACACTCTTCTCTCTTTTCTGTAGCTATCAAAATGTCATCCACATGTTGTAAAAGAATGCCATTGCCTGGAGGCCTTTCCCAAAGTTCCAATTCCCTTGCTAATTGGTTTCCAAAAATTGTAGGACTGTTTTTAAATCCTTGGGGTAACACTGTCCAAGCGAGGTGAGTTTTACGTCTCGAATCGGAGTTTTCCCATTCAAAAGCAAATAGATTACGGCTTTCAGGGGGCAAGGTGAAGGCACAGGAATGCATCCTTGAAATCCAGACCTGTGAACCGTTCGTATGTTTCTTTCAGGCTGGTTAATAAGGTGTACGGGTTTGCTACTACTGGATAGAGGTCTTCTACAATTCTGTTTATTGCCCTTAAATCTTGTACTATTCTATATTTCACATCTGGTTTCTTTACTGGTAAAATTGGGGTATTATATTCTGATTCACATTCAATCAGTAACCCATACTTTTGGAATTTTTCAGTTGTTTCTTTTATGCCCCTTCGGTCTTCCAGCCTTAAAGGATTTTGTTTTATTCTAATGGTACCAGAACCAAGTTTTACTTCCACCTTTATCTGTACAGCGTTCTTTGCTTTATCTGGAATCTCAGAAGCCCATACCCCTGGACACACTTGATCTAGGATTTCTTCAATCTCTGAGGTACCTTCAGTTGGCTTTTCAATTTGGATCATAGCCAAACTTAAGACTTCAATTCATCGATCATCTTTTACTTTGAATTCTACTTTACCCTTTTCAAAAATTATTTGTGCCTCCAATTGCTCTAATAGGTCCCGTCCAAGTAAAGGTTTCGGAGATTCTGGTAAATGAAGGAATTGGTGAATCCCTATTTGTTTTCCAATCTGAAATTTAATTGGCTGCAAAAAGAAAGCCTTTTTCTGCTGGCCAATGGCTCCTATTGCAGTTACAAAATCATGACCTACAGGTACTTATAGCCCCGAATCGAACAGTTTGAAACTGCCTACTCGCTACTTCCCTTCTTTTTACCTTGGAAATACCGACCGCTTCCGCCGGCAAGGTGAGAGATTTCTCCTGCAGGGGGTTCCCGAGCCTTAGGTGCTGTTTCTCCCTTTTCAGGCAAAAGAGGGAAAGGGAGGGAAGCGAACAGCCGCCGGTAATTTCCCAATGTTCCCTCGAAAGGAGAACGGCGCGGCAGGCGGGCCAGCCGCAAGGCCAGAGGCACCAACGGGGGCCCGGGACACGCCGCCCCGCTGCCGCTCGGGCACGCCGGGCTCGGCCGGCCCCACGGCCCCACGGCCCCGCGCCGCGCCGCGAGCCCCGCGCTCCGCACGGCGGCGCTGCCCGCGCGCCCCGCGCGCCGCGCCCGGGGAGCAGCGCGGGGCGGGGCCGGCGGGCGCGCGGGCACGGCGCGCGCCGCGTCTCCTGCTCCCGCGCCCGGTCGCCGGCCCGGGCGGCGCGAGGGAAGCTCGTTCCCTCTGGGCCCGGCTGCCGCCAGGGCGTCCCCGGCGGTCGGGGTCGGGGCCCGGTGCGGGAGGCTGCGGGGCCTGGCGGGAAGCGCTGCCGAAGCCGCCCGCGGAGCGCTCCCCTCAGGGGCGGCCCCTCCGCCGGCTGCTCCGAGGGCAGCGGGCAGTTGCCGCGTCGCGGGACTCGGTGTGCGGGACGCGCAGCCCGAGGCAGAGACACGAACCGTCGGGCTTCTCTAGACGAGTCATTTTCACCTTGGCTCGACCGGAGACACCGGTTCGCCCGCGAGGGCGAGGGGAAGGGCAGGATGAGAGGCCCGAGGGGCAGCGCAGGCCAACAGGCCTCTCTCTCACTGCCAGCCTGTTCTTAAGCTCTGCTGCTTGGCAAGAACATGGCCTTTTTCGTTTTCCCTACGGCAAAATTCCTGTAAATTGGAGGCAGGACTTAGAAGGACGTGGTGTTTCTTTCCACGTTATGCCAACGTGTCAGACCGTTACAATGAGCCGTACGCTTTGGAACACCCTTCTTTCTTCGGCGTTAGACCAAGGTTGTTTTTACTGCAGCATTGGAAAAGCAAAGAGTGTGCGTTATCAAAAATAGTGTTGTAGAAATTAATTGCTTTTATGGTTCGTTGCACTTTATAAATGACATTTAAAGTATTTCAATGACATTTTTTTTCTCATTTTTTTTAGCTTTTTTGTAGATGGAAATAGAAGTATTCTTTCAATTGGAATGAAATCCTGTCAGAAGCTGGTGCTGGGCATAGACAAGCCTGGCTTTGGTCACGGGTGCGTTTCAGGCCGGGCTGCACTGCACAGCAGCTTTTGTTATTTTTGTTTCCTTTCTGAAACATGCAGTAGGCTCATTTAAAGAGTCTCAAGCAACAAATGGTTAAGACATAACGTACTGATATTTAGTATTACATCTGTGGATCTAGCTGATCCAGCTGCTAGGAATTGTGGCTGCTAGGAATTGTGGAAACTAATAAATTAATCAGCTACCTTGAAGTTAAGGCCCTTCCTACAAAAGGCGGGCCATTTCCTCCTGGCTGCGGGAGAAGTGACAATCTGCTTTAGAGCTGCAGCCTGAAGCCTTCTTCTGGTGAGCAACAACATCTGCCCTGTTGGTGCGAGAGACGCGCCCACGCCAGCGGTGTTCCCGCAGCTCCTTCGGGGGCAAAGCCAGCGGAGCGCGGGTGATTCGCGCCGGAGCCCGTTAGGTATTTGGGAACGGGGAGGGGATATTGCGATTACTCCTGGAAGTCATTTACATAAATCCGCCTTACTCCCCCCCCCCCACCTCCGGCGAGCATGCGCAGTTGGACCTGGGGGTCATCCCTGGGTCGGGGTGGAGGAAGTTAGGAGTCTTCATCAGCGTGAACTTTTCACCGTGGAGGAAGTCAGGAGTCTTCATCAGCGTGAACTTTTCACCGTGGAAGAAGTTAGCAGCATGAATTTCTCACGTTCCAGTCCGTCGATTTGTTACAGTGTGCTTCTAACCGTTATCTGGGTTGTACTCGTAGCCGTATGTGTCCTCGTTATGCCTTCTTAATTAACTCTTAGCGAAAGCGAAATTTTATCAACCGCTTCTTTACTTGTCACAGTTTGCCATCGTCTGGTTCCGTTCGTTAACCTGCACCAGAAAGGAGAAGTCTATAAATGCACTGGGTTTAAGTACGCTTAAATAAGTGCCATTATTTTTTCCCTAAAATACTGTGTTTGATGTGCCTTCTTGGCATCAAATGAGCTCTGGTTTCCTTCACTGAGTTTCCCAGTTGGAAAGTTTTGTGCTGAGTTGTCACGTGTGCAGTAAGTCTGAACCTAGCTCGCTGCAGGAAGAAGCTACTCCCTGGTTAATGAGGGTTCGTTTCAGGAAGCTATAGTCTCATGGTGTCGATGTTAATCACATCATAAAAGAAAACGCTGTTGGAAAGAACCTGTCTTGCTGCGCAAATAGAACTATTTTGTACGTCTGCAAACAGCCGTTTCTCAAGCACACAATTGCTGGAGCTAAATCAAGGGAGGGCACGTGGGGGAGACCTCCTCTCTCGGGAACCTGCCCTTAGGCTAATTTATGCTGGTTATGAGCTCACGGCTGCATTTCTGCCTTAGCACCTGGAGATACCTACTTCATTAGCAGGGTTATGTAAGCAGAGATTTGCATTTCTTGGGGTTTACTTTGTTTCTATTTCTCAGTATGGGCTCTTGTAAATCCCTGAGGCCTTCCAATTAAATATTGTCACAGCGTTCCCCCTGTGAAATATGTTCATTTGATTCGTGTCAATATGGGACAATGGATGGATGTGCAAATAAGTGGCGAGGAGCAGGGTGTGCTTATTCAAGATAAGTGATTGTCTTAGTTTAAGATCTCTGTGAAATGCAAAAACGTGAACCTGCGAAATGCCTCATGATGCTGCTAACCACGAGCCCCAATTGTGAAATGTGTTCCCCTGATACGTGGCAATATAAAACAGTGCTAGGGCCGCACAGTGAAATATGACCTTCTCTGTATAGGTAACCTTTAACCATTCTGCTCGTTCTTGTATAACCGTAGTCCTAGAGAAAGCAGAATGGTATGGATATAGTTCTCGCTTCTTGCAAAAGACACCTAACATTTTGGTTTTTTTTTTTTCTCTTCTTCTTCTGCTTTACTGCCAGTTGCAAGGTGTTAGACAAGAGGGGCCTGGGGGCCTGTACGCGCTTAATCTCTAATCTCGCTTAACCACTTTTAAGTCAGCTTGCTTAAGTCGTGTATCTGCAAGTTGCATAACCCTTGTGTAAGATAAGCAGGAGCCAAGATGGAGAACAAGGACAGTCCTGATGACTTCGCAGAGCAGAGTCATGATGACTTCACTAGTTTTCTGGGGAGGTGAAAAAGTCATCACGAGGAAGACATACAGCCTTCATCCCTGAGACCCCTACTCACGACCACCAGGAGACACTGCGCACGCGCAACTGGGGGGGGTTAGGGGTGGAGACTATGGAGATGACTTCTCTGAGCTCATTGTAATAAGACCACCTCTTCTCGGAAATAATTAAGAATATGTATTAGTAAAAGAAATATAAACCAGAAATAGGAACTATACGGTGTGCGTCTTGGTGGAGCGGAGACTCCCGGCGCACCCAGCGCTGTTTGCTTGCTTTTATTCGCCTAATAAATTGTAAACTTTAATTGGAGTTCTGTTTGGGACTCACTCCTTTATCACAACTGGGGGCTCGTCCGGGAGGGTCTTCGTTCCTGAAGTCTGACCTAATCTAGGAGGGGCGCCCCAGCATTTACATTTTTGGTGGCTCCTGATCGGGTTGGGTCGGGACTGACGCCATCCTGATCCTGAATAGAAGCAAGCAAAGAATTTGATTTTTATACGAGCTCAGCTCCCGTGCCGGCTTCAGTAGTTTTGTTTTGCCCGTAATCCTCTGCGCGCAGACCCGAGCGACCGTTCGGTTCGATCCCGAACGAAGACAGCGGAGCTGTGAGAGACGCCGTGTGTGATTGTGGTGTGTGTACACTGTTTGGTTCGATCCCGAACAGAGACGGCCAAGGCCGTGCGTACACCGTTCGGTTCGATCCCGAACGACGGACAATGGAGTCATGAGAAGACGACGGCGTCGTAAGTATTTAAGGCGTTGATCGTTCAGTTGGGTGGGAATCGGTTGCTTGTGTGTGCCAGAGAGTGTGACTGAGATGGAACCTAGTTCCGAAGCGAGTGCGGAGGTCTTCTAACCGCGGTTCCAATCTCCCGCGAGGGACTTGGCCGGTGAAGGACCGAAGCGATTCCTATAGGACTCGTGGACGGGTGATAGATCATTAACCCCCTGCCAGACACTCTTACCAGCAACCAAGGGCTGCGGGAATTGCCAGAGTAAAATTCCTAGATAGGTCAAAAGAAGTGATACCGTTCGGTCGGACCCGAACGAAGGCGGCGACCCAGGACCAGAAAGAAGGGAGCAAATTACCAGATATACCGGCAGAAAGTCCATTAAGAATAATGATTAAAAATTGGAATGAAAGGGGCCCCAGAAAAGATAAAAGTAAATTAAAATTAATTCAATATTGTATGGTAGAATGGCCAGAAGAGCCTATAAGACCGCATGTTTTTTGGCCTGTTTTTGAATCTTTTGAAAACTGGATCTGCCAGGCTTTAAATATATATGTTAACAAAAAAGAACCTTTTAGTCAGGAGGAAAGTGAGTATGCAGAATTATGGATCAGAACTTTATGTCCTCCTCCAACATCAATATATACATTAAAAACAAATAAGAAGTTTAAAGAAGAAATAGATGATAAATGGGAGCCACTGGATAACTTACCGCCTCCATATCTTAACAATTCACCTCTGGCGGCGGCTCCCCCTCCGGTGGCCGTAATACCTCCACCAGTACCACCGTTGCCCCTGCCTCCATCATCAACAGCACCGAAATTAAAACGACCTCCGGCTGCATGTACAAGAAGTAGGACTGCCGTATCCGAGAGAGCTTCTTTATATCCCTTACGGGAGGTACCCCTCGGAGGCAATCGGGGGCATCGGGTTTGTGGCAGTCCCATTAAATACCACAGATGTAAGAAATTTTAAGAAAGAAATGGGGACTTCAACATTAACAAAGCGCTTGATAAAATTATTAATAGGTCCCCATAAAGAGGAAGTTTTATTTTAATAGATACAAGGGCCAAAATATAAAGAAAAAGGAATTAGAAAAGTAGAAATGGACCCCATAAGCGTTTACATAATAAATCTACATCGCCCGATTAGAATCAAGCAATACCCTGTACGCATGGAGGGTCGAAAAGGGTTAAAACCCGTAGTTGACGGACTTTTAGAGAAAGGAACTTTGGAACCATGTATGTCACCTCATAACAAACCCATCCTCCCCGTAAAGAAACCGGGTGGGTCATACAGAATGGTGCAAGACCTGAGAGCTGTAAATCAGCGAACCATCACTAAATTCCCTGTGGTAACAAATCCTTACGCTTTACCGAGTCATACCCCCCCCAAACACACTTGGTGTAGCGCAATAAATGTGAGAGATGCCTTTGGGGCTGCTCTCGGGATGCCAGACCCAGGAACCATTTTCCCTTGGAGCGGGAGCCCTGGCTGCCCGCGGCTGCTCGCGGAGGTGGCGGCGGGGCCCGGCGCGGCGCACGGCCCCCCCGGGCCGGGCTGCCGGCGGCCGCGGCCCCTCGGCGGGGCTGGCCCTGCCTGGCGCGGCCGCGCTCGGCCCGCCCCGGGCCCCCATTGCCGCCGGCGGCGGGACGGGACGGGACGGGAGGGGGGGCGGCTTTGTGGCGGCCGCGCCTCCCCGTGCGCGGGCGGAGCGGGTCCGGGCCCGTTCGGCTCGGCCCGGCCGGCGCCGGGGGCCGCCGAGCCCGGAGCTGTGAGACACGTCGGGGAGCGAAGGCGTTGAGCGATCGCTGCCCTGAGCAGTTCGGCTGTAGCGGGATTTTTGAAATAGCGAAGCAAACTACACAACACTGCTGAACTTGCAAAAAGATAAATCAGAAAGTGTTTCGGCAAGTGGCTTCGGGAGGAAGAAAAACAGCTACAGACCTTTCGAGAGAATGCAGATTGATCTCACTGAATTGCCCAAGGTGGGAAGAACAAAATATTTGTTAGTAATAGTAAATCATTTAACACGATGGGTAGAAGCTCACCCTGTAGCACGAGCTACAGCACAGATGGTGGTAAAAATTTTGTTAGAGCACTTGATACCTCGATATGGGATAATCGAGTACATCGATTCTGATCAGGGCACACACTTCACTTCTGAAATAACAAAACTGTTATGCCAATCGTTAGGTATTCAATGGGAGTACCACACTCCGTGGCATCCACAAAGTTCGGGAAAGGTGGAAAGAATGAATCAAACAATAAAACAACAATTGGCTAAATTAATGATTGAAACTCAAATGCCTTGGACAAAGTGCTTACCTTTGGCACTTTTAAATATAAGAACAAAACCACACAGTGAGACTGGATTATCACCATATGAAATGTTATACGGTATGCCTTATTCCTGAGGAGTGCCCTTGGGAAATAATGTAATTGAAGATGATAATATCCAAAAATATATAATCACTATTGGAAAAAAATTGAAAGAGCTAAGAGAAATTGGAATGATAGCTTAAACACCTTTAGGGTTTGCAATTCACCAAATAAAACCGGGAGATAAAGTTTTGATAAAAACATGGAAGGAAGAAACCTTATCTCCTCTCGGGGAAGGACCTTTTCTTGTTTTGTTAACTACAGAGATAGCTGTAAGAACTGCTGAAAAAGGATGGACACACACATTGCAAGTGAAAGGTCCAGTGAAGAAGTGGAAAATAACATCTGAACCAAGAGAAACTAAGCTTACCTTCAGACGAACTTAAAAGGGACTCCACTGGGAAAAACAAACAAACAAAAATATATATATATATATATGCTAAGTTACTGTGGGAATTTCATAGCAGTAACTCCAATAAAGCTTAGCAGGAGGTAATATTTCTATAAGCCTCTGGAGAGGAGTTGGCACTTGTGCCTGTTGCTTGTTTAAATAATGTTGTTTGTTTGTTAGTGTTAAGTGTTCTGAGTGTTTAATATTTACATAATTATTCAAATTTTTTTGAGCATTCACTGTGGAGCTACCACTCCCTTGGTAGAGAGTAGGACGACAAAAACTGAGTATAATATACCAGTTAAAAAGAGCTAACCTTGTAGCCCTGCAGGTGCTAAAAAGGACCACCCCTTCGAATTTAAGGAAGAGGGCAAGACCGGATAGGGAATCAGTGGTGCGGCTTAGAAGGTCTGCCAAGGGCTGCAACCCCTTCGAGCTGTGACCGCCGACCACTATGGCCCTTACCGGACCTCTTCTAGGACTATATGGGGTGAGTTTCTTGACTGACTGCAGCAAACAATTGCAGCCGATGTGTGGTCATTACTAGAAGGGGACGGGTAAGCTCCCAAACCTTGGTATATCATACTATTTATGATGGTAAGACTAACCTAACTCAATATGATTTATGCAAAGAAGGAAACAGAACTGTATGTTATGATCCGAAAGAACTCCCCTATTAATATTGGATGGAAATAAGAACAAATTCAAAAGAAAGCAGACTGATTGGAACAAGTGAGGATCGTGAAATAGAAACAAGAATAAAATATGAAATTCCCACAATGACTAAGAATTTATTTGTGAATCTTGGTAAAAACATTGCTAAGTAGTTACACGTAACTAACTGTTATGTTTGTGGTGAAACAAATCAAAGTGATCAGTGGCCATGGGAGACTATGAAAAGTAATATAAGTAGTCCCTGAATATGGAAGAATGAAAATATTACAACAAAGAGTAACAGAAAGCAACAATGGATACTCCAAACAAGTATAATTGGAAGGAGTTGTTGGCAAAATCTAAAAGACAGTGGAAGGCAAGTAGGTAACCTGGAATGTGAAGGGGGTTACTTACGGAATGAAACAAGAAATAAGTGGGACAAGTGGGGAAATCCACTAAAGATGAATAAGAAATTTAAAAATTTGACCGATGGGTCGAACATACCAAATGGGTGGCTAACCCCTGAAGGACATTATTGGATTTGTGGCAAACTAGCCTATGCGTATTTGCCAAAAATTGGACAGGATCCTGTATATTGGGAACTATAAGACCCAGTTTCTTTCTGTTACCCGTGAGTCGGGGAGAGCGGTTGGGAGTGCAGGTACATGCAGAAGCTGCTGAGTTAAGAGAAAGGCGACAAAGACGGGATTTACAAATTGGAAATTGGAAAGATAATGAACGGCCACCTGAAAGAATTATTTCCTATTATGGACCAGCTACATGGGGAGAGGATGGATCTTGGGGTTACAGAACCCAAATATATATGCTGAATAGGATAATAAGATTACAAGCAGTGCTGGAAATAGTAGTAAACAAAACTGGGGATGCGCTTGGATTAATTGCTAAACAAGAGACCAAAATAATAACGGCTTAGTATCAAAATCACCTAGCCTTGGACTATTTATTCTAATTATTTTTATGATAATATTGACTTTTGGACCTTGCATATTGAATAGAGTCATTGGATTAGTTAGAAGAAGACTAGAGGCTGCCAATTTGATGATGCTAAAAAAAAAAATAAAATTATGAGCCTTTAGATGAAACAAAATTGGATGTGGATAACGGAATGGAAATGGAAGTTCTGTCCTGATTTGATGAGCAAATTAAGAAGGATAAAAAGAAAAAGGGGGGATTATAATAAGTAATATATTAAAATTTGCCAATCAGATAGAAACCACCATCTCTCAGGAACTAGCTAAGATATGTATTAGTTATTGTTTAAATATTAAATACTAACCAATTATTGTTTAAATACTGTTACATTAACTGTTTTATGGATTATTGCTGTAAAATGTTAGAAGTTGTAAAGTGCTGGTCCCTGCTGTAAAATACCAGCTGCCCAGGAGGAGGCTGGTGAGAAAAAACAAGACAGATCAGACGGACTCCGGCAAGGCTGGGACTCACGTCTCACACCTCTGCAGGGAGGAAGGGATGCACAGAAACTGGCCCGTGTAGGAAAGATAAGGGCTAATAAAAACTAACATTTGTCTTCAGATAGGGACAGGCAAGGCAACCAGATGTCCACTCAAGGACAGACCAGGCTGGAACCAGTTTGGCTCTGCAAGCTCAGCCAAATCAGGGTTTTTAGGGAAGAGGTGAAAAGTGCACAGTGAGGAAGACCTCCAGCCTTCATCCTGAAGACCCCTGCCCACGTGAGGAAGACCTCCAGCCTTCATCCTGAAGACCCCTGCCCACGTGAGGAAGACCTCCGGCTTTCATCCTGAAGACCCCTGCCCACGACCACCAGGAGGCGTGTCGAGGAGGAGCCTGAGGCGGATCCCGAGGCGGGGACTATGGAAATGATTTCTGTGGAGGAGTTCCTTTCCGAGACTGGCCATAATATTCTCTCGGGTATGGACAATCCCTGTTTGGGCCCCAGAGCACAAGGTTACCAACTAGATTACTTTTGTCCTTCAAGTTAACTCAATGGCCTTAAAAGGAAATGTAGACTGATAGCCTGCCAAGATGCACGCCTCCTGGATGCCTCTCCGATGACCGCAATGAGGAGACTAAAGGGATGAGCTTGTTACCTGTGTTCTGCTAGCGCTGCCCTATCACTATAGCCCACGAGAGTGTGTTTACGCTAAGCAAGCCAATTGTAGAATGTAGTCGTGTCACGCCACATTCCGCTATATAACCTGTGTGTTGTTTGTAATAAACGGAGCATGATTTTCTAACCATATTGGTGTATGGTCATGACTCTGGGCCGTCCACAGAAGGGCACTGCAACAGATTTCCTGGGAGAGACTGACGTTTTGGGGGGGGCTATGAGTGTGTTTGTATAAATACAAGAAAACTGCCACGGCGGGTGTGCGTCTTGGTGGAGCAGAGACTCCCGGCGCACCCAGCGCTGTTTTGCTTGCTTGCCCTAAATAAATTTTAACTATTAATTTTACAGTTATTGGCTGTTGAGAATCATTTTCTCGCCAAACTATTGAAATTAACCTATAACAAGTTAATTTACAGGAATCCAAATAACATGTAAGCTGGGCGTTTTGCTCTGCTAACGCTGGGGCCGTGCATGTTCAGGACTTATCATTGGTCAGATACAGGAAGAGCCGTAAGGTGTCAGAATTCCCCCACTTTCCAAGTGAATTGCGCAGGAAACTGTTTAGCTTGTACAGTCAAATTGTGCTTTCGTGTACAGAGTCATTACAAGGGTTCACAGGTTGTACGGAACGTCAAGTTTCTGAAAAGTCATGTGAGTGCCGTACGTATGAATCCTTTAAGTAAACTTTTTAGCTTTACAAGAGATCTTTTGACACCAGGAATGAGTGGCAGAAAATAAGTGATGATGGATAGCTTCTTTTAATATAACAAAAGTGAAAATTTAACAAAGTAATTTCAAAGATTGCAAGATTCAGAGACAAGTTTAGTGGGGAAGATCCGAAGGGATGTAAACCTGCACTTTATACTCTTGGAACCATGTCTGTTGTACCTGGAAGATAGCGAGGCCGATAGAGGGATGTGAAGAAGAGGAGAGGTGTCTCCAGAGGCAGCAGCACTGTTTACTCTGGATTTGCACTAGGGTAGCATCAGCTCCACGTCTGGAATAACTCTGTTGTAGCCTGGGTCGTATCACAGAGATGGTGTACTGGATGGTGTTGCCTTTCTGAGGCTTGTGCTCTGGAAAGCGTGCTCCAACTTTGATGGCTCATGTTTTAACATCGTCCTAACCAAGGCTGAGGTATTTTAAGTGTTCTTTAAGTTTATTAATTTGGGTTAGGATTCTCAGAGCTTGCTCTGTGCCTATAGGAGAAACCTGGAAAATGATTCTCTCTCTACAGAATGATATGTGATAAATTCAAAATTCCATTAGAGGAGAGCGTTCTCTAGCACATGAAAGGATAAATCATTAAGGAGGTATTTTTAATAGGAATTTATGGATCACTTTTAAGAATTACATGGATACTTTTTTCTAAGGTTTGTGTTTGTCACATCTGATACCATAGCTGTTTTGAAACATCTAGTGTGTCACGTGAGACAGCAAAATGAAATGCTTTGAAAAGTGTGGTGATGCCATGTCTGAGGTATTGACTTTGTAAGCTCTTTGTAGGACTGCCCTTTATAAGCTAATGAGTATTAGAGGTTGTAGCAGCATTTGATGTTGCAAAGGTGGCATTTTAACGAACACCATCGACTTAGGGAAAGCGATTCGAATATCATTTAAGGGTTAAAAAACTGTTTCGTAACTTTTCATGAAGCCTAAATACCGCCTGATTTCCTAATTTGCAAAGCTGAAACTACTCTGGTAGTTTATCTCCTATTAGATGTGTTAAGAACTGACTAAGAAGAGGTCCCAGCAGTAACTGTCTGTGGGGAAACATCATCGTCTGCGAGGACCACCAGAGGACCTCTCTGTTTTCATTGTTGAACTGGAAATAATTCTAACACGTTTATGGTGGAGGTGATGGATGACAAAAGCAAACGACTTGGTAAACGAGAAGGGTGGTGCAGTTACGCTGAGCAACTGACCCATTTAGTGAGCTGTGCTGATAGCAAACGTTTTCTTACTGCCCAGTGAAATTGTTTTGTTTCTGGAAACAAGAAAACTGGTTGTGGAAAGGGGCTTACTTTGGTTAGAAGGTACTTTCTGAACAAGACTTAAAAGTTCCACAGGAGTTTTTGGTGTAGGACTTTGGCAAGGAAGACCCACTTAAGTGGTGCTAAAGGAATAAGCAGGGGAGAAGATGATTGTAGCAGGAAGGACATTGGATATCAGTATTGCTGCTATCCCTATTAAGTAGTCTCGTGACTGTAAGAGGATTTTGAAAAAATTGAGAGAGCATCAAGGGGAGAGCAAACATTCACAGTTATTCAAGAAACAGAGGAAATGTGCTCTCCAGAGGGGTACATCTCCAACAGTGACCAAGTTGGAGTCTATTTTTTACTCCTAGTGTATAAAAAGAAAGAGAACTGAATGCGATATATACTTGTTTTTACATCCTGTATGTAGACATAAGATGGAAATGCTGAGTACAAATGGAATTCTACTTCGGAAAGGTTGGAAATCGGAGCTAAATTAGAGTCTGTAACTACTTTGCAGCTGGGAAGAAAACATAACATTTGTAGTAGATATGCAGAAAATTGTTTTCCAGTGAAATCTGGATATCATTTGGGAAATTATTAGTTACTTGTATGCAATTTATTTGGATTCAAGATAGGCACAAACTACAATAGCTTGTGAGGTAAAGGTCATGCTAATTGGTTTGTTTTTTTTTTTTTCCCCCAGCCAAAAAGCTCGGAGAATCTTTCGTGAGCCAAACTTAGTGTCCTGTAGTTTTTCCGGCGCCTGAAATGAGCTCCTATGTGAGAAGTGCAGCAGATTGTGGATCAGTAGCTCTGATCCATAATCAATCTAGTTTCTCAGTTTCTGTATGACAGGAATCTCTTTTCCTGGCCCTCGTCACTAATTTCTCACTCTGGCAAGAACTGTTGCCGAAACAGGTTTGTGCGTCTTTTAGCCGTGAGTGAGCTGTCACGAGCCTGGAGCGCGTCGCTGTGGAATTGCCCAGGCGACTGCCTTCAGCTGCTGTTGTTCAACCAAGTCTGCTTGAATTTTTTATGCTGCAGCAACCCCGTCTTGTGCTATTGGTGCCTGTATTGGTGACAACGCTACTAGGCACCAAACTTCTGCTAAGAGCGTTCAGAAAAAGTGGTAAGAATACATGAAAGCGTTTGAAAATTCGGGAGGCTGATTTGTTAATTGGAATGCGTAAAAGGTAGTGTAGAATTATATGTATCAGTAGTGTATGCACACTTAGGTGCCAGGGTCAATGAAGAGTTGCCGGTAGCAATTGGGATTCTGCTGTTCTCACATGGAGACCTGGGGAAGCTCTTACGTTTGAGCTTATTAGTAGTTATTAAAAATAAAATAGGACGTCCTTCCTCTACTTTGGTTGATTGATTTTCTTAGTCACTTGCAGCTCATTTTTCATTTCTTTAAAAAGGATGTGACAAAACAAATACAAAAACATTTTGTTGATTTTTCTTGAGAGATGTAGTGCTTGCAATTAAGTAAGGATTCTTCGTTCTCCGCTTTGCTGCAGCTGCTGCGCTCTGTGACCCTTGTGTGGTGTAAATGCTAACTGGGAGATTGCTTTCCTGCGTAAAGAGTGGTGCTTTCCTGCGCAATATTTGATTTGTACCTTGTGTGGCTTAAGTGGCTCTGGTGAATGACTTTTTTCTTCTTAGTGCAGCAGAAATATTTCATACTGTGTATGTACAATGAAAGTGTTAAGAATTTCTTTTTGGCAAGTTTGCAGACTAAATTTCTGTTTTAGCAGAGGATGCTATTGTGTGTATAAGTTCAAAGTTTGATTGTCTTAAAAAGAAAAGTGAATCTTGACTTTTACCTATTTTTACCTTTAGTAGAGGACACTTGTTTCCCTCCGTGTTCGAGAGTGACCCTATGCAGACCGTTCAGCACAACGTGTTGCAGGTTAAGACAAACGGGCACCTCTGAAGATGGCAGCAAACACCTTTTCTGTAAGTGGAAGAAAAGTTCAGAGCTAGTGCAAGCTGATATGACAGTTACTGCCTGCTTTCTTCTGATACTGGAATCCTTTCACTGCCCGAAGAAGGAAAACTGAGTTTGCAAATGCACACATAACCGCATTTCAAATGTTTCTTGAAACGCTCTGTGGAATCTTTCTCCATCACTCTATACATAGCAGTGAGGTAGATGGCACTCTCTGACTGTATATATGATGTTCTGTGTTTATCTTGTTTAAGTTCCAATTAGGTAGCTACAAATAAGTCACTTTTGGGCAAATAAGTCACTTTTGAGCAAATAAGTCACTTTTGGGCAAATAAGTCACCTTTGGGCAAGTAAGTCACTTTGGCAAAATAATTCCCCTTATTTTCCTGTGTATCAGAATTCAGCTTAATATAATAATAAGTCACTTATTTGCCAAAGTGACTTATTATATTAAGCTGAATTCTGATACACAGGAAAATAAGGGGAATTATTTTGCCCCAAAGTGACTTATTTGCCCCAAAGTGACTAATTTGCCCCAAAGTGACTAATTTGCCCAAAAGTGACTTATTTGCCCAAAAGTGACTTATTTGATTTCAAGTACTAGTGAGAGATGTGCTGACTTCTCACGCGCTGGAGATGCGCTTGCCGTACCTGCTGACGTGCTTGTCAGCAGCTTCCAGGAGTTGTACTTGAAAGAAATCTGTGGGGTGGGGGGGGCAGCTGTCCCCAAAAATGGCCACGTTTACATTGAAGTGGTCATAATACTCTGTTGTGATAAATGAGTGAGTCCCAAACAGAACTCCAATTAAAGTTTACAATTTATTAAGCGAATAAAAGCAAGCAAACAGCGCTGGGTGCGCCGGGAGTCTCCGCTCCACCAAGACGCACACCCGCCGTGGCAGTTTTTCTTGTATTTATACAAACACCCTCATAGCCCCCCCAAAAAGGTCAGTTTTTTCCCATGAGATCATTTCTATAGTCCCCGCCTCAGGATCCGCCTCAGGCTCCTCCTCGACACGCCTCCTGATGGTCGTGGGCCTGGGTCTTCAGGATGAAGGCCGGAGGTCTTCCTCACGTGGGCAGGGGTCTTCAGGATGAAGGCCGGAGATCTTCCTCACTGTGCACTTTTCACCTCTTCTCTAAAATTCCCGATTTGGCTGCGTTTGCAGAGCCAAACCAGTTCCAGCCTGGTCTGTCCTTGAGTGGACATCTGGTTGTCTCTTACCTATTACTGCCTGAAGACAAATGTTAGTTCTTGTTAGTCCTTATCTTGCCCACATGGGCTAGTTTTTGTCTCCCTTCCTCCCTACAGATGTGTGGGTCCTGAGTTACGACTTTGCTGGCATCTGTCTTATCTCTCTCACCAACCTCCTCCCTGGGCAGCCAGCAGGGACTGGGACTTCACAACTTAATCAAGGCAAGCAATAATTCATACAGCAGTTAATGTAGCAGTTAGTATTGAACATTTAAACAATAACTTGTTAGTATTTAAAAGCAAGCAATAACTAATATGTACCCTCTTATGTGATTTTGTCTATTTCTATATTCCCTCTGTCAGCCCCCCCCTTTTTATTAAATCAAGTAAATTCTTTTACTTGCATAAGTTTCCAGATTGATATAACACTTTGTGCACTGAAAATACACACACCAAACCCATATGTACAGCAGTGTCAGTAGCAATATTAAAGCAGCTGCAGCTATTAACAGTATTGTCACAGGATATTTTAAATGGCTGAAAAATCCTGGAGCTGAAGGTGACCACCTGAAGAGAGCTTCCCAGCATCTAAGCTCTCCATCCTTTTCTACTTTTCACCATTTCCTTTTATCTCGTTTTGCATCACAATGAACTGTCACCAGAGCTCTTTGTTCTGCAGTGCCAGAGCATCCTGTGTATCACTCTGGCGGTCGGCAGCATCATGAGGCATTTCGCAGGTTTGTGTTTTTGCATTTCACAGAGATCTTGAACTAAGATAATCACTTCTCTTAAATAGGCACACCCCGCTCCTTACCACCATATTGACACGAATCAAATGAACATATTTCACAATCCCCCATTTTCTTTTTTTGATGGTATTGATTCGTGTTTTTGTTTCCAATCGTGTCAGCACTTGCTGAACGGGCATCAGTTCCTGATCTTCCCTTGTTTTGATTACTAGCAGGGAATGAGTTTTTCTTTTATGTGATTTCGAATTAACAGGTACTGCAGATATCTGCATTCCCTGTATAGCCAAATGTACTAGCCTAATGACACAAGGTATCAAACATGGAATTATTAACAATCCTCTGAATGTTCCTAGTATAACTATTCCAATTTTGGTTAGCCAATCACCATTCATGAAATTTAAAAAAAAATCCTCCTAACTCTCTTAGATTGATTCCATTCCAAGTTTGAACTGGGACATGAGCTACCTTTTTTCATTTCCTTTACAAGTTCATCTATAACTTTTCCTTCGTCATCAATTGCCAAACAACAGTTACTAAGATTAAATTTTCCACATACACCTCCCTCTTGTGCCAACAAATAGTCCAAGGGAGGCGATTCTGATACAAAGCCGTTCTTATTTTGGTTTGTTGTTTAGCAATTAATCCAAGCGCATCCCCAGTTTTGTTTACTATTATTTCTAGCACTGCTTGTAATCTTATTATCCTATTCAGCATATATATTGGAGTTCTGTAACCCCAAGATCCATTTTCTGCTCGTGTAGCTGGATCATAACAGGCAATGATTCTCTCAGGTGGCTATTCATTATCTTTCCAATTTCCAATTTGCAGACTCCGCTTATAGCGCTTTCTTTTTAACTCATCGGTTTCTGTATACACTTGAATTCCCAGTCACTCTCCCCGATTTATGGGTAACAGGAAAAAACTGGGTCTTACGGTTTTTAATACTCAGGACCCTGTCCAATTTTCCAACAAAAATGCATAAGCTAATTTGCCACAAATCCAATAATGACCTTCAGGAGCTGGCTAACCATTTGGTATATTGGTTCCATTGGTCCAATTTTTAAATTGATTATTAATTTTCAGTGGGTTTCCCTACTTATTCCAATTATTTCAAGTTTTATTTCATAGGTAACCTCTTTCACACTCCAGGTTACCTACTTGTTTTCCATTATCTTTTAGATTTTGCCAGCAACTCCTTCCAATTATACTTGTGTGGAGTACCCATTGTTGTTTCCTATTTCCCTTTTCTATTTTTTCCATATTTGGGAATTACTTATATTGCTTTCCATGGCCTCCCATGGCCATTGTTCACTTTGATTTGTTCCTCTACAAACATAGCAATTAGTTACATTTAATGATTTAGCAATATTCTCAGCAAGATTTACAAATAAATTTTTAGTTATTGTGGGAATTTCATATTTTACTCCTTTTTTCATTTCATGATAGAAGGAGTTAAATAATAATCTGTGCTGTATTGATTCCCTTGTCTTTTCTTTAATTATTATGTGTAAAAACAGCTCCCAGATCTTCCCCAGGTCCATAAATTAACAGTCCAATTCTTATGTCCTGGTCTTTCCATCGTTTTGGATTTATAATAGTTCGGTTAACTGGATTACAAGAATGGGCTGTACAATTGGAGACAACCGTTCCTTTTTTAATTTCTGCTTTTAATTGAGTCCCCTTACATTGCTGGGGCCATCCCCATGGGGGAGCTGTACTCCAACAGGCACAAGTCTAACCTGCGCCCCCACAATAGTAATAGCTCCTGGCAAGATAATCCCAATTGTTGATATAACAATTAGAAGGTGGTAACGACTTAGGTCTGGGACAGATATATTTTTCACTTTGATTGCAATATTTTCCATCCCATGTTACCACAATTACTATACGGGTCGTCATCAATAGCATCACAAGCTTCAAAAGTTATCGATACCAGAGTACTCAAATTGGTTATTACCTTACTTGTTTCAATTAGTCTGCCTTCTTTTGAATTTGCCGTTACTTCCATCCAATATTGATAAGGGAGTTCCTTTGGATCATAGCATACAGTTCTGTTTTCTTCTTTGCATAAATCATATTGAGTCAGGTTATAAATGCAGCTTCCTATTTTCTGAGTTTTGCATTCATAAACAGTATGATATACCAAGGTTTGGGAGCTTACCCGTCCCCTTCTGGTAGTGACCACACATCGACTGCAGTTGTTTGCTGCAGCCTGAGTCAGGAAACTCACCCCATATAGGCCTAGAAGAGGTCCGGTAAGGGCCATAGTGGTCGGCAGTCACAGCCCGAAGGGGTTGCAGCCCTTGGCAGACCTTCTAAGCCGCACCACTGATTCCCCATCCGGTCTTGCCCTCTTCCTTAATTTCGAAGGGGTGGTCTTTTTTTGAGCACCTGCAGGGGTTACAAGGTTAGCTTTTTTTTTAATTGGTATATTATACTTAGTTTTGTCGTCCTACTCCCTATTTATATGAAGGGAGTGGTAGCTCCACAGTGAATGCTCAAAAAAATTTGAACTATTATGTAAATATTAAACGCGCAGAACACTTAACACTAACAAACAAACAACAGCATTTAAACAATGATCAGGCACAAGTGCCAACTCCTCTCCAGAGGCTTGTAGGAATATTACCTCCTGCTAAACTTTATTGGAGTTACTGCTATGAAATTCCCACAGTAACTTAGCTTATATCTCTCCAGTGGAGGTCTCTTTAAGTTCATCAGATGGTTAGCTTAGTTCCTCCCGGTTCAAATGTTATTTTCCACTTCTTTACTGGACTCTTTACTCACGACGTGTGTCCATCCTTTTCAGCAGTTCTTACAGCTGTTTCTGTGGTTAATAAAACAAGAAAAGTTCCCTCCTAGAGGGAAGATAAGGTTTCTTCCTTCCACGTTTTTATCAAAGCATTGTCTCCCGGTTTTATTTGGTGAATTGCAAACTTTAAAGGCGGTGTTTGAGCTATCGTTCCAATTTCTCTTAACTCTTTTAATCTTTTCCAATAATGATTATATATTTTTGGATATTATGATCCTCAATTACATTATTTCCCAAGGGCATTCCTTGGGAATAAGGCATACCATATAACATTTCATATGGTGATAATCCAGTTTCACTGTGTGGTTTTGTTCTTATATTTAAAAGTGCCAAAGGTAAGCACTTTGTCCAAGGCATTTGAGTTTCACTCATTAATTTAGCCAATTGTTGTTTTTATTGTTTTGTTCATCCTTCCCACTTTTCCCGAACTTTGTGGATGCCATGGAGTGTTACTCCCATTGAATACCTAACGATTGACATAACAGTTTTATTATTTCAAAAGTGAAGTGTGTGCCCTGATCAGAATCGATGTACTCGATTATCCCATATCGAGGTATCAAGTGTTTTAACAAAATTTTTACTACCATTTGTGCTGCAGCTCGTGCTACAGGGTAAGCACTTTTACCCATCGTGTTAAATGACCTACTAGTACTAATAAATATTTTGTTCTTCCCACCTTAGGCAGGTCAGTGAGATCAATCTGCATTCTCTCGAAAGGTCTGTCGCTGTTTTTCTTCCTCCCGAAGCCACTTGCCGAAACACTTTCTTATTTATCTTTTTGCAAGTTATGCAGTTTTGTGTAATTTGCTTTGTTATTTCGTAAATCCCACCACAGCCGAATTGGTTTAGGGCAGCGATCGCTCAACGCCTTCGCTCCCCGACGTGTGTCACAGCTCCGGGCTCGGCGGCCCCCGGCGCCGGCCGGGCCGAGCCGAACGGGCCCGGACCCGCTCCGCCCGCGCACGGGGAGGCGCGGCCGCCACAAAGCCGCCCCCCCCCGGTCCCGCCGCCGGCGGCAATGGGGGCCCGGGGCGGGCCGAGCGCGGCCGGCGCGCCGGGAAGGAAAATCTCCGCCGAGGGGCCGCGGCCGCCGTCAGCCCGGCCCGGGGGGGGCCGTGCGCCGCGCCGGGCCCCGCCGCCACCTCCGCGAGCAGCCGCGGGCAGCCGGGCTCCCGCTCCAAGGGAAAATGGTTCCTGGGTCTGGCATCCCGAGAGCAGCCCCAAAGGCATCTCTCACATTTATTGCGCTACACCAAGGGTGTTTGGGGGGGGTATGACTCGGTAAAGCGTAAGGATTTGTTACCACAGGGAATTTAGTGATGGTTCGCTGATTTACAGCTCTCAGGCCTTGCACCATTCTGTATGACCCACCCGGTTTCTTTACGGGGAGGATGGGTTTGTTATGAGGTGACATACATGGTTCCAAAGTTCATTTTTCTAAAAGTCCGTCAGCTACGGGTTTTAACCCTTTTCGACCCTCCATGCGTATAGGGTATTGCTTGATTCTAATTGGGTGATGTAGATTTATTATGTAAACGCTTACGGGGTCCATTTCTACTTTTCTAATTCCTTTTTCTTTATATTTTGGCCCCTGTATCTATTAAAATAGAACCTCTTCCTTATGGGGACCTATTGTTAATTTTATCAAGGGCTCTGTTGATGTTGAAGACCCCAGAATATATAGCCCCTGACACCCCTATTCTTCCTTAAACATTTTTTTATCTTGTTCTCGCTTACGGCAGTCTTTTGAATATGTCCCTTCTTGTTACAGTAGTAACAAATGGGAACCGTGATTTTTTGTTTTCTAACGGGCTGCCCCCGGGGTATGTTTTCTACTTTTTTACTTCCCCAGACAGGGCTTTATTCCTCTGACTTTCTCTCACTGCTGCTACAAAGATTTTTGCTTTTGCCGTTTGTTTCTCTTCGTCTCTTCTAACATAGACTTTTTGGGCTTCCCTAAGTAATTCCTCTAATCCTCTTTCCTGCCAATCTTCTAATTTCTCTAATTTCCTTCTTATATCCTTCCAGGATTTAGCTACAAATTGCGTTCTAAGTAATGTGGTCCCGGCCACTGTATTCGGATCAATTCCTGAATACATTTGTAGGCTTTTTCTTAGCCTCTCCAACCATTCTGTTGGAGATCCATCTTTCCCTTGTTGTTCATTAAATGCTTTATTAATATTTTGCCCTCAGGGAACTGCTTCCCTTATTCCTTGTATGATCAACGTTCTCAGATCCCTCATGTTTTGTCTCCCCTGGGGTTGTTGATGATCCCAGTGGGGATCCACATTAGGCCATTTCTGGTCTCCCGGGGGTCCTGCTTGATTTTGTCTTTCCCAAATTCTCATTCCAGCTTGTCTAATCATTCCTTTTTCTTCAGCAGTAAATAAAATCCCTAAAACCGCGGAGAGAAGGAGATTGGAACCGCGGTTAGAAGACCTCCTCCCCGGCGGTAGCGGCGGGAGGTGGGGGGGGCAGAAGCGTCGGGAGCGGGGCGGGGACAGAAGCGGCGAGCGGGCGGCGCTCACCCGGGGGAGGCGCCGGCGCTGCCGTTCGGCGGTTCGCTGCCGAAAGCCCGCCGGCACCGAGCACGTGGGGCGGCGCCACCGCGCAAGCACCGCAGCACCGCATTGCCGTTACCGGCAGACGGCAGCGCGGAGCACGGAGGCGCCTCCGCGGCGCCCACATGCAGTACCGCGATCGGTCCGCCAGGCGGCAGCAGTGAGCACCGCTGAGGGCCGCCCCCCCCCCGCATGAGAGGGCGGTGCCAGTCTCTGCACTGCGCATGCGCGGCGGCGGCGGCTTCAGTCTCCACAGCAGCTGGCCAATCGCAGAGAGGGGGCGGGGACGGGGGCGTGGCTATGCAGACGTGAGGAGCAGCGGGCCAATCGCAAAGCGGTGGGCGGGCAGAGGGCGTGGCTACGCAGACGTGAGGAGCAGCGGGCCAATGGCAGGGGGCGGGCGGGGAGGGGGCGCGGCTATGCAGATGTGAGGAGCAGCGGGCCAATCGCAGAGGCGTGGGCGGGCAGGACTTCTTGGAGGACTTTCGGCCCATAGAGAGTGAGTTCGGATGACTAACGGGGCACTTCCGGTGCGCTGGAGGACTACCGGCCAATAGAGTATGAGTCCGGAGGACTGAGGGGCGTTTCAGGGCCGCCTTGGGGCGCGGTAGGGGCTCGTACCGGGTCGCCGATGGCCGGTTTCGGTGCCGGGCGGAGAGGTCTGTGCTGCGGGAGGGCGGGAGCGTCCGTCAGACGCCGAGAAGCCGCTTCGAGCAAGATGGCGGCGCGCGGGGCTCGGGTGTCGGGAACGGCAGCGGCTGCGGGCGGCGGCTGCCGGTGCGGTGAGCGAGCAACCCCTCTGCCCCCCCCGCCGCTTCTCTCCCTCCCCCCCGCCGCCGCTTCTGCCCCCCCCCGCCGCTTCTGCCCCCCTCCCCGCCGCTTCTGCCCCCCTCCCCGCCGCTTCTGCCCCCTTCCCCGCCGCTTCTGCCCCCCCTCCGCCGCTTCTGCCCGTCCCCCCCGCCCCTTCTGCCCCCACCGATCCCCCCCCGCCGCTTCTGCCCAGTTTTTTTCTGTCTGTCACTTTGCTCTGCCTCCCTTGCCCTTTTTTTGCCTGGCTTTGCGTCGCCTCGGCGTGCTCTCCGTCCTTGCTTTTCCCTCACAATCTGTGTCCTGCTCCTTCTCCTCTTTAGGATTTTCTCACCACGCAGAGGCAGTCGAGGAGCGACAAGTTGTTCACACGCAGAGGCGATGGCGGGTTCAGCGATGTTTGCGGGGCCTCCGTAGACGCGTGCGTACAGGTACGGAGGCTTAAGCTACGATCCAAGATGGTTCCTTCTCTGCAGATTCTAATGCGGTTTGGCAGCCGATGATCTGAAAACGTCGTCAAATCAAAAGAGAGTAACCCTAATTTTTTTCTATATCTTTTTTCTAATTCATTATTAATTCATTTTTCTAATTCATTATTAATAATATTTTTTTTAATTATTTGCCAAAGTGACTTATTTGCCAAAGTGACTTATTTGCCAAAGTGACTTATTTGCCAAAGTGACTTATTATTATATTAAGTTGAATTCTGATACACAGGGAAATTATTTTGCCCCAAAGGGACTTATTTGCCCCAAAGGGACTTATTTGCCAAAGGGATTTATTTCCCAAAGTGACTTATTATTATATTAAGCTGAATTCTGATACACAGGAAAATAAGGGGACTTATTTGCCCCAAAGGGACTTATTTGCCCCAAAGAGACTTATTTGCCCCAAAGAGACTTATTTGCCAAAGAGACTTATTTGCCAAAGAGACTTATTTGCCAAAGTGACTTATTTTATTTGCCAAAGTGACTTATTTGCCAAAGTGACTTATTATTATATTAAGCTGAATTCTGATACACAGGGAAATTATTTTGCCCCAAAGGGACTTATTTGCCCCAAAGTGACTTATTATTATATTAAGCTGAATTCTGATACACAGGAAAATAAGGGGAATTATTTGCCCCAAAGTGACTTATTTGCCCCAAAGTGACTTATTTCCCCAAGTGTCTTATTATTATATTAAGCTGAATTCTGATACACAGGAAAATAAGGGGAATTATTTTGCCCCAAAGGGACTTATTTGCCCCAAAGGGACTTATTTGCCAAAGGGATTTATTTCCCAAAGTGACTTATTATTATATTGAGCTGAATTCTGATACACAGGAAAAAAAGGGGACTTATTTTGCCAAAGTGACTTATTTTGCCAAAGTGACTTATTTTGCCAAAGTGACTTATTTTGCCAAAGTGACTTATTTGCCAAAGTGACTTATTATTATATTAAGCTGAATTCTGATACACAGGGAAATTATTTTGCCCCAAAGGGACTTATTTGCCCCAAAGTGACTTATTAATATATTAAGCTGAATTCTGATACACAGGAAAATAAGGGGACTTATTTGCCCCAAAGTGACTTATTTGCCCCAAAGTGACTTATTTGCCAAAGTGACTTATTATTATATTGAGCTGAATTCTGATACACAGGAAAAAAAGGGGAATTTGTTGCAGCTAAAGTGTTAACAGTAAGGAATGTGTATCAGCGAATATAAAAAGAGCACTGTCCTTGAGATAAGAAGGTAGGTTGAAACTATGAAAAACACACTGTCCCTGGGAAAAACAAGAAGGATGAAACTATGAAAAACAAGGTTCTGAGCAAAACATACTAACTGCAAAAATATTAAAATATTGTAACAAACGTAGAAATCTCTATCCAATCACAGTGTGTATCATACTCGTGCTTGTCGCGTGAACAGTAGTGCTAGACCAATTAACTTGCTAAGTACAGCGCGTGAAAGCGTGCACAGAACCGAGCTATGCTATAAAAAGAGCAGTGTCACAGAATAAAGCTGAAGCCTTTTTACTCATCATATTGATGCGTCTTGCTTCCCCGTCTTCGGCCGCAACATCTGGTGACCCCGACGTGATCAAGAGGGTTTTCAACGACCACAACGCGGACGAGAGAGAGGACGGCCATCCCGGCGCCCAAGGGATTGGGCGGATAGCCCGAGAGAGGCGGACGGCCCGAGAGAGGCGGATAGCCCGTGAGAGGCGGATCGCCCGAGAGAGGCGGCATCGTAGCGCTACGGCTGACCGGTGAGTCAGACAGACCGAGGTCTGGTTCGGGATGGGGAATGCTGCAATGACAGCCTGGGAACGAGATGATGGAACGGGATGTTGCATTGTCGTTGTTTGGAAGCTTCTTAGAGGAGCGTGGATTAAAACTTGGAAAAAGATATTGGCCCCTGATTGCAGGGGGGTATGCAAAAGATATTATCAGAAACACGAAGAATTAGGAACCAAAGGAAAGAAGAAGTAAGTGACTGAAAAAAAAAAACCAAACAAACAAAAAAAAAAAACAACAAATAAGCGACAACTGCCTCAACAGGAGGAGGTAAGCGACTGGGACAAAGTGCTAGAGAAACCAGCACTACTAACAGCTCTAACTTGATAAAACTCCCGGTACTCCTGGTTTGGGTATCAGCCCATGTACCGGAGGCAAGCTCTTCAAATATATACCTGACAAGGACTTGGGACACTATAGACGTTAAACTTTGGCGTGCAGCCACCTGTGGGGATGCTGCCGGCCTGGAAAAGTCATCATCGAATCTTTTGATCCAGGGCCCCGAACGAAAGACAGACTTATTTCTTTCCCCCTCTTCCAACGAAGTCGGTACACCGGCACCCCCGCGCCGCGCCGCCCACCGCGCCCGGCGGCGCCCCGGGAACGCCGCTGCTGCTGCCGGCCGGGGCCGCGGGCGGCGTTTGCCTCGGCGCTGCCGCTCGTGTGCAGGAACGAACCGCGGCTGGAAAGGACGGAGACGCGCTGCGGGCCCCGCTGCGCCGGTTCGTTCGCAGCTGATGGTCCCCTCGGCGGGAGGGGGCGGCGGCGGTTACGGAGCGCGAGCGGCCGGAGCTGCGGCAACAACAACAAGAGCAACAACAAGAAGGGGGGGCCGGCACAGGGCTGCTGGGTCGTCATCGCCACCCCGCCCGGCTGAGGCGAGGGAGGGCTGACACCCCCCCCCCCCCCCCGCCCGGCCGCTGCCTGTGGCCCAGGTTGTACCAAGAGAGAGCACATCGTAACTTGGATCGTCTCGATCGGCATCGCGGGAAATAACTAATCCTCTTTTGTTCCAGCAATTTCAACAGTTAATATCAGTGTTGCAAAACCGTAAACATGCACATTCCATGGTACATCTGCGAGCGCACACCACGCTGCCAGGGCCTATAGCAGAAGGGAACAGACGAGCTGAGCCTCTCACGAGTGCAGCTCTGGTACCAAACTCGTTAATACAGGCAAAATCTTGCAAGACTTCTACCATCAGGATACTGACGCTATTAGGTGACAATTTGGTTTAACACGACAACAAGCCCGCTCAATCGTACAATTGTGTACTAGCTGTTAAAATATGATCATGCCACCAGTGAATGGTGTTAATCTTCGTAGTTTACGCTCGCAGGAACTTTGGCATACACTTCTTATCAGACATATGTATTTTTGTCATCATAAAGTATTGAGCATGTTGCTGGTATTTCTTACAATCCTACTGGGCAACCGATCATAGAATACGCACATGGTACTTTGGAGAATATGCTTTTGAAACAAGAAAGGGGAATGATGGGGAAATCTCCCAATGAAACAATAGCTAAAGTGTTATAGGTGTTAAATCTCTTAAATCGAGAGCTAAATATTTTAAGATGAATAAATGTCACTCATGTCAAAATCAGGCACAGGCAGGGTTACAGCAAGTGGCTTTCCAACAGCTGACTGAATTGGCTACGAGAGCATTAAGACGTGTCCCTGATTTTTGGGACAGGGGAGGCTTCCTCTGCTTCCATTCGGCAGGGAGCACAGGAACCTTATGAGCATTTCTTTGATCAGCTACAAATGGCAGTTCAGAGATAAACAGAAAATCCGGCTACTGCAGATGTGTTGGTATTCCAGTTAGCCATTGAAAATGCTAACACAGACTGCCAACAAGCTCTTGATCTTATCAGAAATCGGGCAAAAACGATTGCAGATTTAGTAAAGGCGTGTCACAATGTAGGCTCGGAACACTATAAAGCAGAATTTTGGGAACCAGCTAAAATCCTTGCAGCTTCAATATTTGCACCAGAAGTTGGAGTGGCACAGGTGTTAACTACACTGAATAAGTTGGGTTGTTGGCTTGCAAAACAAATTAATGCTACAGCTTCTGCTTTATCAATGCTCTTAATTGACAGGATGGTTAAAATCTTTAATAAAGCAGACATTATATTGCTAGTAGTTCTTTTATGCATAGTAATAATCACCCCCTGCCTATTGTCACGATCCCAGCAGACGGTACAGAGTACGGTTCATCAAGTAATGGTCACAGAAAAACAAAAAAGGGGGAGTTGTGGCATCATACACACAGCTACAGTTGAGGTTTGACCTTGATGATTTAAGCCTGTGCTCTTTTCTGAAGTTGGGAAACACCGATAAAGAGGATGAGAAAGAAAAGGGAGTGTGAACAGCTGGTGCAGGGAGTGTGAGAAGTTGACATGAGGAGTTTGGAAGTTGATATAGAGTGTGTGAGAAAATGATGTTTAGTTTAGCAAGTAAAAAATAGCTCCTTTTTAGGCATAGCCAATAGTAAAATTAAAATAGGTGCGTGCACTATTGTTTGTAATCAATCACAGTTGGGTAAGGGCCGCATGGACACATCGTGGCCTGAGTAATAATCTATAAAAGCTGCCTGTATAACAACAATAAAGGTCACTCTGCTATCACTGAAGAATTTTGGACACAGACAGTCACAGCTGCACGGCCTCCTTTAACAGCAATCATTAATGGGGAGGCTTTTCTGGCCTAGTTGACACAGGGGCTGATGTATCTATAGTGAAAGATCCTGACTGGCCGCCCTCTTGGCCTCTGATACAAGCCCTGGCAGCTGTGATCGGAGTAGGTGGAACACAGATCCCACAGCAGAGTGCACAGACCTTGTTAGTAGTAGGCCCAGGTAACAAACAAGCTGTTTTGAAACCATATGTTTTTGATGTCCCATGTACATTATGAGGTCGGGATTTGTTGAATCAGTGGAATGTGAGGCTAACCTCAAATTTTTAGCACGTCACTGATGTCCAGCCCTGACTCAAGCTGGCAAGCCGGTCTGGGTCGATCAGTGGCCACTAAAAGGTGAGCGACTGGACTGAACTCAAAAATTAGTCAATGAACAGCTCAAATTAGGACATATAATTCCCTCCAATATTTGTTATCCCAAAGAAATCAGGAAAATGGAGATTTATGTTAAAAGATTTAAGAGCTATTAATACAATCATTTCACCAATGGGTGCATTACAACCGGGTGTACCAAATCCTACTATGATTCCAGAATGTTAGCATTTGATGGCGATTGATTTAAAAGATTGGGTTATTTCACCTTTTTACTTTTTTATTTATTTACACCCTAACGATTGTCCTAGATTTGCCTTTTCAGTTCCAGTGCTTAACAATGAACGACCCACGCAACAATATCATTGGATTGTACTGCCTCAAGGAATGATGAATAGTCCTACAGTTTGTCAATTGATAGTAGATGATGCTCTCTGTCAGGTCAGACAGTAAATCAAGCTTAGCAAATTGTACGTGCCTACCCTGACCGTCAATGTATTGTGCCTTCAAATACTCCAGCAGGTGTAAATCCAACAGGTTTATGTGACAATGAATTATGGCAATCTGATGTTACTTATATTCCATCGTTTAATCGATCTAAATATGTTTTCTGCCTTTGTTATTGCTACTGCTCACACTGAAGAAAACCATGGGAGTACCAAAGAAAATTGGGACAAACAGTGATCCAGTATGGTTCCTTTTTACAGGATTGGAGAGTGACTCACACTACCAGCATCCCTCATTCACCTATGGGACAAGCTGTTATTGAACAAACTCATTTACCGTTAAAACAGATGTTTGATAAACAAAAAAGGGGCAGTCTTCCGTATATTTCCCCATAAGAGTTAAATTTATTAGAATCAAAATTTGTGGGTAGTGCCAGCAACAACCACGTTACACAGACATGTGTTGTTTTAATCTAAGTGACCATGGTAAGTCCATCCACGAACAATTGTAATGGTTTGAAGAGCATTTGGGGAGAATTGTGGTAGAGGATTGTATATTGATATGTAAACTGTCTTTATGTTTCTTATGATTTAGTATATTACGTGTGTAAAAGTTGCTTGTATATATTGCTTGTATATATGCTTTGTGTCTTCTCTCCGATCGGAAAGTGTATGGATTCCACCCGTAGCTACTGGAAGGAAAGAA